>NC_136745.1:847500-1175000 GCF_936440315.1 Barbus barbus
AGGAAAGAGGAGTAAGGGGTAAATACAAGCTGATAAACTGTGGATGGGCCTGAAACCATGATTGATCTCAGTGCCGTCGCTAGGAATTCTGGGCCACTGCACTGATTTTGCTATGGGTCCCCTCAAAATCACATTCAGTGTAGGGTGGTTAGGCCTAGCGAACATCGTTCTGGGCCCCTCTCATCCGCTGGGCTCTCAACCTTTCATCCATGTCATGGCCTGCCTCATCCAAAACTATTAATGGTTTTCATCAGCTTCCAGCTCTATCAACCTCTAAAAAGACTGTAGGAAAAACAAATACTGATAACAATGATATAGAATTTTGGGGATTTCTTTTCTCCCAACAACAGGCATCTTGAAACTGATCATAGCTGAACAGACTCAGTCTCAGTTGCTTCACTTTCGTAATGTTGTTCATAATTGTCCATAAGAGTAATGCAACAGTTACGCAGCAGTTTGAGCAGTTGTATCAGTTGATAGTTAGATCCTTTTAATGAAATGAATAAATACTCAATTCAGATGTAATGTGCGAGTTATATTTTCAAAGAGTAATACTTTGATGTCAAGTTGTGTCAATTTGAACCGGTGATTTTAGTTCAATGAACAAAAGATCTTTGGCTCATGTGTATTGTATCCAAGCATTTGGAAAAAGTGTTACGTGTTTTGAAAAATGTGCATTTTGATCATCGGTTGTGAATTATGTGTCTAGAGTTTTGAAAAATGACATGAAGTTTCTGTTATTAGTGCAGAAATGATTGTAAAAAACTGTAAAATTAACATTGGATTGGTAACTGAGCACATATACTACCAAACAGAGTGTTTAATCTTATTATTATACATTACTGACACTCTATCCTCCAGTTTGATACTGTTAAGTGCTTTGACACAATCTATATTGTTAAAAGCACTATATAAATAAAGCTGACTTGACTTGACACATACATTTGAATTTGGCAGATTTTGCTACTGTATATAATTATCTGAACAAATAAAATGTAAATGACATTCCCAGAATTTCATAGTTTTCTACAGTATATATTACAATTACACTGTGATCAATGCATCTGATTACATTTTAAAAAAGTAATTATTACTTTAAAGAAGGCTGAGACTAAATGCAGCTTTTACTGAAATGAAATCCTAATCTTGATGTGCTGTGACATTTGACTCATCTCTGCAACATCATTATTGAAGGAGTGACATCATAACAGACCAGAGATTTAGAAATGCAGTCTCTGTCTACAAATATAAATATTTCACAGTACAATTCTGAGATAGAAAAATCAACATATAACTTTTGGGTTATAATGTGTGTGTGTGTGTGTGTGTGTGTGTGTCTGTGTGTGTGTGTGTCTGTCTGTGTGTGTGTGTGTGTGTGTGTGTGTGTGTGTGTGTCTGTGTCTGTGTGTGTGTGTGTGTGTGTGTGTGTGTGTGTGTGTCTGTGTCTGTGTCTGTGTCTGTGTCTGTGTCTGTGTGTGTGTGTGTGTGTGTGTGTGTGTGTCTGTCTGTCTGTCTGTGTGTGTGTGTGTGTGTGTGTGTGTGTGTGTGTCTGTGGTGTGTCTGTGTCCCAATCAGCAGATCCTCAAGGTAGTTTGATGTAAACATTTACTCAAAATATTCATCTAAATATTGAAATATGTTAAGCTGTTCATATAAAAATTATATATGGTTTAGATGCACTCATTAAGTCAGTTTTTTTTTTACATTTCAGTGTCTGTGCAAATGTCTGTGTGTGCAAATGTCTTGCTTAAAAAACATAAAATACTTTTTTATTTCTATTATAATTATGTGTGATTTATTACAAGGTTCACTGAACAAAGACAGGACTCTTCCACTGATGTTACTGTGCAAGACAATCCACATGTGACGTATCTTCCCAACTCAGTCCTGATTATGTTGCTCTTAACATCTTGATTTGGTTCATGTGTTGTTTAATAAATCAGAGCAGACTGGGTACATTTTGTGAACATAACTGTGCTCATGATGCTCAGTCAAACAAATAAGACACGTAAGAGATGTGATGTGAGGCAGAACGAGGAGCAGATGAGCTCTCGGGGTGTCTGCTCTCACATTAGCTGCAATTATACCCAAAGGTAATTATCCATAACATCTGTATTTCAAAACGAGCATTTAATCTTCTCTGGCTGTTAATGACGTCCACGGTGGCTGACGTTTGGCAGGAGTCCATCTCCACACACCAGTCCTGCTCACGACACACTGAACACACACCAGAAACCAGCAAAACTACACTGCTGTTCATCTCTCTCAATGCACGCAATCCAGACACACTGTCAGAACATTTACTTATTTATTGCTTAAAGTTTTAGTCATTTTGTTTTGTCATGGTTTTAGTCATTTGTATAAGTTTTTTTTGTTGTTTTTAATTTGTTTAAAATAATGTCTATACCATTTTTATTATTATTTAAGTTTGAGTTATTTTAGTCAAGTTATACTAAATTAAATAAATTAATGTTCACTGAAATAAAAGAAAATATATTATATAATATATTCAGCTAGTTTTTGAGGCAACATTTCTCATTTTCAGTATTTTTTACCCATGTCTCAAATCTTGTTTACAGTAATGCACTTACTGTATAAAGGAAGTCTATGAGACAAGGCAATAATCATTAAAAGACATCCAGTTTAATGTGAGACTAGTCTAATAGAATTGCTTATTCACACAGTATAAACTCCACACAAGAACATGAACTGCTATAAAGAGCTACACAGCTCAAATAACAAGCCTTGGTGTTATTGCATTCACTAAAATATAAATGTTTCACAGTGTGTAAGCCCAAATGATTGTCTCTAGTTAACACATGCTGTCAATGGAGCTGGCCTACAATGCCTTTATTGTATATTAATACTACAAATATCCTATATTTATTGAATCTTTAGGGGTCGTTCAGACAGAACACATTTTTCCATTCCACTGCTCTAATTGCCCATGGTTTTCAAAGCAAACACACTAGACGTCTGGCATCTTTTGCAGTGTGTCTCGAGGTCTTGTGTTTCTCCTTACTCCGCTGTCCGTGTCTCATATTTGTAAGGCATTGTGTGTGAATGCCTCTTACTGTGTTGTTAGAAGGTAAGAGAAACAGGGCTATATTTAGCAGAAGGAACTGTAAGCATCTCTCAGCTCTGTGAACCCTGGGCAGATCTGACCTCCTCTCTCTGTCTCAGTTGAGCGGGATTCAGGACAAGCGCCTCCTCCATTAACGGCCTGGCAGACGCCGTCCGCACTACCTGAAGGATTCATTAGCAATTACGCCTGGGCTTCTGAATGTCTCTCAAAGCGTTTGGCAGCGGCCGTGCACCACACTCTCCAAATAATAGCCAATTCTTCAGTTCTGCCCTAGTTTCCCAGCTCTTTTTGTTCAGAAACGCTCCCTCCATCCCCACCCGCCATGAGCCAGGCTGCTGCTTTCACAAAAATCATATTACTACTATTTATTAAGGCAGCCGGAAAATTGCTGTGGGGATTCGGGAGTCAGGAGGAGGAGAAAAAGGGAAGAAGCGAGTCTGTATGCGTGGCCTCTGGAAGAGAGCATCTTCTGGCATGTTCGGTTCAGTGCCAGAGAAGGAGCTCTTTGTCTGGCCTATCATCTCTCTCGCCTCCTCCGGCGTGCTTAAAACAGCACTACAAAACAGGAGAGGGAAGAAAACAAAACCTGAATTATCCTGCAGCTTGTTCAGCTGGAAGACAAATTATTTCCTCTTGGTTAAACACTTTCTAAGGAAGAAGACAGCAGCGCGGGCTAAATGTGGTACGCTATCTAAGATGGGCTTTCGACGAGAGCAGATGAATATTAACTCACCGAACCTTTCAGATACTCTCAACTGACAAGCGTTCCTTAAACCTTTCTGCTGGTTCCTTCTAGCAGATGATTCACTGTAACCACTTCCTTCAGACAGTGTTTCTATGGGAACTATAAGGGATCGTCAGATCGCATAAATATGATCTCCGTTTGAGACCCACGATGTCCTCTGGCACCCCCAGCTCCTCCAGACGTGGAGAAACCCCTGAAGTGTAGAGGAAGAGCAGAGGTCGATCAGCCGGATATTAGCACTCATTGGCGGAAAGAAGATGGTACAGATGTTCACAGCGCAGCGGACCGTGCTGAAAGACGACTCGAGCATGAAAGCCACACAGAGCTGAAACCATCTAATCGTTTCCCACCAGCATCAATGCTGAGAAAATGCACAAGATGTTGTTGAATATAAAAAGCGTGCAGATTTTGGGGGTGAGTTAGAGCAGAGCCTGAGGGATGCCTGCGGGATCTCATCTGACGCTCGCCAACCTGAGCCAGTGAAGCACTGCGCTCTTATGAGTGTCCAGCGTCCTGATGAGACACAAACACACAGTCTGCCTTTGAGGACAGCAGGCTTCATTTCAATATGTACTATCTGTAGCACTCATTGTAGTAGTGGCTAATGTAAATATAAAAAATAAAGAAAAGAATAAATATATATGTATATAGCATGAATAGGGTACAAATAAGATTTTTAAAAAAGCTTTTATTTTTATTTATTTATATTTTAAGCAAATGGACACTGAATAGAGGTGCTTAACCGTCCGAAAATGTTGATCCTCAACCTCAGTAGTTTCAATGAATATTGTATGAGCTTATTCATTTTAGATGAAGTTTGCACTTTTTGCAGTGCCACTCCCAAAATGTCTAAGTGTAGTTTAAAATCCTGATTTGGGCAATTTTGTTACTTTGTAGTAAAAGTCAATAAATAAACATCACAGTTAAATAGACAAAATAAAAGATTAATTCATAAATCATTAATAAAATAAAAAAAATAATAATTCAAAATTCAAAATGTGTGTGTTTGTGTTTGTGTGTGTGTGTTGTTTATATATATATAAAAATGTTCGATAAAAGAGTTTGAAGCCCCAACCTGTACAATTGTACCAAATGTCATGCTTTTATGAAAAAGTGAACACTATTTTCACATATCACCTGGACTAACACACGTGTGCGCCTGACTCGTCACACAGTCGAACAGCCTGCTGGTCAGTTTAAGAGCTCAGATGATGTCCTAATATTAGTACAGATGAATGTTATGTCCATATATTTCTGTGATAGGGCAGTTTTTACAGGGAATCAGTGGACAGTTACAGTATCTGGTTACCATGACAACTTCACACACCTGCTGCTACTCTGTTGTCCTGAAAGTACTTCAGTATTATATATGGGGTAAAAATCATTGCAGGTTTCATCACGAATATTTGAAGTAGATAAATACCTGCTTTATATCAGCTCCCGAAACACATCACTGTTGCACCACTTTTTAGGAGAAAATGATGGCAGTGTTTTTTTGCTGATTAAGATGACTTGGAAGTTGTGACTGATTTACTGGAGAAACTGAGGGGGGCTAAGAAGGTGGAGAGTTGATTTATCCATCAGTTGCTGATTACATTTTACTATACGGTTCTATGTATTGCCATTGGTTATTAACTACATTACTTAACATAAACTAACAGAGATAAAAATTCATATCTCACACACACACATGTTGGGTTTCCATGTTTTATGGGGACTCTCCATAGGCATAATGGTTTTCTACTATACAAGCTGTTATAAGCCCTACAGCTAAACCTACCCCTTACAGGAAACTTTCTGCATTTATAGATTTAAAAACAAAACTTCATTATGTATGATTTATAAGCTTGTTTTCTCATGGGGACCTAAAAATGTCCCCACAAGGACAAGAATTTCAAATATTATCATTTTTGTTGGGACATTTTTTCCCCATAATGTAGGGTTTACCAGGACCACACACACACACACACACACACACACACACACACATATAATGATGTTAATCCTAAATATGTAGCAAAGCACCAACTGTTGTATATTATTTAGATTTTTGTGAAAATGCCTTTTGCTGATTGCAAGATTGTTTTAAATTAATTTGTTTCTATAAGCTACAGAATACTACTAATTTATACTGTAATGTACAATACAGAGGTGCAGATATTTGGCACTATTTATATATAGTTTAAATATTTTTTAAAAAATACAGCATTTTTCACTTAGCAGTATTTTGCAAATAGCCTCTGCCTTACAAAAATGATGTATCTTCTATCAGGAACTGAATCATACTATTTTTACTCCTGAAACCAAAACTCACTGTAATAGTGAGAGTTTACCTAGAAATGACAATTCTGTCATCGTTTACTCACTCTTATGTCATTCTGAACCCATATGAAGATATGTTCAAATGGCTAATTGCAGCCTTAGCCAGCAAAAAACAAGAAACAACATGATTTACTCACACTGTAATTGTGCTTTGAGATAACTGCATTTTCCCCCTTGCACAAGTTGGATATTTCTGCAGCCTGTCTACTGAAAATTGTAGGCTTTTACGATCACGACATCTCTCGCTGCTGACCTGTATTCAGATTTCTGAAAGAAATATACAATGTGATTCATAGGCTAATATAAATTTGCCGCACAACTGCCTCCAAATTAGTCCTTAAAAATCTCTTCTCCATCTTTGAGTGTGACCCTAGTCAAACGCTCAAATTATGTAATTTACAGCTTTATGGATTCAGCTTTGGCTAAATTACAGAGCAGAATTACTCAGTGAGATCAGTGAGCAGTTTAATTACAAACTAGCAGACAGTTCGGCTGCTGTCGTCTTCAGTCTCGTGTCCTGCGTGCTTCATCTGAGATACACGTCTAAGGAGGGTAAACACAAACCTTGTGAGAGTCCTACAAACAAATCACATCTACTCAACATTTGCCACATGGGAAAAAAACCCCAAAGCCTTCTATACGTCCCGTTCATTGAAAAACACTTAGAATTTACTGTCTACAAATAACGTTTCATCAATCAGCACCTGATGCGAACCACAATGCCACATATGAAGAGTTAAACAACAACACACTGTTGAATATGTAAAGTGGTCTGTAATTAGTCCGTCTGATCTAGATTTAATGTAAAACAGGTTGCAAATGTTACAGGGATTATGTAGATTATCACAGATTTGATGTGACACTCTTGCATCTTAGGTCCCATTCAGTAAACATGCATATACAGAAACTTTTGTGTGAAATCTGTGTACAAACAAATCATGAACAAAAACATATAGTACTCCAAATGCATTAACATTAGAATGAGGTTAAGAACAAATTCATGTGTATATGCATGTGTTGTTCTGTGTACAAAACCAAACTAATCCATTCAATTATTCATCAATGAGACCTACTGTTTTTCTTTTGGAGTGAAAAAAATTAAAGAGAGACTGATGGGTTAAGATGATCCCCTCAAAATCTGTTGTCAATGTTTACATACAGTGCCCTCCAAAAGTACTGGAACAGTGAGGCCAATTCCTTTATTTTTGCTGTAGACTGAAAACATTTGGGTTTGACATCAAAAGATGAATATGAGATGAGAGATTAATATTTCATCTTTTATTTACAGGTATTTTCATCTGGATCTGATACACAACTTAGAAGAGAGCACCTTTTGTTTGAACCCACCCATTTTTCATGTTACCAAAAGTATTGGAACAGATAGAATTAACAGATGAAGTGAAAAAGACTTAATATTTAGATACAAATCCTTTGCTTTCAATAACTGCATCAAGCCTGTGACCCATTGACATCACCAAACTTTTGCATTCTTCTATTGTGATGCTTTTCCAGGCTTTCACCGCAGCCTCTTTCAGTTTTGGGGGGATACTCCTTCAGTCTCTTCTTTAGCAGGTAAAATACATCCTCTACAGGGTTTAAGTGTGGAGATTGACTTGGCCAGTCTAAAACCTTCCACTTTAAGATTAAAACCTTCCAATATATTAATTATTTTTTCTTATTAATATACTGGATGGTGCACCGTCATCCAGTCCATGTTAAATTGATATTTTCTGATGGTTATGCACATGTCGGACAGAGGCCTGCTATGAGTGGATGCTGTCGTTCATCAGATCTGTAGACTTGTGCATCACAGAAAGATCACAGTTTGAAACCCCGCTCTCACTTCTTTAACAGCGAGTTATTAGTGGAACATGAACACACAGTCATGTGTAAACATACCATCAGATCAGATTGTTATTTTTATTTCTATCTATTTATTTGCAAGCGTGTTAAAGCGTGGCTGTGATCAGGTTATTCATTAGCAGAGTTCAGCCCTAGGTTCACATTCAGACCACACGCATCAACCGCTCTTCATTGTTAATCACAGGTAGAAAAACACTCCGCAAGATAATAAAAAGCAATCCTATCACATTGTGCTCCATTTTCCAGACACTGGGTTAAAGATGGCAGCGACAGACAGATGGGAATGAGTTAATAGATCGCTTTGATGTGCCAGAGACCAACTTATGATTGATTCTAGATGCTGTTGCCATGGGGACTGCATTCACACTACAAAAAAAAAAACATCTTTCCTTTATTATTGCTATTATTTTAATCAAAATAAATCTTCCTCACAATACTGTAGAAAGTCAACATCCAATAACCTTTTATATGGATGAGCTGAAGATCAACAATATCTTCAATATTAATTTAGTCAAAGTTATTTTTACCATTAATAGTAATGCATATACAATTCAATATTGTGGTGTAATGATGTCATTATGTCATATATGTTATAGTATGATTTTCAGTATAACAGCCACAATCATTGCATTTACTGTTTACTACTATACTATTACAAAGGCTGAAGAGATTCACTGATGCTCAGGATGGAAACAAAAATACATTAAGAGCTGGGGAGTGTACACTTCTATATTTTTTGTTTAATATTCCCAAAACAAACTATATCACATGTTTAACCACTACAGACGACTTTGAGTCAGCAGCAAATATCAGAGTTGTTTTTAAAACGATGTGCAGTCAGGTGCATTTATATTGTGACTGTGCCTCAGACACAATCAGCTCTATCTCTGTCTGTAAAGGTTCAAGTTCAAGTTTATTTGTATAGCGCTTTTTACGATATAAATCATTGCAAAGCAGCTCTACTGGAAATTAAGTTTCCACAATGTATTTATATATTGCAGAACCTTAATAATAATAATAATAATTAGTTACATTTATATAGCGTTTTTCTGGGTACTCAAAGCGCTTTACATAGAAGGGGGGGAATCTCCTCAACCACCGCCAATGAGCAGCATCCACCTGGATGATGCGACGGCAGCCATAATGCGCCAGAACACCCATCACACACCAGCTTACTGGTGGAGAGGAGACAGAGTGATGAAGCCAATTAGAGTAGGGGGATGATTAGGAGGCCATGATGGTCAGAGGCCAGGGATTTGGCCAGGACACCGGGGTTACACCCCTACTCTTTTTCGAAGGACATCCTGGGATTTTTAATGACCACAGAGACTCAGGACCTCGGTTTAACGTCTCATCCGAAGGACAGTGCTTTTTACAGTATATTGTCCCCCTCACTACACTGGGGCGTTAGGACCCACACAGACTGCAGGGTGAGCACCCCCTGCTGGCCTCACTAACACCTCTTCAAACAGCAACCTAGTTTTCCCAGGAGGTCTCCCATCCAGGTACTGACCAGGCTCAACCCTGCTTAGCTTCAGTGGGCAACCAGTCTTGGGCTGCAGGGTGATATGGCTGCTGATATATTTAACTTATGGCAAAATTGGGTAATTCTGTATGTTGTCTGAGCGTCGGCATCCTCTGAGGTCCTCTGAGGGGTTGGCATTATCTTTTCTCAGGTGTTCGGTCATCTCAGATCATTTAAGGGTTGGATCCAGACTGAAGCTTCTGTAATTCCTAGTTACCACGGGATGTTAATCAACAGAGAAACAAATAGAGACATAATTAGCGTAGCTGCTGTTCCATCTAAGCAAAAATGATTTGTTCAACCCAAGCTAAAGAATAATAATAATGTACATTTGATCAGCTATAACTGCAGTACAAGATTATAAGATGCATTATGTGAATGCTTGGCTAAAGAGATGTGTCTTTAATCTAGATTTAAACAGAGAGAGTGTATCTGAACCCCGAACGTTATCAGGAAGGCTATTCCAGAGTTTGGGAGCCAAATGTGAAAAAGCTCTACCTCCTTTAGTGGACTTTGCTACTGTCAGACCTCTGTTGTGTGTGTCTTGTGTTTCCACGTGCTCCCTGTGTTTCCATGCCCATATTTGGTTTGTTTCCTGTCCTCGTTTGATGTCATTAGTAGTTTATTCTGTTCCAGCTGTGTTCGTCTAATTATCCCTAGTATTTAAGTCCTGTCTGTGTTGTGGTATGTCTTCTGGTCTACTCGTTACTCCCGGTGTTTCTTGTCTGTGAGTTTGCCGTGTCTTGCCCTGCCTTCAGTAAAGTTATTATTTGAGTTTACGTCCTCGTCTGCGTGTCCTTGTTCCTCCCTGCTGTGTGCACTGTGACAACTATCCTAGGTACTACCAAAAGTCCAGAGTTTTGCGACCTTAGGGAGCGGGTTGGATTGTAGCGTGGTAGAAGATGAGTTAGGTACGCAGGAGCTAAACCATTTAGGGCCTTATAGGCAAGTAATAATAATTTGTAAATGATACGGAACTTAATAGGTAGCCAGTGCAGAGACTGTAAAATTGGGGTAATATGATCATATTTTCTTGACCTAGTAAGAACTCTAGCCGCTGCATTTTGGACTATCTGTAGCTTGTTTATTGAAGATGCAGGACAACCAGCTAGCAGTGCATTACAGTAGTCCAGTCTAGAGGTCATGAATGCATGAACTAGCTTTTCTGCATCAGAAACAGGTAGCATGTTTCGAAGCTTGGCAATGTTTCTAAGATGGAAGAATTATGTTTTTGTAACATGGGAAATATGATTTTCAAAGGACAAGTTGCTGTCTAATATAACACCCATATTTTTGACTTTAGAGGACGTAACAGTGCATCTGTCTAGTTGCAAATTATAATCCAAGAGATTCTGTGTACTGTTTTTTTGGTCCAATAAGTAATATCTCTGTCTTATCTGAATTTAATAGGAGGAAATTATTGGTCATCCAATCCAATCACATTTTTTACACAATCTATTAGCTTAGATAGTTGAGAAGTTTTTTGAGAAGATATATAGTTGAGTATCATCAGCATAACAATGAAAACTAATCCCGTGTTTTCTAATAATATTTCCAAGGGGCAACATGTATATTGAAAATAGCAGTGGACCTAGGACAGATCCTTGTGGTACTCCATACTTTACTGGTGATAATTGAGATGACTCCCCATTTAAATGAACAAAGTGGTAGCGATCGGACAGGTAGGATCTAAACCATCTTAAAGCCTGTCCTTGAATACCAATATAGTTTTGTAATCGATCTATGAGTGTGTCATGGTCTATAGTGTCAAACGCAGCACTAAGATCAAGTAATACTAGCAATGAGATGCAGCCTTGGTCTGAAGAAGCAAGAAGCAAGTCATTTGTAATTTTAACAAGTGCAGTTTCTGTGCTATGGTGAGGCTTGAAACCTGACTGAAATTCTTCATAGAGATAATTTTTTTGCAAGTAGGAACACAATTGAGCAGACACAACTTTTTCAAAAATTTTAGACATAAATGGAAGATTTGAAATGGGTCTGTAATTTGCCAGTTCATTATGTAGCCCAGTGCTAAAAAGCATTTAAGTTACCTAAGTGCTAAATAAGTTAGATTGATTAAGGTTCATAATTATACGTTAAAACTAAATAAATTATCTTAAAGATATACAAAAATTAGAATTTAGAAGTAAGCTCGAGAAACAAATTTATTGTAGTTCATCTCCATTCTATTCATTTTGGGTAAGTGAAAGGGATTATGGGAGTTGTAGTTGGTTATACAATTGTTTGTTTCAAGTATGTGTTTAAATTTATTCTAAGGGTTTTGTTTAAAGAATTTCATTGGTAAAGTGAAATGTATAATGTAACATGTAATATTTTGATGTTTGGTGGTAAAAAAAACAAACATTTTTTATTATATGACTTTTGTATGCATGGAATGACACGTGAGGTGAAAGGTGAACAACCGCGGGAGAGGAGAGAGACTGAATAGCTGAGTAGGAGTTGCGTCGAGGACTCGCTCCGTGCTTTAGTGTTTAAACCGTAAAATAGAACGTGACAAACGTTGTATATTTGTCAGTTGGACTTTGTTTAGGTTTTGTGCACACAATCGGACTGAATTGTGAACTTGGAAACCGAAGACTGTGTAGTTATTGACGGTTTGCCAAAGCTAACATTTCGCCGCCGAGAGGATGACTGTCGAGTGAGTGATTTCCAGTCCATGGACATCGCGTGTGAGAGACTGCCTATCTGTGACGGTGTGGTAATCGACGGAAGAACTATCATTTTGGATTAAGGTATCTTTAATTGTTTTTTCTTGCTCCAAAGGGAGTGAAGGGGTCATTTTGTTTATTGGCCACGCCGAACACAAGCAACGCTCCAGGCCTGCAACGGTTAACTGTTGTGTTTTAGCTTTTTTGCCGGCTAGGACTGGGGTGGGTGAATCACGAGTGTGTGTGTGCGCGCGTGGGCCCGCGTGTGTGTGTGTTTCATGCTGACGCGATATTGTATTGTATTTTAGCCTACTGTTGAATGTTAGCTAAAGTGAGGCTATTGAGGTACGTGTAAACTTTTGAGCTCTTTTACATTTTGAGGATAATTCAAACTTGAGGTTTCAGGTGATTTAATTTTATTCAATAAGCTAAGTGAGTATTTGTTGAATACTTTTCTTCATTGATACATTTTGTATTGTATTTTATTTTTTGTTTATAGTGAGAATTCATTCTTTTGGTGAATTTAATATTTTATTTATTCAGTAAACCCTATTTTTATTTTACATTTTGATAACTTGAGTCCTGAGTATTCATTTAGTGTAAGATATCGTTGCGTAATAGATTGAATATGTAAATTATATTTCATGTGAAAATGGTTTAAGTCAGTTACACAAAAGTAAGTACACAGGGTTGTGGTTTAAAAGTTTATTAGTTATTCAAAGCACATGTAAAGTTATACAAACAGACATTTAAACAGGAGGTCAGCAAGAATTCCATATATTATATACAGTTATCTAGGATTCATTTAAGAACCCAGGAACGCCCTTTAGTACCAGGAGATAGGCCTAGGGGGTGCTACACAAATTGGAGGCACCGCTGGGATACTTTTTGCTGTAATTTCCTTCCTGTTAACGTTGATGATGCTCCCGAGAGCGCTAAGTTGAATTTACATTGTCGTTGATCTGGAGTGTGAAGAAAAAAAAACATGGAGTTAGGAAACAGTTCTGCTTTGCAACAAGAGCTGCTGGAGTGGTGTAATGATGCATTGGTTCAGCCCGATCATGCATTGCTGTTGTTGGATGTTCCAGCTGATGCTGGCATAGCCTTTATTGAGAGCACCGTTGAAACTGTGAAAATATTTGGCAGAGTACGTGTTCGCTCTTCGAAAGAAGGTCCGTCTAAAACAAGTTTGCTGGTGCTGTGTGAATGTCGCGAAAAGATTGATCCTTCTCGTGCCCCTGCTGAAGTATTACCTAAGGATGGAGATCCTCCATGGAAGATTGTGGTTGTCAGAGACAAAGAGCCTGACCCTGATGATTTTTCAGCAAAACTCAGAAAACTTCTACAAGATGAAGGCAAATCTATGACTGATGTTCAAGCTTTGTTTTCCCCTCTTCCTACTAGTTCTCCTGAAGCAGTAATTCGTGCAGTTGGTGAGCTCTTGGAAAAGACAACAAAGCGTTCTGGTGATTCCACTGCTTACAAGCGACTGCGTGTTTTCTCAGGTGTGGTGCCTACCCCGGCGGGAGAAGAAACCATGGAGAATTGGATAGAGCAAGCTACGTTGATGATAGCAGAAAGTGATTGCGCTGATAAAGAGAAGCGTAAGCGCATTGTGGAAAGCTTAAAGGGTCCTGCCCTTGAGATCATCAAGGCAGTTAGATTGTCTAATGGTGATGCTAGTGCAACTGAGTACCTTGTTGCGCTTGAAAGTGCGTTTGGGACTTCAGAGTCCGGTGAAGATTTGTATTTTGCGTTCAGACTTCTTCGCCAGAACTCCGGTGAAGCACTGTCTGAGTTTCTCCGTCGAATGGAGAAGTCATTGACCAAAGTAGTTCAGAGAGGTGGACTACTACCTGCACAAGTTGACCGGGTGAGAATTGAGCAACTACTTCGTGGCGCTGTAGAGTCCGACTTGATGTTGCTGAAGTTACGGCTGAGAGAGAGAAAAGAGTTCCCGCCTACTTTCTTGAAACTACTGAATGAGATTCGGGAGGAGGAGGAAAATGAAGTTGCCCGGTGTAAGCTTGAGGCAACGGTGAAACCTGTGCTCCCTAAAGCGTCGCCACCACCAAAACCCACTGAGATTCAAGCATTGAAAGCTGAGGTCAAGGAGCTGCGTGCCAAGCTGGAAAAGTCACGCAAGGCCCCGGAATCACCAGAAGCCCCAGAACATAAAGCAAAGATGACTTCTGAGAGTGCTGAAGCACGAATAGACCCTGAAGTACAGAGCTTGAAGACTCAAGTCCAGCAACTGCAAAAACAGCTGACTGTAATGAAAGTAGAGAGCAGTGAAACCCCAAGAAGAACGACATTTCAGCGGCAAGCTGTGAGCTCTTATGAGAGAAACAGGCCCTTAGTCAGCCGTGATGATTTCTTTTGTTACCGATGTGGTGGTGATGGGCACATTGCCAGCCAGTGCCAAGAATCAGAAAACCCCCCGGAAGTGATCAGAAAGCTGCTCCGTGCACTAAAGAGAGCCAAGGGTGGGAAGAGTGAGCCGATTCCACATCCGACTGTGAGCAGAGATGCCCACTGCAAGAAGAGCCATGTTCGCAAGCCTGCTCAAAGCAACCTTCCTAGTGGTTTGGTAGGTCCTGCCTCCACTATTGGCGTTAAGATCAATGGCCATTCATGTAATGCCTTATTGGACAGTGGATCTCAAGTCACAATAATATTCGACAAGTGGCAAAAGAAATACTTGCCCAATGTTCCCATCCACCCCATCACTGGTCTTTCGATATGGGGTTTGAGCTCCTCCAGCTACCCATATCAAGGCTACATAGTAGTAGATGTGGAGTTTCCAGCCACACTTACAGGAGTGAGTGAGTCTATCTCCGTGTTAGCATTAGTTTGTCCCGAGCCAAGTGGCCCAGACCATATTCCTGTCATCATTGGGACGAATGCCAACTTATTCCATCGTTTAGCCGCTCTGTGCAAAGATGCTGACATTCCAGACTCACATGCTCACGCTTTCAGAATTTTGCCACAGACAAAACAAATGAAACTCTCCCATAACCAGGAGATGGATGTGGAAGAGCCGAAGGGGGAAGTAAAATGGATGGGTCCCGGTCCTCTATCTGTTCCTGCCAGAGGTGAACGATATGTCGTCTGCAAAGTTGGATGCAAAGAACCCTTAGAAAAAGACATTGTCATGGTTGAAACCCCTCTTTCTGTGACGCTACCTGCTGGAGTGCTCATTCAGCCGGTGGTGCTAACGTCATCTGAGCTAAATGTCAACAGTTTCGAAGTACTGTTGAGAAATGAGACCTTGAGAGAAGTCACTATGTTGCCTGGAACCGTTCTTGCTCATGTGTATCCCACTGACACAGTTATGATGGCTCAGAGACCTAAATCTACATCCAAGGTTATTGATGAGATGTTGTTTGATTTTGGTGAATCTCCGATTCCAGAGGTCTGGAGAAAAAGGCTGCGTCAGAAGCTGTCTAAACGAGGTAATGCATTCTCTCTTGAGGAGTGGGATGTGGGTCTCGCCAAGGGTGTGGAGCACCACATAAGACTCAGTGACCCCCGACCATTTAGAGAAAGATCCAGACGCATAGCCCCAGCGGATATAGATGACATACGCCGCCACCTGAAAGACCTGCTGGCAGCAGGCATCATCAAAGAATCCAGAAGTCCATATGCGTCGCCAATAGTAATTGTCCGAAAGAAGAACGGAAGTGTTCGCATGTGCATTGATTATCGCACGTTGAACAACAGAACAATCCCTGACCAGTACACCACTCCGCGGATTGACGATGCCCTGGATTGCCTGTCCGGCAGTCGTTGGTTTTCTGTGCTAGACCTCCGGAGTGGGTACTACCAGATACCCATGTCTGAAGAAGACAGGGAAAAAACAGCCTTCATATGTCCCCTAGGGTTCTACGAATTTCAACGGATGCCCCAAGGCATAACTGGAGCCCCGGCAACTTTTCAGCGGTTGATGGAGAGAGCTGTCGGTGACATGCATCTGCTTCAGGTGATTGTCTATTTAGATGACATCATAGTATTCGGACAAACCTTAGAGGAGCATGAAGAACGACTACTGAAAGTGCTTGACAGACTTGAAGAGTGTGGTCTGAAAATATCACTTGACAAGTGCCAGTTTTGTCAGCCACAAGTAAAGTATGTTGGACACATAGTTTCTGCACTAGGAATAGCCACCGATCCTGAGAAAGTGAGTGCTGTCAAGAACTGGAAGTTGCCTACAGATCTGAGATCTTTAAGATCGTTTCTCGGATTCTGCGGATACTACCGACGGTTTGTTAAGAACTACTCAGCCATAGTTCGACCACTCACTGAGCTCACAAAGGGCTACCCTCCTAAGAACAGGCACAAGGCTGCCCAAGAGAAGACACATTATTTCAAAGAGGGAGAGCCTTTTGGGGAGCGCTGGGACGACGAGTGCACCGAGGCATTTCATAACATCATTCACTGCCTCACTCATGCCCCAGTGCTAGCATTTGCTGACCCATCAAAACCATATGTACTCCATGTAGATGCAAGTCTGAATGGTTTAGGCGCCGTCCTCAATCAAGAATATCCTGATGGTCTGAGGCCTGTTGCTTTTGCAAGCCGCAAACTCAGTGCCCCTGAGCAGCGCTATCCCATTCATCAATTGGAATTTCTCGCATTGAAATGGGCGATTGTGGACAAGTTTCATGATTATCTTTATGGGGCTAAGTTCACAGTGAGAACAGATAATAACCCACTCACATACGTCCTAACAACGGCCAAGCTCAATGCAACTGGACATAGGTGGTTGTCAGCTCTTGCCACCTACGATTTCAAAGTCCAATACAGACCAGGTCGACACAACATTGATGCTGATCTGCTCTCACGTCAGTTAACATCCACTGGAGTGTCACCTGACTGTGATGAGATATCTTCCCCTGGGGTTAAAGCCATCTGCCAAATAACCACTCCATACTTGGAAACTGAGTCCAACAGACTTATAGATCAATTAGGAGCCAATTCCAAGAGTGTTCCTAGCGTCTATGCCTGTCCGACACAGTTGGAGATAAGCAACTTGGAACAATTGAGCCACCATGATTTGAGAAGAGCTCAAGAAAAAGATTCAGTCATAGGTGCAGTAAAGAAAGCAGTCGAGACTGGCCAGCTTCAGTATATGGCCAAGAATCAAGATCCAAGCATAGTACTCCTGCAAAGACAAAGTCCCAAGCTGATTGTGAAGAATCACCTTCTCTTCAGAGTGGTGAACAAACAGTCTGGAGACAAAAGACAACAGTTAGTCTTACCTGAGAAATATCGTAGGATGGTCCTGCGCTCCCTACACGATGACACTGGACACCTTGGAGTTGAACGGACGACTGAACTCCTGAAGGAACGATTTTACTGGCCGAGAATGACCACTGAAATTGAGAGTTACGTCAAGAACTGTGGGAGATGCATCGCAAGGAAGTCAATTCCACAACGAGCTGCTCCATTGAGTCAAATCACAAGTACAGGTCCACTTGACCTAGTTTGTATAGACTTCTTGTCTATTGAGCCAGACTCCCGAGGGATCGCAAATGTGTTGGTCGTAACAGATCATTTCACCCGCTACGCCCAAGCTTTCCCGTGCAAAGATCAAAAAGCTATGACTGTAGCCAAGACTCTGTTTGAGAAATTCTTTGTGCATTATGGATTACCTTCACGAATCCATTCCGATCAGGGACGAGACTTCGAAAGTCGCCTTATCAAAGACCTTTGTGTGATGTTGGGCATCCGTAAGTCTCGAACCTCACCTTATCATCCGCAAGGTGATGCACAACCAGAAAGGTTCAACAGGACGCTACTGTCAATGCTAGGAACTTTGGATCCTGCTAAAAGGTCACAATGGAGTCAGAGCATCAGTCAACTAGTCCACGCGTACAACTGTACGAAGAATGAGGCTACTGGCTATTCACCATACTTACTCATGTTTGGAAGAGAAGCCCGCTTGCCCATTGATGTATGCTTTAACACCTCTGCTGACGGGAAGGATGCAGTGAAGTACCAGCAGTATGTGGAGGTAATGAAAAAAGAACTGCAGAATGCGTACAAGCTTGCATCCGATGCTTCACAAAAGAACCATGATAGAAACAAGAAAAACTTTGACAGAAGAGTGAGACATCATACTCTGGAGCAAGGAGACAGAGTGTTGATAAAGAATCTGGGATTGACAGGTAAACACAAGTTACAGGATAAGTGGAATTCATTGCCATACATTGTCGAGAAGAAATTGCCAAACTTACCTGTTTACAGATTGAAGCCTGAAAGAGGAATGGGAGGTATACGGACACTTCATAGAGACCACCTGTTACCCATAGGAGAGTTTGTGAGGTTGCCGACCCCCGAAGAGAGCAAACAGACCCCTCATCGCCCGGTGACCAGAACCCAAACAGATCAGAAGCGGGTAAGAAAGGAAACAAGGAAGAAGGAAGTCAGAGAAATGAATGCTGAAGATGGATTTGAAGAGTCCTCATCTGATGAGGAACATGATGTGTCGTATTTCCCTCTGAGAGATGATGTGAGCGAACTGTTCAGATCGATACCTTCTGTTGTTCCTGAGAGAGAAATCTTACCTGAGAGTACCCTAGTGTCTGATGACTTAGAGCAAAGCCATGCTCAAGAAGTTGAAGAAGCTGGAGAAACGCTTGTGGATGCCTCAGAGTCTGAAGGGGGAGAACGTCCTGCTGAGTGGGAAGTGGTTGAAGATGAAGTGCCTGTGGAAGAACTTACCTGTGAAAAACGTCCTAAAAGACAGGTAAAACCTGTGACACGCTTTACGTATGATGAGCCTGGGAAGCCAGTTTATAAGCCCCTTACTGTGGTTCCCATAAGTCAAGAGCCTGAGAAGAGGAAGTGCAAAACACTTTGGTGTCATCCCATGGCCCAATGTTTTAGATGCTCTCTTGCTAATCCTTGCCCTGAAAGAAGAGGACTTATTCATGTCTAAATGATAGCGCATGAGGACATGCTAGCCATCAGAAGGGGGAGGGTGTAGCCCAGTGCTAAAAAGCATTTAAGTTACCTAAGTGCTAAATAAGTTAGATTGATTAAGGTTCATAATTATACGTTAAAACTAAATAAATTATCTTAAAGATATACAAAAATTAGAATTTAGAAGTAAGCTCGAGAAACAAATTTATTGTAGTTCATCTCCATTCTATTCATTTTGGGTAAGTGAAAGGGATTATGGGAGTTGTAGTTGGTTATACAATTGTTTGTTTCAAGTATGTGTTTAAATTTATTCTAAGGGTTTTGTTTAAAGAATTTCATTGGTAAAGTGAAATGTATAATGTAACATGTAATATTTTGATGTTTGGTGGTAAAAAAAACAAACATTTTTTATTATATGACTTTTGTATGCATGGAATGACACGTGAGGTGAAAGGTGAACAACCGCGGGAGAGGAGAGAGACTGAATAGCTGAGTAGGAGTTGCGTCGAGGACTCGCTCCGTGCTTTAGTGTTTAAACCGTAAAATAGAACGTGACAAACGTTGTATATTTGTCAGTTGGACTTTGTTTAGGTTTTGTGCACACAATCGGACTGAATTGTGAACTTGGAAACCGAAGACTGTGTAGTTATTGACGGTTTGCCAAAGCTAACATTTCGCCGCCGAGAGGATGACTGTCGAGTGAGTGATTTCCAGTCCATGGACATCGCGTGTGAGAGACTGCCTATCTGTGACGGTGTGGTAATCGACGGAAGAACTATCATTTTGGATTAAGGTATCTTTAATTGTTTTTTCTTGCTCCAAAGGGAGTGAAGGGGTCATTTTGTTTATTGGCCACGCCGAACACAAGCAACGCTCCAGGCCTGCAACGGTTAACTGTTGTGTTTTAGCTTTTTTGCCGGCTAGGACTGGGGTGGGTGAATCACGAGTGTGTGTGTGCGCGCGTGGGCCCGCGTGTGTGTGTGTTTCATGCTGACGCGATATTGTATTGTATTTTAGCCTACTGTTGAATGTTAGCTAAAGTGAGGCTATTGAGGTACGTGTAAACTTTTGAGCTCTTTTACATTTTGAGGATAATTCAAACTTGAGGTTTCAGGTGATTTAATTTTATTCAATAAGCTAAGTGAGTATTTGTTGAATACTTTTCTTCATTGATACATTTTGTATTGTATTTTATTTTTTGTTTATAGTGAGAATTCATTCTTTTGGTGAATTTAATATTTTATTTATTCAGTAAACCCTATTTTTATTTTACATTTTGATAACTTGAGTCCTGAGTATTCATTTAGTGTAAGATATCGTTGCGTAATAGATTGAATATGTAAATTATATTTCATGTGAAAATGGTTTAAGTCAGTTACACAAAAGTAAGTACACAGGGTTGTGGTTTAAAAGTTTATTAGTTATTCAAAGCACATGTAAAGTTATACAAACAGACATTTAAACAGGAGGTCAGCAAGAATTCCATATATTATATACAGTTATCTAGGATTCATTTAAGAACCCAGGAACGCCCTTTAGTACCAGGAGATAGGCCTAGGGGGTGCTACAATTAGAATCTAGTTGCTCTACCCTGGCAGCTTTTAGAGCCTGTCTATAGCTGGACATACTGTTTTTCCACGCAATTCTAAATATTCTAAGTTAGTTTTTCTCTATTTGCGCTCAAGATTACGAGTTTCTTTCTTGAGAGAATGGGTATAACTGTTGTACCATGGCGCAGTACATTTTTCTCTAACCTTTTTCTATTTGAGGGGGGCAACAGCTTCTAATGTATTAGAGAAGATAGTGCCCATGTTGCTAGTCATTTCATCTAGTTCATGTGTATTTATGGGTACACAGAGCAGTTCAGAATCTAATGGCCCATACAATTAGATTTTCTGCAGGATTATTCACAGTATTCGGTGGAGCTCATAACAGTACTGTATCTATTGCTTGTAGCCCATTTGTCTTAAGGTCGATCACTCAGAAAGAACACTGGGTTGGGATTCTTCAGGTTGACATGCTAACATTGGTGCTGTAGATCTGTGCTACACTACAATTATTTATTCTCCTCCTCACAAGAGCTTGGGTCAAGCTTCAGGAAAATCAAACAAACTGACCGACAGACTCCAAACAGCACCAACAGGAGCATGAGGTCATTCAATCTTTTCAAGGTTTGTTGAGCATCTCCACCAAGCTCTGTTCTGCACAGAGTAGCAGCAAAGGAACCCTTTCCAGAGAAACTCTTCACTCTGAGTCTCTGGACTGAGAGGCAGAAGACATAAAGAGACAACCTCGATCTGAGTCTCCAGTCTTTCCAGAGCCACATTAACAGATACAGTGACGTATGAAGTCTCAGGCCTGTGAATGAAGAGAAAATAGCAGATCCCACGCTTTGAGTCTCAGCTTGTGAGGCAGCAAGAGACATGACCACGTACTGTGAGGAGAGAGACATGAATAAGATTACGTTCATTCTTCGCCCAACGAGACAAAGAAGCACATTGCGAGTCTCCATCCCAGAGAGAGTTCTAAGGGACCTTCTGAACCTTTTTTAGGGTTTAGTTTGTGCATTCCAGATTTCTAGAAGCCTCTTGGAGCTCCAGGAGATCAGCATCCCTCAGCGCTTCACATTTAATCCCTTGTCACTGCCAATGTCACTTAACCCAACCTCTTTCCAGAGACAGACAAGTTAGAGAGTACAGATGTGATGGGAGCCACCTCAACTGAACGTGTAATCGATCATGGTCTCTCTCTGTGAGAGAAGCTGGACAGAGTTCAGCTCAACATGAGCTACATTCACACTGGGCTTTGGTAAAGTAAAATGGTGGTCAAATTGTTAGAGACTGCCAATATATGTGGACAATGCTGTATGTAAATAAGAGAAGCTTCTAAAATGTGCTCAGAAGGATGCAGAAATGGTTTGAACACCTCTAGAAGAGAATACAGATATATGTGTAGATACTGTGTGTCTCTCTTAGATGTAGCTGGAATGGGGTCAAAGTTAAATAGGTTTAATTTGGACTGTTTCAGTGATTGATGAGCGTGATGTGTGTTACTATAGCTTGACGCTTCGCATTGAAACGTAGCCTACAAATGCACCGGAAACACTGAATCAAGTCATGTGAAGGGCCGTTACAGACTCACACGTTGGATTAGCATTAGCTGTTCAGATAGAAGTTGACGTACGTTTACATAATCTGTTTATCCCTTTTTCAGTAGTTTATTCTTGTCAAATTACTCTCTCGAACCACAAAGCAGCTTAGATGCATTTCTTCAATCTTAGGACACTTGAGGGACACTTTGTTTTGCTCATTAATAATTAAATTACAATACATATATTACACTCCCAAGGCCCTCATAAGGTGTGGATAGAAGAAAATTAATTTTCTGATGGGTGACTTCGGGCAAAACATTAAGAGAAGCTTATTTTCCAGCTTTTAAGAGATTTCTCCTAGGGAAACTGTGTTTTTACTCACTGTCAAGGGCAGTTTGGCTGATTAAAGTTATTTTAAAGCTTTTAAAGGTTACATTTAAACTGTAGATGCATGATGGGTCTTGAACAGAAGACTGTACACCTTTAAACTCTATATGGAATACTTGTTTATGATTGGTCAATTGAGCATTTTCCTGCATAATGACTGTGCGACTGATATTCACTACTGACCACATGCATATCATACGTCACACATTAGAATAGCTCATCTTCATGCGGGAAGTCGTGGCCTAATGGTTAGAGAGTCGGACTCGTAATCCAAAGGTTGCGAGTTCGAGTCTCGGGCCGGCAGGGATTGTAGGTGGGGGGAGTGAATGTCCAGCGCTCTCTCCACCCTCAATACCACGACTGAGGTGCCCTTGAGCAAGGCACCGAACCTCCAACTGCTCCCCGGGCGCCGCAGCATAAATGCCCACTGCTCCGGGTGTGTGTTCACTGCTCCGGGTGTGTGTTCACTGCTCCGGGTGTGTGTTCACTGCTGTGTGTGTGTTCACTGCTGTGTGTGTGCACGTTGGATGGGTTAAATGCAGAGCACAAATTCCGAGTATGGGTCACCATACTTGGCCGTATGTCACTTCACTTCACTACTGTGTGTGTGTGTGTGTTCACTGCTGTGTGCGTGTTCACTGCTGTGTGTGTGCACGTTGGATGGGTTAAATGCAGAGCACGAATTCCGAGTATGGGTCACCATACTTGGCAGTATGTCACTTCACTTCACTTCTTGCAATTCACAATTGTGGAAATGACCTTCAGAATTCATTTTATGGTTAGCACAAACATTCAGATAGATGGTTAGAGGATCAGATGTTCCCAGTTGGATTAAAAAAATAAAATAAAATAAAATAAAATAGTAAGAAACACAAAGTACTAGATGAGAGAGAATTTAAAATAGAGGAAGATATGATACTTTGTAAATAAATATATTATGTAACTAGTTCACACAGTTGGATTTCATTACAGTTGGAGATTAATATATATTTTTTTTATTAATTATATTACAATATTGTTGCGGTGTTCATCTTGTTACAAGGCTGATTGTCTCATACATTAAAATCAGGGCTGGACTGGGAACAATTTCAGACCAGGAGTCTCATACACATCTTTCCATCTGTCCTGTAAGCTGCCCAGTGGTCGACCCACCGAATGAGGCCAAATTACAAAGAATAATAGCCATAATAACTTGCTTTTATTGAACCACTTTCTCTCTAATATCCAGATGTGTTCTCGCCTGCATTGCGCTGCTCTCATCATTATCACTCGGAGGATCAAAGAGCATCGCTTGATTGGTGAATGTCCCTGAATCAAAGCTACTGTAAATATAATTCAACTATATTTAATTACGTAGAAAACTACCTTGAAAATTTTAGGGGGGAAATAAAAAGCTTCAGAGCTAACATTGATCAGGAAATAGCACCCAGTTCTTCATAGAGGGCTTTTCTTCTGGATACATCACCCAGCATTGGGGATCACTTAATTGGGTGCCAAAAATAATGCTGCTTCATGATGAAATAGAAGAGCCTTTTTGTCAAAATGTTTCCATAAAGAACCTTTAACATCTGAAGAATGGTTTCTGTTTCACAAAAGCTTCTTTGTGGTGAAAGAAGGTTCTTCAGATTATAAAAAGTTAAGAAAAAGATGGTTCTTTGACTGAATGGTTCTTTGTGTAACCAAAAATGGTTCTTCTGTGGCATCGCTGTGAAGAACCTTTTAAGCACCTTTATTTTTAAGTGTACATATCATCTAAACACATGAATGGACTAATAAGTGTGCTTGGTAAAGAAAATATCTTTCTAAAAAACTAGTTTAAAACATAAGTGCCAAGTTAAAATAAAAATAATACTTTTTTTTTTGTCCTATTGATGTGTGGGAAGAAATGTGGTTTTGGAAAAAAAAAACTGTATTCCATTTTCAAGCGAAATGTAAAAAAAGTTTTGAAATATTTTCAAGATTAAAAAAAAAGGAATTTTTTGAAATACTGTAAATTAATTCATAAATCATCTAATTAGTCCACACAAAAGGTGACTTGGATTGCAGATAAATAACAAAGAATCATATAATAATAATTGTCACGAATCTGGTCCATGCTCTCCCGGTCAACCACCACTAGAGGTCACCCGTTCACCACATTGACTTTTTCACTCACAACACACTGGACTCCATTTCCCACAATTCATTGCACTGACGACACGCACAGCTGTTCACCATTATCTCACCCACACCTGATTATCATTTCACAATCACTCACTCACTATTTAAGTCTGGGACTTGCTATTGCTCACTGCCGAGTATTGTTAGCCAGTCTACCTTACAAAGCGTTTCCCTGTGTTCATAGTCTTAGTCTTGCCTTGTTTTCCTGCCGTGTCTGACCCTGCCCGTGTTTACTGGATTTACCCTTAGCCTCTGCCGTTTGGACTCTGTTCGCTCCCCGTTTGGACTTTTGCTCTCGCTTTTGGATTATCTCTCTGCCTTACCCTTTGGATACTGTTCGCTGATCGTCGACCCACGCTTGTTCCACGGATTGCTTTGTCTTGCCCTTGCCATACCTGTTTTCCACTGTCTGACCCTGCCTGTATCACGACCATGTTTGCTAATAAAGCCTTGCGAATGGATCCGCACGTCTCGTCAACCCCGTAACAGAATACTCGGCCGCAAAAGGATCCAGCAGCTTTTCGGGTAGATGCTGGCCAAGTATGGACCTGGCAGGTATGTTGCTAACCCTCAAGCAGGGAACGTGACCCCTTGAAGATTATATTGAGGACTATCTAATTTTGGCAAATGGCTCTGACCTGCCGGACTGTCTGCTGATAGACTTTTTTTGTGAAGGCATTAACCAGCCGATTAAATCACAGTTAATCCGAGAGGGTCCCCGTTCGTCTTTCGTTCAGTTTCTGGACTTTGCTCTATTGATGGCTGGCTCAATGTTCACTGTGGGGGTCGCGGAGGAACGAGACACCGCACCCAATTGTTTGATCAGAGCCCCAGCCTGCGTCAAAGAGCCAAGTCAAGCCCCAGCCTACGTCAAAGAGCCAAGTCAAGCCCCAGCCTACGTCAAAGAGCCAAGTCAAGCCCCAGCCTACGTCAAAGAGCCAAGTCGAGTCCCAGCCTCCGTCAAAGAGCCAGAGTCTGCTCACGTCATGCCTGCCAAGCCAGAGTCTGCTCACGTCATGCCTGCCAAGCCAGAGTCTGCTCACGTCATGCCTGCCAAGCCAGAGTCTGCTCACGTCATGCCTGCCAAGCCAGAGTCTGCTCACGTCATGCCTGCCAAGCCAGAGTCTGCTCACGTCATGCCTGCCAAGCCAGAGTCTGCTCACGTCATGCCTGCCAAGCCAGAGTCTGCTCACGTCATGCCTGCCAAGCCAGAGTCTGCTCACGTCATGCCTGCCAAGCCAGAGTCTGCTCACGTCATGCCTGCCAAGCCAGAGTCTGCTCACGTCATGCCTGCCAAGCCAGAGTCTGCTCACGTCTCAGTGCTCCAGCCAGAGTCTGCGCACGTCTCAGTGCTCCACCAGCCAGAGTCTGCGCACGTCTCAGTGCTCCACCAGCCAGAGTCTGCGCACGTCTCAGTGCTCCACCAGCCAGAGTCTGCGCACGTCTCAGTGCTCCACCAGCCAGAGTCTGCGCACGTCTCAGTGCTCCACCAGCCAGAGTCTGCGCACGTCTCAGTGCTCCACCAGCCAGAGTCTGCGCACGTCTCAGTGCTCCACCAGCCAGAGTCTGCGCACGTCTCAGTGCTCCACCAGCCAGAGTCTGCGCACGTCTCAGTGCTCCACCAGCCAGAGTCTGCGCACGTCTCAGTGCTCCACCAGCCAGAGTCTGCGCACGTCTCAGTGCTCCACCAGCCAGAGTCTGCGCACGTCTCAGTGCTCCACCAGCCAGAGTCTGCGCACGTCTCAGTGCTCCACCAGCCAGAGTCTGCGCACGTCTCAGTGCTCCACCAGCCAGAGTCTGCGCACGTCTCAGTGCTCCACCAGCCAGAGTCTGCGCACGTCTCAGTGCTCCACCAGCCAGAGTCTGCGCACGTCTCAGTGCTCCACCAGCCAGAGTCTGCGCACGTCTCAGTGCTCCACCAGCCAGAGTCTGCGCACGTCTCAGTGCTCCACCAGCCAGAGTCTGCGCACGTCTCAGTGCTCCACCAGCCAGAGTCTGCGCACGTCTCAGTGCTCCACCAGCCAGAGTCTGCGCACGTCTCAGTGCTCCACCAGCCAGAGTCTGCGCACGTCTCAGTGCTCCACCAGCCAGAGTCACAGCACGTCTCAGTGCTCCACCAGCCAGAGTCTGCGCACGTCTCAGTGCTCCAGCCAGAGTCACAGCACGCCTCCACCGAACTGCCAGAGGCTGTTACCACAGATTCAAGGTCAGTCCTTCGAGTTCTGATATCCAGTATGATGGACCCACCACTGATGTCGGTGCGAGTAGCTGGCATTCCCAGGGCCTCAACCCTGGCTGTTACAGAGACTGTTCCCCTGACCTCAGTGCTTCCCGTTATGGCGGTCGCCATTTTGAGTGTGTGGGCTGCACACTGTGCTCCTGAGGCCTCTCCTGTCCACGAGTCTGTTCCAGAGGTCTCTCCTGTTCACGAGTCTGCTCCCGTGCCTCGAGAGGTGGCGGCTTCCGCTGCAGAACCTCCCGAAGTGGTGGCACCTACTCCCGAATCCCGAGAATCCAGTTCTCATGTCACGGCCACGGAGGCCGTTCCTGACCTCATGGTCTGCCCTGTCACGGCCATGGAGGCCGTTCCGGACCTCATGGTCTACCCTGTCACGGCCACGGAGACCGTTCCTGAACTCACTGTCTACCCCGTCACGGCCACGGAGACCATTCCTGAACTCACTGTCTGCCCTGTCACGGTCATAGAGGCCATTCCCGAACTGACTGTCTACCCTGTCACGGCCACAGAGGCCGTTCCTGAACTCACTGTCTGCCCTGTCACGGTCATGGAGGCCGTTCCCGAACTCACTGTCTGCCCTGTCACGGCCATGGAGACCGTTCCTGAACTCTCGCCCTGTCCTGTCACGGCTAAAGAGGCCGTCTGTGAACCCTCGCCCTGTCCTGTCACGGCTAAAGAGGCCATCTGTGAACCCTCGCCCTGTCCTGTCACGGCTAAAGAGGCCGTCTGTGAGCTCACGCCCTGTCCTGTCATGGCCAAGGAGGCCGTCTGTGAACTCACACCCTGTCCTGTCACGGCCCCTGGGACCATGGGGACTCTCTCTGTGTTGTCTGTCTCTGTTCTTCCTGTGGTGTCTGTCTCTGTTTCCCCCAGATCCCTGATCCTGCCATGGCTTCCTGAGCAGTCTGCTCTACTGTGGAGATCCTCTGCCCTGTCTACTCCACACTGGTGGGCTCTAGCTCTGTCTGCTCCGCGGTGGTGGTCAGCTGTCTGGCTCTGGGGGTCTCCTGCTCCACCCAGGTGCGCTCTGGTCCCGTCCTGCCCTGCCACGGCTCCTGAGACCATGAAGGCTCTCTCTGTGTTGTCTGTCTCTGCTCTCTCTGTGTTTTCTGTCCTTGTTCACCCCAGATCCCAGTCTCTGTTATGGGTTCCTGCCCTGTCTGCCTCCCTGTGGTGGTCCTCTGCTCGGGTCTGGTGGTCATCTGCTCCGCCATGGTGGTCCACTGCTCCGCCCTGGTGGGCTCCGGTCTCGCCTGCTCCGCCCTGGTGGGCTCCGGTCTCGTCTGCTCCGCCCTGGTGGGCTCCGGTCCCGTCTGCTCCGCCCTGGTGGGCTCCGGTCCCGTCTGCTCCGACCTGGTGGGCTCCGGTCCCGTCTGCTCCGACCTGGCCTCTGGCTCCGCCCTGGTTTCCTGCTCTGCCGGTTCTGCCTCAGTCCCCGGTCTTCCCACTTCCTCGCGGGCCTGGCCCTCCGTCCCTCCCCCTGTTCCGCCTCTGCTCCACCGCCCTCCTGGATTGTTTGGGAGCGTCTGGAAGTCGCTCTTTGGGGGGGGGGGGGCTATGTCACGAATCTGGTCCATGCTCTCCCGGTCAACCACCACTAGAGGTCACCCGTTCACCACATTGACTTTTTCACTCACAACACACTGGACTCCGTTTCCCACAATTCATTGCACTGACGACACGCACAGCTGTTCACCATTATCTCGCCCACACCTGATTATCATTTCACAATCACTCACTCACTATTTAAGTCTGGGACTTGCTATTGCTCACTGCCGAGTATTGTTAGCCAGTCTACCTTACAAAGCGTTTCCCTGTGTTCATAGTCTTAGTCTTGCCTTGTTTTCCTGCCGTGTCTGACCCTGCCCGTGTTTACTGGATTTACCCTTAGCCTCTGCCGTTTGGACTCTGTTCGCTCCCCGTTTGGCCTTTTCTCTCGCTTTTGGATTATCTCTCTGCCTTGCCCTTTGGATACTGTTCGCTGATCGTCGACCCACGCTTGTTCCACGGATTGCTTTGTCTTGCCCTTGCCATACCTGTTTGCCACTGTCTGACCCTGCCTGTATCACAACCATGTTTGCTAATAAAGCCTTGCGAATGGATCCGCACGTCTCACGTCTCGTCAACCCCGTAACAATAATAATATTGTTGCAGCTTTCTTCTTGTTTCTAGGCTGACTGTCACAACACATGACATTTCACAATCTGAACTTTGCCTTGACATAAAAAGGTAAAATTATGTAATATTTAAAAGAGACTTACTGTACAGACCTTGGCACAGCTAGCAAATTTAGTAGGCTGTATATGGCTCATGTTTTTCCCCATGTGGCGACACATGTGCTGTTTTCCTCTGTCATGACAATAGCAATGCATGGTAATATACATGATAATGTTAATGTGTTTGGTCTTTGCAGAATAGATCTGCTGCTGCTGTGAGCATATATGAAATACAGCTGCTACACATGTGAGCTGGGGAAGGTGGAGGGTTTCTGAAGCATGCTGCACCCTTTACAGCAAACCTTAGCTGAGTATTTGAATGTTGAGCTGCGAGCTCATTGGCTGCTAGTATGAAAATTAACCAATCAGCTTCGCCATGTGAGTAATGATGTGATTTATATCAGATTGAGTTCAGTGTAAATCTGTCCCTAATATGTACCAGCTAGAAAATGTATTTGACTTGATTTGAATCATTTTCCCTTTCTTATTTCAGTCATAGTTTTATTATGTTTTTTTGTTGTTGTTTTTTTCATTGCTTTTTGCTAACTTGCTGACATTACTGCGTGTGAGTAACAGTTATAGTCTGGCCCAGTTTATGAGCGGCCCATCAGGAATTCAATGCTGAGAAACCTGCTAAGAAAATGCTGCTGGGGAGCCATCAAATTGAAGCGTTTCCACAAAAGAGCAGGTGCATTAGAGAAGGACATCTGAGATCACATAAAATCTGATCATTATTATTATTATTTTTATTTTTTTTCAGTCTAATACAGTTGTGATTGTAATGTGTTGGATTAGAATAGCTGATAAATACATGAGATGTGTGTGAGGAAAACTGCCCATGGCTTTGTTGTCTGCATGTAATACTGTATGTCTTAGAGCTGTAGAAATACTGTTTTCCTCCAAAGAACAGAGTTTATGTAGTTCTCAGATATGAGAAAGATCAGCACATCTCATTTGATTTGTTGTGTACTTTACCAAATACAACATTTTTGTTAATATCCATGTACAATATGTCTGCCAAATCAAAACATTGAAAGTAAAAATATACATATATATTTTATGTTGCATACAGTGTGTATGAAATGTTGTTAACGAATAAGCTAATCATCGAATGGTGTAGACAGTGGCGTATGATGACCACAGGCAATGACAGGAAATGTATACACACACATTTACTTTAACATCAGTGCAAACCATCTTTTGACAATAAAAACCTACTGTCAGGATTTACTAAAGATGCACAGTGAAAATTAGCAATCACAAGGCATGGACATGTTATTTCGATCTTATTGCATATGCATTTGTAGGAGTTTCCCTTTCAGACACAACATTTATGGGAGGAGAGAATGTAAATCAGACATGCAACATGATTTAGCAGGGTTTGCTCGAGTCAGTTTACTGGTATTTGCACATTTGTCTAACACCCAAAAAAGCCTGTCTGATCCTATTCTGCTTCTGTGCTGGTAGTCAATCACCCGCACCTGATTATCATCGGTTTGTTTGCAATGCTAATTTACACTGCTCTCACCATTGGTCATTAATGGAAATGATTTGCAACTGTGTTCTTTAATTTGTTCATCATCAGTAGATACAGCAGCACTTTTGTTTAGTAATCTGACCCTTCTGTGTGTCGTGGATCCCAAGCTGTAGTTTTTGAGATTTTGCAAGAACACCTTTGAGACAAACTGATTTCCACCAAAGTTATCAGAGTAACAGAGACACATTAGCATCTGACATGAATCCATCAATCTGACAGATTCTCTAAAATCAATATTAAATTATTACTTGTTTCAGTCAAAAATGCTGAAGGAAGCTTTGATTAAATCTTATCGGTGGCTAGAAAGACAGAAATACAGTTCAAAATAAAAACTCTCCAAGCACCAGATGCAAGTGAAAGGAACTACAACATAAAAGATGAATTAAGTTGATGTGAGAGATGCAAATTCAAGACATACAAACCATCTATAAAGAAAATATATCCAGCAACTCACGCATCTTCAGAGAAACATTAGCTTTTTTCTCCAGAATTTCATGTGGCGACGCATACAGTTCGTGGATTATTCCTTCCATTAAACCATCAAAATACAAACATGTTTTAATATTTTGTTATAGGTGCTGTTTGTTGCAAAAATACAAATATAAAATACAGCTCAGTAATCTTTCAGGGCCAAAAAAACAAATGTAATGCAAAACAAAATAAAAAAATGGGGTGGGGGTTGTTGGGAATTCACACTGGACGTCACATTTTATCTCACAATCTAACCCTAATCAGATAAAACTTACGATGATTAAATCCCTCACATTTGATTTACATGCTCTTTTTAGCATTCATTCAATTTCCTTTGGCAAATTCAACTCTTGGTTACATAATACTATACCTCAGAATCATAATCATAATCAGAGCTCATCCCTGTGCTGTTACGCAAAGTTTCAAAGCACATGCATTTATCCAGAAATTCATCCTTAAACATACAATCCAGTGCTGCTGGTATCATGCTAGCACAATAAAGCTCTACTACTTAACGTTTAACACAGCAGCATTACACACACACACACACACACACACACACAGCTATAAACTGGTGTCTCACATGTTAATCATGCATATTAAACGCAGGAAACGTTTCTGCTTATTTGGTGGCACAGTAAAGCGTACATGCCAAACTCTGAAATCTGTGGCTGGGTGAGAAACTGACAGTCGAGATTGCCTCTGTGTTTTTTCCGCCCACATAAATGCCCGTTTGGTGCTGATAACATAATTGCTGAACGCACACGGCACCCACACACAAACACACACACAATGCAGCGGGAGAAAAACAGTTATGTGATCATGTGGAGAGCCCGGGTTCTTCACTGAAAAAACACAACGGTTCACAGACAAATTTCGCCAAAAACCACTCCATTACTTGTAAACAGTTCAAACAGAACGCAAGTGTTTTTTCACCAGTGATGAAATCACATTCCCATCACGAGTCTGAAGCCAACAGCAGGAGAGGCTTGACCTCCAAATATACATCACTGAAAGCTTGCATCAAACTCTCCAGCGCATGCTCGCGCTCTGAAACGACGCTGGAAGTGCAGGAAAATGACGGTCATACCTGAGTTCCTCTTGGAGATGTATTTGAGATTGATGGAGGCCGCTGAATTGATGAGGAGGAGCATAAATCCAGCGAGCTTCATCTTCCAGTCGTGTGCAGCTACAAGAAACCAGAAAACAGAAGAATAAGCCCCGGATTATTTGTTTATATTTTTTCTTTTACTTGAACATATCAGTGTGAACAAAACAACACCTCTCTCCAGTACAAAAAGATGGACAAAGTGAAGGAAACATCAATACAGGATGCTTTGGACTGCCTAATGCCTTCAGCTCAAAGTGCTTTAAATGTTATAGAACTCTCGTTTGAATAAGAGCAGATTTTTTTTTTCTTCTAAATATTCCAAATAATCAAGTCTGTATTAAATAAATATATTACAGCACTGAATGTATGCTGAAACAGGTTTATTATCATCATAAACTACTGATTTTAAAACGTTACTTTCAATTTAAATAGCCTCTGTTCTGATTTGAACAAATACAGTCAGTCCCACCTCATATCTGCACTAGATTTTCCTATTTATTTTTCCTTTAATATCATACTTTTACAAATCATGATGCAAAACTGTATATTAATATTCTGTCTGTCACAGACAAACAATCGGTGTGTCATTGTTGCAACATGGGCCCATTAGAAAAATGTGTCTTTGCCTTTATTTTTGTGAAGTCCAGAAGCTCACCTGTCAGGACTTGATGTGATGTTACTCATTGGTTTTTCACCTGTTTCTCTTATAATTGCGTGTCTATGTGCTCTCAGCTTCTACTGTCGCTCTAGTAATTGTTGTTTATTTGTCATGATCTCATGCTGGTTTTCTGCCGCGATCATTCAGATCTGCCCTGTCCGCTCTGGACGTGTGCTTCTCTCTGACCATCAGCTGTGATCACCTTCTGATGATACCGCCCTGCTGGACTGATTACTGCTCATGAACCCTGTCTGTCCTTGACTTCGCTCTCATCTCATCCTCTCGCTCTTTCACTGATATCTGACCCTGACCCCTGCCTGACTGACCTCCCGTCTGTCCTTTCTGTCGAGACCACCCTACATTTGAGCTTGGCACTCAATAAAGCACCTCTCTGCATTTACAGATCCTGACACATACCTACTGCATCCATACACTTTACTGCAAATGATCACTATAGTGTCAGTAAACCACCAACAACTTTTACACACAAACACAAGCATACTAGTTTTCTGTTTCCCCCATTCTGCTTCAGAGTGTCTGGATAATGATCTTGTAATGTCCCGTAACAAATAAAATGTTAAAAGCAAAATGCACATTGCTGCAGTCTGCACTTTATCCTACAGAAACATGATACCATTTACAGAATGTGTAAATTTAAAAAACATACTGATTATTCTTAGTGTAAACACCAAACTGTAGAACCTAAGCTGCTTAAACTGGCAAAGTCAGTTCTACTGTACAGTTATTTACTGTAGTGACTGTTAGTGTTTAATCTACACCAGCCCAACAGACCTTTAACAAGCAGTGTGATTAGTTTATCTCAGTAACTTGTGCATTTTTATAAATGTATGTATTGCAAATGATCATGTTGATAAATAGATTTATGGTGCATTTCCTAAAACACTGTTGTCTATTCAGTATGAGCAATGCAATGGTGAGAGAGACAAGCATTAGCAAACCTAAAAGAGCTTGCAGTCTATTGTTCTTACACAGACCATAATGAGAATAAACACCAATTCATATTTCTGTATTTTTTCCTTGCTTGCTAGCACACCAATACCTCAGACTCATTATTTAAAAACGAAAAGCAGAAATTGTGATGGTGTTAATGTATGATTGCTGTTCACGTTAAGGTTTTGAAATATGGCCAACATAAGATCGAAGTCCTCGAGAGCCGCTGAAGTCAGTGTTTACACATTCATTTATAAGATGTACTGCAGAAGCCAGAAAATTCATACGTAGGCAATCAGGTGGACAAAGACACTGATGAGGAAATAATATTTAAATATCTACAAAATGATCCCTCAAGTTTTACTGTCGACCATATCCACCAGTGACCAATAACTACCATTATGTAACATCTTTTGAGTGACATACATGTAAAAGTCACATATATTTCAATATGACTGTTCAAACTGAGCTCACGCTGCAAAACATCAGATTTAGTACCACATAAGGAAGTGGCTCAAATCAGAATCACACACACACACAAAAAAAAAAAAAAAATTAAAAAGTTCAATAATCAGCAAAAGAAGAAGAAAAACATTACCAAAGAAACAAAAACAAATCCGAAATGGGAAACCTGGCATGGATCAAAAGCAGAAGAGTCATTGCAGAATGCTTTTAGAATGGACTCATCTCTCTGTCTGCTATAGGGGCTCTTCAGCTCCAGTGCATCTGCCTGGTTAGGAGCTTAAAACACTTTTATCATAGCGCATCATTTGTAAAATAATACATTTTGACATTTGCATCACATAGCCAGCTCTGTATGTGGCTTTTCTGGCGTAATAAACGTGCTCGGTAACGCACCCGGTACAGCACTAGTGATCTGAAGCGCTGGAGTTCGAGATGTGTTATGCACTGCAAACTGATCTTATGAGCGTGTGCTGCTTCTGCAACACATACATACAGCATATGTGCCACATATACTGCAAACTGATCATGTGTGAAATGGGCATTACAGAAGAGCAGCAGCATTAAATCCAGGCTAACGCTGGAATGACATGGTTCACCATGAGAAGCACAGCAGAGGGTTTATGCGGTCCACAGAAACTACATCCATTGGGTAGGGCCAGGCTTTAAGGATATTTAAGGATACAAAATGTCTTGCTAAAGCTGAAGAACATTGATCTAGTGACATTTATGCACCAATTAAATGGTGTTCTGTGGCCATTGTAATTCTGAGGATTCGACAAAGCCTTGGTACATTTTTCTGTCAGTTACTTTTTACGTGATTTTATACATGTAATTAATTTGTCATTAAAAACATCTCTAACTTGTTGTACATCATTCAAACATATGATTAGCCAAGATGTTTATGACAGACCAGATCACTCTGGCATCCAATTTTGGACATTTATTGATGTACTACTGAAGAAGAAATGCTCTAAATCGACTCTTCCAGATATGCGTGTGGTATCATGGAAAGATAAAACAGGCTTTATAATGTTCTTAAAAGCAACCACGCAGTTACATTTAGGCGATGACCAAAAAAGACCAAGGAGACCAAAGTTTCCCTGTGTTAGAAAACACTGGTGCCCTGCTTGATTTAAAAGCTTTAAACCCAGAAGAACTTGAATAAAAAGAACAGCTGCACACTCCTGAAAGCGTGCTGCAGAGACGTTTTCATGTAAAAAGCTACAAGAAGCTATATGTATGTGCGTGAGTCAAGCTGCATGTCTGTTTATGGGTGCGTTGTTACCAGCTGAGAGCCCATTAAGCACACTTTTAGGGGATGCACTGAAAAATTCAAAGACTTTTTCTCAAAGCTTTCCCAGGAAAGAATACATCTACAATAAGCGAGGCCACGGCTGTTCATGAACAACCTCTGCGCATCAGACTTTCTGCCAGGAGCTGCGCTCGCTGACGGTCTAATTTAGCCTTCTACAGTCTTCCACGGTATCTTTGCAGAAACGATTTCAAACAGCCCGTCCCCTGATGATCTCCACGGTTTAGCGCTGTAGGATGTACTCCCGACGAGCCGCCACACACACGGCTATTCTAAAATAAACAGGCACAGGTCTGAGGCATTCACAGTATTCGCCATCTGCTCCGTCAGCATTACCTCTGGAGGAATTACCGCTGATAGAATTCCCCGGTGAGCGCAGCTGAAAGTGAATTCTGTATTGAGGTGTAACACGCAGGACTGACTCCATCTGATGCGGGCTGAAGCCAGAGCAGGGCCTCGTGGGAACCCTTTTGTGTTCACTTCTACACCAGGGTATCCAGCTAACCTGATCAATACTACCCCGCTCAACAGTCTTCTACAGCTTGCAGAAAAAATGCATTGGGGCCTTTTTTCTTTACATTATTCAGTATTGTTCAACTGCAAACATAAGCTTGATTTTCACGTTTTTGAAAGAAAATGTGAGTGTAATCTGCACTTTTGTGTTGCTAGGCATTTGCTAAGGTGTTCACTATATGGGGATTGGGGTGGTTTGGTTGGCTGTATCAGAGGCAAATTGGTTCTCAATCATGCAAGTGACAATCACAGTGTGCTTTATCAAAAACACACCCGTCAAATATTTGGCATGGTAAATATCTGGACCTGTATTCCTAAAGATTCCAAGAATCCTCTCAGAGATCTCCTAATTTAGCTTGAACATTTCTAACTAGGAGTCTTAGCTTAAAAGTGATTCAGGACCAATCTGAGAGCAACTCTGAGCGAGAAAAAACTTTTATCTTAGTGAGGAGGCGGGGCTGACCCTCTTGCTCTTTTGAAGGCTGTGATTGGTTGGTTGTCCAAGAAGGAAATAAAAGAGCACTTTTAAGAGTAAGGTCTATAATAAGCCTACACTTTGAAATTACAGGCATAATTTTTCCCGTTTTACCACACTGTCTCTCTCTCTCACACACACACACACACACACACACATTATATGTATATTTATTTTTTATTTAGCATGCTGTCATACTTAACGTATTTTATAGGAAATGAACAGAAACATATTAAGGTTCTGAAAGTGCTGTAACAGACCCAAATCATCACTGCTGCATAGTTGGGTTTTTCCAGTTGGCAAATATGTTAATGTAGTGATTACGTCCATTTCTGGCGCTATGACATTTCAGCGCGGTGTTGGAGATGTTAGCATGTCTTTAATAAGTTCGGTCACAAACATGATCCCTGCACGATCTAATGTGTAGCGTCTTATTAACTCACTGTCATCATTGTGTGCAACACATTTCCCTCTTCATGTTTCGTCCATTTTCTCCGCTGCTAAAGAAACTCTTAAGATCCTTAAAAGTCCTCGTCTGTACTCCTAACAATTTTGGACCTTAAGACCTCTTTTAAGGGTTAAGATGCTTTCTGAATTACTTTTTTCTTTACTAGGATCTTTTCTTTAATTTTAAAGAGGAAACACCCACATTTCTAAGAATGTTCTTAGAATGTTGTTACTAGGAGCAACTCTTAGCACTAAGACTCTTCATGAATACGGGCCCAGGACCTGTAGATGATTCAAAATCCTGCTGCATGACATGAGTTTTGACTGAAAAATACATGGCGATGACCTACAGCCTATGAGAGAGCATGATACAGTGCAGCTGGAAGTTTGGGGAGGAGTTATATGAAATGTAGCTTGCGGACCAGACAGAGTTGTCTGTGATTCTTCTATTGAAAAGTCATGCAGTGTGAAAACAACGGTGATCTGATGACTTTGAAAATCATGCAGTGTGAACTGCTTTAGAAAAGTAAGAGCATCCCTCATAAGATGCTTGATTTGAGGTAGCGTTCATGACAAAAATGTGTGCCCACTAACACTGAGATATAAGACATAATACTGCGATTTTGTTAAAACAGTTTTGAATCTTGATTAACAAACAAAGATTTGTTGATTTATTGAAAACCATGGCTGGTTTTCTGTATAGAAAATGACCTGTAATGTGAGATACAAACATTTTGATCACTATTTTTTTCAATCGTGTATCTTTTCAGTAGTAAGGCATTTTATTGATTAAGTAGCATGTGCATCACAGAAATGACTGTGATTTCTATGGTCTCAATGTGAATTACATGGTTGGACCCACATTCTGAAGAGACAGAGAATCTCACAAAATGGATAAAGATACATTATTGGTGGTAATTATTAGTGTATTTTACTTGGTTAAATAATCCTTCACCACCAAAAGTTTAATTGTGACAATATTCAATTATGCACATGTAATATACTGTATACTGTATAATTTATTCCTTAAGAAGTCAGTTTGATTTAGTGTACAATCAAAAAATCAAGTAGTGTCGATCATCATTTATCAAAGAAACTCATACAGGTTTGTAGCACATGAGGGTGAGTAAATGACAGAATTTAATTTTTGAGTGAACTATCACTTTAATGATGCATTTAAAAGCACCTTAGAGATGTCTGTCTAAATACTAAAACCAGAAAGTTTAGTGGTTCAAACAGACTTCTAACAATTGTATTTGTTTTTATTTTTATTTTTTTACTACACTTAGCCAGGGCTCATTATCAATTTTCCATGCAAAACCGTTTTACACAACAAGGGTATAAGCATATACATACCTTCAGAAATCATTGTAATATGCTTCTTTTTTCTCTCATTTTTTTGCATCACAGTTGCTTATATGTTTGTTACGGAGCCCCTAAAGGGACATTGGCAAAAAATAAAAAATGAAGACTATTGCACGTGCACAAGAAACGTTTTGTTGTTTAACGTTTTCTCTATATTTTGTACATAACCTCCTAATAATTCTATTTTATCTATATTTTTATTACCATATAGTTATTATTTTTAATGCATTGTCTATTCTGTTTATTATTAGCCTTATATTTAATTCTATTACCTTAAATTATATTCATGCCTGCACTGTTTTTGTGTGTGTAAACACACTTGACAGTAAAGCTCTTTCTGATTCTGACATTTAAAACGCATTTTGATTTCTAGAGGCGTTTGGTAGCTACAGTATAAAAGCTCAAATTTTAGATTTCATATGGCAATAGCCTGTTGTCCCACATAAAACGTTAAAAGCAAGTTAAATATGTATATAATTGAAATCAATATTTTATTTTTGATTATTACTTTACTTCAGTTAGGTTTCAGTAACTGCTGTCAGTTTCGTTTTTTATTTCTTTTACATTTTTCTTTCTTTTTTCTTTCTTTCTTTGCCTAAATGCCTTTATTTTCGTTAAATACAGTTCCTATTACAAGTACAACATATTTTACCGCTTGAAAATGTATACAATATTTTATTTAAACTGGTTTAACATGCATTTTAGAAGTAAAATTAAACATTTAATCGTCACGAAAAGACTGATGCAGATTTCAGGGGAAAAAAACGTGTGATTAATTAGCAATTTTTTTATTCACTGACTGCACTTTATATAAGAAATAAATAATGAAAATGAAATGAAACTAAGAGCAGTTCTTGAAAACCTAACTGAGGTAAAGTAATAATTATCAAAAATAAATAATCGCTTTCGATTATATACATATTTAACTGTCTTTTAAAGTTATATGTTGGACAATAGGCAATAGAATTATGAATGTGCTGTTTTGCAGATGAAAAGTTTTGAGAAGTTATGTACAGATGGACAGTCCTGAGATGTTAGGCTGATATGTTCAGGTGGAATATAGCCTGAGGGAAAAAGCTGTTCTTATGCCGTTCAGTGATGATTTATCTGTGTCCAAATGCAAGAACAGAAACAATGTTTTAGTATTGAAGGCCAAAATAGATCTCAATTAGGATAATTCATGCACATGCATGCTCTTGTTTTCTTCTTTATAAGATGTCAGAAGTGACCCAACCGGAAACTGTAATGCCTAAGCTCAAAAATGTTTCTTGTGAGCACGCAAAACATTTCTCGTGCTCATGCGATAGTCTTCATTTATTTATTTTTTTTGCCAATGTCCCTATAGGGGCTCCGTAGTCCGTAGTGGTAATACAGTTTTTTTTTTTTTTTTTTTAGGATTCTTTGATGAATAGAAATTTCAAAAGAATGGCCTTACTTTGAAATTGATTTTAGTAACAATGCAAAAGTCACATTTAGTCCATTTAAAGAGTCCTTGCTAAAGAAAAGCAGGCCAATTAATTGTTTTTTGTTTGTTTGTTTTTTTAAAGGCTGACCCCAAATTACTGGATGGTAGTATTTTGTATTTAACATTTCCAGACCATACAGAACATACATTTGGATAGATGATTAAACATACAATATGGACATATCCTACTGACAGCATTTAAAATGTAAACAATATTAGGGATTTATAGCTATAGAGACAGAATATTTACAAATCCTTTATCCACCTTATTTCTTCACGTGGAAGTACGCTATTAATAAGCTAGAAGAATAAGAAAGTGCCCGGTAGAACTCTGCATTACAAACCAGTGTGTTTATGATCAATAACTGGAAGCCAATGATACCAGAAGCCTTGTACATTTAAGTTACAAATGGTCGTGCTGCTCTTAAGTTAAAAATAAGGTGAATATAAGCAGTTTTCAATCATGGTTCTGGGCACCCACCGCTCTGCACATTCTGTATGTCTTACTTATTGAACACACTCGATTTTCAGCTTCAGATCCATGAACTGAACTGTCAGAATAGAATGTATATGCTAACTTACATAAAAATATACAAAGTAGAAACGTTGAGATGATTTAAAACATTTTTTTTAAATAAACTGAAAAATATAACAGTGTATGTAAATCATGAAGCTGAATTCCATATTTAGATATTAATACTGTATATTGATTTTTTTTATATATATTTCCATATGAAAGAAGAGAATGGCACAGTGATGCATACAGTATGATCCTCTTACACTGAATAAATGAAGCACAGTTTGACCACTTACAGAAGGTTGTCTTCAAGAATAACTTAGTGTTGGACTCAAAGAACTATATACAAATAATAACTACTCTGAGCTGAAAATGAGCAACAAACAAGCAGGAGATACAGGAGGAGTGAATTTACGCTACAAGGCTATATATTTATTCTGGGTAAGAGATCGCAAACCAAAACCAGACCAGTCAGCTGTGAGCAAAGACATATCTGACACAACAAACTCACTCCCCCTGTATCTCTTGCTCTAAATTAAAGCCGTTCAGAATCTATCATGAGCTGAAATGCATTTAAAGGCTTTGTGAAAGAGGCCAATGAAGAACATACACTAGACTAGACACAAGACACAAAATCTTGACCCTATGCTTCAAATAAAACACCCACAACAGACACACAGAACCGAAAATAAGCAAGAGTGACAGGATTGAGATAATACTACAAATTAAAACCATAGAATGGTGTCCTGACAAAATTATTGAAACAAATCCCACAGTGCCATGCATACACTATGACTATCTAAACAAATATACATGAACGGAGAGCCATATTCCATCTATCATCTACTCACCTATGCATATGTGACTCCATGATCAACTCCCCCATTATGGCAAATCTAAGTATGGCTCTTTCATTTATTGACTTGTTTTAAGGTCCATGATTAATTTTCATTTTATTGATATTTTGGCTAATTTTGAAAGTTACTTTTCACCTGTCTCAACCAGAAGTAGATTTGATGATGAAGTAATTGGTTATATTTGTAGAGGAAGGTTAAGCTTCATATACGTAGCCACCCTTGTTGGCCACATTTTGGCTGCAAGTATATTTAAGGCATCATACATTCTGACAGTGGTAAATAACCAGTGTTTTGGTGTCTCTAGAATCATAATCTTTAAGAGTTTAACCACTTTGGTATCCTTTTTTTTAACCAAAGTTATATTAGCCACCAAAGAATAATTATGTCAATTTTAACTAATACCAACCCCCACCCCCCATATTTTTTTTTTCCAAAAAATCCTTAGTTTAACAGAGACATTAGTAAGATTGAATACTAATATCAGCATTAGTAAAACAGCATCCTAAACACATGTAGAAACTATTAAAACAGCATATTTAAAAGTGACTTCATAATAGTAATAATTAGAATAAATACCTTGCTGCCAAAGCACCATATGTCTACATATTAAAACACAAAATTTCAGTGTTTCTATAGTAATGTAACTATTACTTCCACCACTCAATACTGCATTGTAAATAATCTTTCTGACTCATCTCAACTCCTCAGCAAACCACCTTAGAAGAACTTGATGTTGCAACAGAAACGATGGACTCTCTCTTTACTAGCACACCTGCTTCTTTGCACTTACAGAAGAGTATAGAGTCAGTGCCCATAGCCTCGTGGTTAGTACATCGACATATAGCGCAACTGTGCTCATGGCGACTTGAGTTTGAATTCCCTTCTCTCCTCCCAGTGCTTTCCTGTCAGCTCTCCACTGTCCTCTCACAATAAAGGCATAAAAAACCCATAAATATAACTTTACAAAAAAAGAAGAGTATGGAGAATAGTCCCACACTGTGGTATAATAAATCACAACCATACCCAGAGAGAGCATCCCGTAAAAGGAGTGCAGCTGGAAGAAAACAAAACTAGAGGTATTTTGGATTACATGGAAGGATAGTATTTCTACCTACAGAGTGGCTTAAAACTGATAGATCTGCTTACTTTTCACCTCATTTAGAAGAAAACAAACACAACTTTATTTGATATGGTGGCTACATTAACAAGAAATATAACATTAACAAGTTCATTGAGAGAAAATTATAGCCACGCAAACATCTGCTACAATATCGCATCACACTGTAGATCCCTAGAGGAACAATTCCATTCAATCTCTGCTACAGGAGAAGAAGAATTATCTAAAATTGCTAAATCAACATACAACAACATGTATGTTAGACCCTGTATGTTATCCCTAAAAAAAAAAAAAAAAAAAAACTATGCCATAATTGAATTTAAATCCATTAACATATTATGCCTGAAATGTGTTGTGATATCACATTTAAAATGATTGTATGATCTCTGTATATTATTTAAATGCAAGATATTCAAAGTGTACCTGAAGTATACTTGCAATAGTTCCACTTCAGCAAAATAAAATATACTTAAGTATATCTTTAATTGGACCTCAGCGCTACTTCCACACAATTAAAGTGCATTAAGTACAAAATTAGTTGTTACAATTTAGCAGACTTTAAGTATACCAGTTTAGTATACCAAAAGTACAATTGCAGGATATTTTTACATAAATATGTAAATGTATTTGTGGTATACTTGACACAAAACAAATATATTTCAAATACATTTTAGTATATATTTTTTTACAAGGGATGTATGTTATTAAAATATGTTTTTAATAACATAGGCTACATCCACGAATTTTCAGAATCATGCTGGCATTAGTGGATTTGTGTTGGCATGCTTCAAATCGTACTTATCTGACTGTTATCTGTTTGTAGCGGGGTAGTTATCCCTGTAGATTTATTACACAAACTCCAGCTGGTCCAAAATGCAGCAGCTAGAGTTTTCTCTAGAACCAACAAGGATGACCATATTAGCCTGGTTCGGGATCTTGCTGTTTACATATGAATCTCTGAATGGTTTAGCTCCTCAGTGCTTGAGTGAGCTTATATCACATTGTAGTTATTCACATCCAATGCAACCTCAAAAGTATGGCCAGTTGATAATACCTAGAATATCAAAATTGACTGCAGGCAGTAGATCCTTTTCCTATTTAGCACCCAAATTCTGTAGCAGTCTTCCTAATATTTTTCACGAGGAAGACACAATCTGACAGTTTTAAATCTAGAAAGAGAACCTTGCTTCATCATCATAAGTGACTATTGTATAAGTCTGTCTTTCTCAGCCTTATCCCAAGGTTACTGTGGTTAGCCAGATGATGGACCGGATGGTGGACCAGATGGTGGACCTGTACCCAGGAATGACCACAACATAGCCCTTGAATATCAGTGAAGGCCATGACAATTAGACAAGCCGTCAGTACAGATCCTCAGACCTCTCTGACTGCACAAACCCTCAGGACAGATCCTCAGCGAAGACCTTGGCGTCTAGACAAGCCCTCGGCACAGATTCCTACGGCCAGCTATGAATGTGTAGTGCCAGGACCAGCTGGGACCATAATGCAGTTTTACCACGAAGGATGTTCATTGTGCTTAAGGCCACTAATAAGCCAGCCATCTACTACTGCTGAAATGGCAGCTCTACCTTCATGTTTTACTACCTGCTGCGCAAACTACAACTTATATAACTTATACTTCAGCAGAATTGCTTTACTGTTTCCTGATTCTCGCTGTGAAGCTGCTTTGACACAATCTGTATTATATAATGCGCTATAGAAATCAGTGTAACTAGACTTCCATGTCTTTCCTGTGCCAGAGAATCCAAAAGTACAACATTCTACAGGCAAAAATGATCAGTCGATTTATCTGTTACCAAAATTCTGTAAAGCAAATATGGGAAAGTCCAAACATGTACTAGGCTTTTCACCGTGATGACATTAGCAATTGAAAGCAACCCACGCACTCATACTTACAACAAAACCAACACGTACTCTTACAAATGTCAATCACTTGAGTAGTAGCCAGGAATGATTATATGGCAACTGTTGTAATTATCTCAGCCATGCCTCTGGAGCCGTCAAGTGATAAACACATATGACCCTAATTACTGCTGAATTGCTGAAATGTTGATTTTACATACAGTATTGCGGATTTTAGGTCTGTGGCCGAATTCACAGAAAGAAGTTAAGAAATAGCTTGAGATAAATTCTAGTTCTAGGCTTTAAAATATTTAGAAAGGCTTTAAGAAGTTCTCAAATATTTCTTATTTTCCTCAAGAAGAAAACGATAGGCTTTGGTGTTGTCTGAGTGTATGGTGGTTCTTACAAAGGTCTTGTAAGACCTAATACGTTTTCGTTTGAAAACATGTTTTTCTCTCCATTTTGGCTTTCCGTCCAAACTAAGACGGCGTTTTTGTCAAGGAAAACTTAATGTTTTCTGACATTTCAGTTTGGATGAAACTTTTGGAAAACACTTGATGGAGAGGATGGAGAGCATTTTAAAACAAAACCGCCATTTTCAAATGTATCCGGATTAATGTAGACATAGCCTAAAGACTCGCTGATCAACTTTAAAACATCTCAAAGTCTTTTAGTACTGCCTGCATATTACTGTGATTACGGTAAGTGCATATTCTCTTTCTGTTGTGACAGGGAGATGTAGCTAATTAGTTATCCCGAGGACCTCTGTTGAACCCTAGAGTCAAGGCATGTCCTAACCTTGAGAATTTCATCTTTGTTGCCAAATACGGTGACCTCAGTTTTGTCTTTGATTAACTGGAAGACGTTTTGGCACATCCAAGAGTTCATTTCATCAATACACCAGCACAGGTAGTTGCTGGGGTAGTCATTCAGAGACAGGGCAGTAGACACAGGCGTAGAATACATGGGGGAGGCGAGGGACATGTCCCCCAAACTTTTAATAACACGTAAATTTGTCCCCCGCACTTTTCAGGGAAATGTGTTCACATACAGGTTTTCAAGGGCCGGTTTGAATAAATATAGATTTAAATTCAAAGACAGAGAAATAGATATTAGCACAGAAGGTCATGCACAGAAGGTAGTCTGTGCATGACTTGATGTTTTATTCGGACCCAGAATGAGGTGAGATGAACATTACAGAGAGCTAAACAATCTCATGTAGTGAGATTATACTCGAAGCCGGAAGGTGCTCTTGTGCAGAAAGTGCAAGATGGACTATATAGAAGTAATAACTTAAGACGTACCAGAAAATCCCTAATATGGACAAAAACATCCAGCTAACACTGTATGATCTGAATAAAAGACAGAAACTTTTGTAAACATGAAGACATCAAACACAATACTGCAACAATATATGGTTTATTTGTGTTTTTCAAATCTCCAGTAAGAAATAATGTATATGAACAATGCAGTGCTTATTGACATAACATTTATTACAGTATAGAAACTATTTTAAATGATGTGATAAAAAAAAAAGTATATAAACAAATTATTACTGGTTATTGTCCAGCAGTGTAACTGATTTCTTAACCAATTAAAAGAAAGAAATAAGATAAATATTCTCTTATTTCTTGCTTATATAGGAATATATATTACATTTCTGTTCCCCTCAGCTCTGAAATGATGGCTATGACCCTGCAGCAGATCTGGGTTTCATCTGCATAGCTGTGATAAGTAATTTGGTTCTTTCTCATTATTGCATAAACAGGTTGAACAAGAGTGGTGCAAGAATTGAGCCTTGAGGGACGCATGTCATGGACGTCCACTTAGAACGGAGAGGTTATGTGAGTAAAGGTGACCATGAGTCTAAGTATGACCTAAACCATCTGAGGACCGTTCCAGAAAGCCTGACCCAGTTTGGCAGTCTTTCTAGAAGTATGTTGTGACAGACAGTGTCTAATGCAGCAGAGATTGAGTAGTACAAGAAATTATATTTTTCGCCAGAATCAGTATTTAAGTGAATATCATGTATTATCTCTATAGGGCCTTTCGCACCGCAGGAACCTTTTCATAGAACCCGAACTAATTGTGTAACTACCCACTTTTTGTCGTGTTCGCACCGCGGGAACTAGGAACGGTTTTAGTTCTAGGAACTCCGTTTGAAGGAACTAAAGCTCCTACTTCAGAGTAGGGTCTAAAACAGTTCTAGGAACTATCCGTGACATACGTGTATGCTGATTGGCTAAACTCGTACGAAAACGCCCTCACCCACCATGATTTAAAACACTGTGTAAACATATACTGTGTAAACATTGTATCATACTGAGAGCATTTATAAACGGCATTTACCTGAAGACTTCATCTACGGTGTTTTGTGCTTCTATCAGCCTCAATGAAATGTAACACTGCAAATTGTCGTTGGAGATACCTTAGTCCTCCTTTGCATTCTTTGTATACGTAGAAATTCCATGTCCATTATTGTGAAACCCGCGAGACACAACAAAAACACAGCATCCTCAATCCTCCTGTTGTAAATGTTGTTCTTCTTCGTTTACGTTGTTGAACGCTGTGTACAAATGACGTCGCTGTCGACCGGCTTACATCACTTCTTAGTACCCATTGTCGGTGCGTATGCAACCCTTTAAATGGTACTGGAAAATAGTTCACGCAAAATCACCCCAGTACTTTAGTACTGTACTTTTAGTTCTGGAACTAAAGCGGTGTGAAAGGCCCTAATGACCACTGTCTCTGCGCTGTGATGTAGTCACTCAACCCAGCTTAAAATGGATTGACTTAATGGTTGGGTAGTGTGTGATGCCCAGTTTTGTTTTTGTTTTTTAGATTAGTCTGTAAATGTGTGATTGAAATGGAGTATTTGCATAGTCTGCTTAGATCTGGTAGAGTCTGGTAGAGTGTAATCCAGCATTTGGGGTTGATTGTTGTAGCAGTGCTTCTCTAAGAGAGCTTCAGCGTGCCAACAGTTTCAGCTCAGTTATACGCATGCTAAAACCCTTTCTAAGTCCATGCTTATTTAAAGCCTCAATCTAAAATCGAGTTAACCTCAGTCAATGACTAGTCACCTATGATATCCAAACCAAAAGTATTTTTAATACACTTGTCATATGAATGTATAAAGCAAATATTCTGAGAATTACCACTAATATTAAATGTAACTGTATTCTGTGCTGCAGCCTGGAATCACAAATCACAAGGTTTGTTAATTTGGTCTGAGAAAAACCGGTCCCTAACGGAGTCTGATTTCCTCAGAAGGGTTTTCCTTTATTTCTGTCACCTGATGGAGTTTGGGTTTCTTGCCACTGTCACCTTTGTCTTTTAGACAATTAGAATTCAGAAAATATATTAGATTTGACTGACACTATTGGATGAGAACAAAACTTCCAATGAACTGAGTTTGAAGTCGTTTCATAATTGATGAACATTACAACACTGCTACTGTTACTAAATTGAACTGAACCAGCACTGAGCTAAACTGAGCAGAGTAAGGATGCTATTGTCTTCTGTGTTGTTTCATAATTGAATTTTCATGAATTATTAAATGAACTTAATCTGTATTGTACAACGTGCTCTATAAATAAATCTGACCTTACTTGACTTTTGTGTCATGGACAGATTTTCAGCCTAGAACAGAAAACACCATAAGGTTACTTTTTTGTTGTTTTTTATGTGACCCAAGAGCTCTCTATTTTATCATTCAATTACTCTATTAATTGAATGTATTTCCATACAAGTCAAGCCAAGTCAAGTCATCTTTATGTATGTAGTACTTTATTGTGTCAAAGCAGCAGGAAAATAGTGTCGATAATGCAAACTAAATTCAATTCTGCTTTAAAGCAGCTCTTAAAAAGGACAATAGGAAACAGTCAATATTTCAGTTAAAGGCAGTTCATTGTTGATTCAGTGATGTCATCATAAGCTCAGTTCAGTTCTCTTCAAATAGTATCTGTGCAGTCAAGCCGACAATAATGCCAAAAATGAAGTGTCCAAAACTAAGCAAGAGGAAGGTGACAGCAGCAAGGAGCCCAACTCCATCAGCGAGAGAGTGGAGAATACAGAGAGCCCTGGTCTCATTGGTCCTGATGAACACTCAGAATGTGTCGTGTTGAGCTGTTTTCTGGCAGTACGGTGCAGTGAGATTTCTCAGCTCAGGTGACAGAAGTTCACTGGAGAAGCATGCTGGCACTATTAAGCCAGCTCTAATCACATCACAGGAGGCGAGCTGGCCAGAGTCGACTGGCCTCTCAGTGTAACCACACCAAGATGCTCTGCTTTTGTGTTTGAAAGAATAAACCAGCATTAGCACTTGACACCATATCCACGTCTAAAACGCCACATTACAGCCACCATCAAACACAAAGTAAAATAATAATTGCATCATTTTTAAGACATGTTATCTAAATATTGTGGCAAAGGCGATGCCACTAGCATCTACAAGAACATACTGTGTACTCCTCAAGAAGCTGTCAGTGAGAATTACAACAAACAAAATACCTAAGCCATACCTCTGCACAGCTATTTGCTATAAAGGTTACATATCCATCCTTGTTCCGTGCTATACAGTTATATACACTGACCTTACACAACCCTGCCTAAGGCCTTCAGCTTAAATGTCTAATAGTTTTGTATGAATGTGTGAATTTAGGTAAAGAATTTATGTTGGAAAGGATAGTAAAGAAACAGTAGCCAACAAGTGTCCCTATTTAAAAACCAGTTTGATTATGATTATTATTATTATAAAAAAAGGTGCGGTCATAAGTAAATGGTGTCATTAATATATGTATAAAATTGTTCAAAATCAGTATAACACATCAGTTTAATAAATCAGGTTAATAATAATAACCGGCTCCTGCTGCTTTTCCCTACTGTAACATCAGCATAACCAGTGGAAGACATCGACTCATCACTGGACCGTACCGGACACAAGCACCACTAATCAAATCAAACCTCAAACCTCACCAGAGAGCATGGCATTACTGTATACAGGCCTACTGTATAGTATATTAGCTGTATACCAGCTGATGAAGATCTTCAAAGCGCTTGATAATTACAGACAGCGGTGTGTGAGCAGGACTGGACAGTAGATCTTCAGGAACAGGACTGGGCGGCCCTACTGTATGTACTGGGGGTCAGTTATTTATTTATTGATTGATTGATCAAATTAAATTAATACTTTTTGTTCAACAAGAATATATATACTTTTCAAAGTTCAACTTTGATAGTTAGGCAGGGTTGAATAAAGTTGGGTTCAGAGTACAAACTCTGAGAAGCATCCAGGTGTTCTGATTTACTGAAGTGTTCTCTATTAGGGAATCCTCAGAAGCACTAATTCTACCTGATGACAGAAGCAAATGAGCTGTAAGGTGTGTAAAATGATTGACAGCTAATACTGCTGCTGCTCCACAGCGATTCCTCTGTGACAGTGTCTGTTCAGCCAAGAGCAAATGAGAGATGAAAAGACTGCAAAACATGAACCCGCTGCACATTCACATGCTGCACACACACTTTTGGCTATTCTCACATTATTGTTTGCGTGTTGTTTAGGGGGAGGTGAGAACTGTGTGTAGGACCATCAGACGCCTCCGTCTGACAGCTTCTTTAATCCTGCCAAGTAACATGCTTATCTCAAAGAAAGGAATAGTTCCCGCATTCATCATTTATTCACCCTCATGTCACTTTTTTCTTCTGTAGAACACTAAAGATCACTTAATGAATATCCAGTTTGGTAAATTCAATGCAATGTCAGTAAATAGTGTCTGAGATGATCTGTCAGTTGCCTGTCTGTTTTCTGTTTCTGTGTCTGCCTGATGATTTTGTACTCGCACTGAATGAGTACAAACAAGCTGATATGCACAGTACCTGCACAGTAAAATTGTGGCAGCAGCCATTACTGTCCTGTGCATCGTCCAGGGTTTCACACTCCAGTCCAGTAGGTGGCAGAAATGCATTTTTATTGTTGTTGTTGGTTTTCCAACCATTAAAATGTCAGAATAAGGTGGCGGCACAAAGAGCAATTGAGGCACCACAATTTTACTGTGTGCCGTCCTATTTTACTACATGGGGTCTGCATGAATTCACAGCCCTAATGTTCAGTTCGTATTATGACTTGAGCAAGTTAAAACAATGCTGTACTGCCCCTGTCTGTTTTTCAAGAGCTCTTGTGAAGAGCAAAAAGCTAAAAATGGCATCTAGGGTTGACAGTTATGTACTTATAATGGAAGTCTATGGAGAAACACATATAACTGACTATCCCATATGGAGCTACAGTAGCATGTGTCTCATGAATACATCATGTTTATCTATAATACATATGCACATATGGATCAGGACGGGATATTCTCTCCAAAGAGGCAAGTGAAGCTGCGCCTCCTCATCTTCCTAAAATTGAAAGAACAATACAAAATAAGAAAGCAATAGGTTTCAGAGTGAGTCTCTTTTCATCTCCCTGTCTTGTTTTCTATGAGCGCCTACTGAGGAGGAAAGATTCATGTAAGAGGAGGAAACGCCAGCGTCTCGCTATGATTGCGTGATTGGATGATAAACGTGTGAATGCCATAATGTACGTCTCTCATGTTCATAATCATCTGTAAATTGAGCTGAATGGGTCAGAGTGATGCTCAAAGCAAACAATGCAATTATCAGAATCAACTAATAAACAATCAATCACTCGTTAAGGACTTATTAACACAGAAGGAGACACATATTATCACTTGCTGCTTTATTGTATTGTGTCTGGTGAGGACATGGTGTAACGGTCCAAAAAGAAACCGTTAATAATAATAGTTGAATACGATTTAATAGTAATAAAAGCTAAAAAAAAAAAAACTGTATTAAGTTAACTGAACTTTTTTAATGCAAATTGAAAATATTTAAATCTTTATTCATTTTGTTCTTTGATATTAAAATAGAATTATGTTTATTATGCTATTTTAGTATAAACATAAAAAATATTATAGTCCAGGTCATTATTATTTTTTTAGCTCAATTTAATAGGATGTGCATTTCTAATTTTCAAGAATATTTATCAGTTATTCAACAGCATGACTTTATTTGTGACCCGTCGCTGTGCTGTCTGACCTTCTTTATCTGCTCACATCGTCTCACATTCGTTCCTCTCAATATTTATACGCCTCTCGCTGGCTTCTTCTAACACTGCACAGGCCATTTAAATGCTAAGTAGCCTCGTCTCTTTCAGTCTATTTGATTATGGCCATGCACTGGTTGGATGAGCATCCATCAAGACTGGATTTGCACTTGTGAAATTTAATTATAAATGTCCGCTTGCAAAATTCTTTCAAATAAATCTATTCAACTTCGGGTTGCAGCTATTATGTTCAGTGGAGAGCTGGGCTCGTACAGAAAGAGCATGTGGAGATTTATCTTTACACAAACAGCTCTTTCTGCGATCCACAATGAGCTCGACGCCTCTAGTATAAGTCTCCTAGCTAAAAAGTGTCTTCGTAATGATAACTTCATTTGAAATGAAACGTCGAGGAATGCGTGTGAATTGTCACCAGTTTAGACAATAATAAAATTCAGCTTGTGGAAACTCATTTCCACTTGTGTTTGGTCCTGGCTGCCAGCTACAAAGAGCTCCATTGAAGACAGCAGATTAGAATTTCTTCCATGGCAAACACAAGTGCACTTTTTTCCTTTGACGGTGATAAATGGTGGTGGCAGAGGCAGGCAGCACCCACGTGGGGATTGACACTGTCATCTGTTTTCATTTAGCCAGAGTTTCACGGCACTGTTGCATGCAGAGCGCGTGAAGATGCTCTCCTGCAAACGCAGAGGGTTCGTTTCACTCGCTTTCGCCGGTCTCGGGCTTTATGAACGCTGGATTCACCTCCATACGTTCAACAAACCAATGAAACTTGAAGTGCTTCTACAAAGCCTTTTTTCTGTAGTTCACTCAAAAATAGACATTTTGTCATCCGTTACTAAGCCTCATGTCATTCCTAGCCCTCATACTATTTTCTTACTCCTGTGAGCTTTGTGTGGGGAACAGACCGAAATGCAAGGGCTCTTTTTTTACATTGATTTTGAAAAAAAAAATGATGCCAGAATCTGGGGGTAAACCGTTATGCTTTAAACCTGACTGCATGTTGTATTGTCCATTAAAACCATTGTTTGTAATTTGTAATTTGACATTAATTATGGAGGCAGTACAGCAACTATAGTAAAAATACTACATCCGATGAATTGCCACACATCCTAACAGAGGACACTGACTCGATACAAACTACAGAAATAGAGCTTTCATATCTACTGTGTTGACTACCAGCTATATGTGAAAAAATAAATAAAATAATAATAATTAAAAATCTACTGCTTTCCTCTAACACACATAGTGTATTCTTAATAATTGTAATAGAAAATATGCATATTATTAGTAGAGGAAAAAAGCTTAAACTTAAACAATTAAAGAGAAATTACAACGGCTACAGGCCACGAGAACTCTTCATTAATCCATCATGCATTTGCAGCCGAAATAATCAAGCACTGCTACTGTACATCAGAGAACAATCCATTAGCCCTGCTCTCTCTTCAGACTTCAGCTCATTAAAACACAGTATTACGCAGTTGATAGAGTCGCTTTTCTGTGTTGTACATCAGGCATAGAGCCAAGGTGGTGTGTAGAGGTAGAACAGTCCAAACTCCAGATTTAAGATTATCAACATTACAGGAACACAGAAACAGATCTAGTGCTGCATCAAATGGCCAATCCGCCAGAGATGCTTTCAAAATGTGTTCGAGTCAGGCATGAAATACTGAAATCCAGAGCCACTATTCTTAAAAACTAATGCAAGCTAAAGGGTAAAGTACGATGCACACTGCAGTGTGTGTGTGTGTGTGTGTGTGTGTGTGTGTGTGTGTATGAAGGTATTTCCCCCGACACACACACACAAAGGCTCACACATTTTACATAAACCCAACATTTGTAAGCTATTATTAACTGAAAATTATTTCCACATTAAAGTCCCTTTCAAAGATTTTTAAATATTTCCAAATCTTCATCTATAAAGCTTCATCCGTTACCTTTAGCCACTCATTCTCCACAGATGTCCTCCTGAGATATCAGCCACAGAGAAACTAAACATGAATAAAAACCTATATGAACAAACATATATATATATATATATATATATATATATATATATAAAGAAAGAAAGAACTGATCAAAACTGGCTTCTGTAGTGCAGAGGAAGACTTGTTGTCATTGAATATCAGCACTGATGCAGTCCATGCATGTCTGATGTATAATGTGTCTTATAAGAGCATATAAAACCATCCAAGTTATATTAACCCTTAAACCCTCAAATCTGCCACAGTATCCATGGCACTAGAAGATAAATGCAGGCCTATTGTTCCTTCAATAATTGTAAGCAGCTTTCAGAACGGTTACATATTTTTATTTGATTTTAATTTATTTTATATTATTTTATTTTTCGTTTATTTATTTATTTGACGACTGAGACAGCTAAAACCTTGATTAAAAAATCAAGCAGGAATGAAGGGTAACAACTGCACAATTACACATTTTACAGTGCAACAATAAATCCATACAAGTACCATCTTTTACTGGTTACCATGGTGACTTTTACAGTGGTCAACCCGTCCCTTACCAGTGCTTATCAAGTATTCCTTACAGTAACTCTTCAGACAGTCATTATATTGGCCAGATCAGTCCGCTATCAGGGTAAAGTTGTGTTAACTCCTGAGTTTAACTAAAATAATCACGACTTCTAATCATCCAGGCGAGAGATATAATAGTCAACGCGTTATTTCATTCATCAACTTACTGGATGATGCTGAGCACCTTCACCTTCGCTCTCCAGATGAACGTTTGAGATGTATTTCCACAAGTTTAGATCAGATGTGCTTTAATATGAGCAGAAGCGCAGAGATGATCGGAGATGAACAGGAAATATCGAGGCAATGTCAGTATAACGATGCAGTTTGTCAGAAGTCTCCGAAGTTATTTCTGCTGATGGTCGTGTCTCATCTGCTGGAGCTGTTAGTTTGGACATCCACAGAGAACTTCCATCCTATCAGCTGTTTTCCCCGCACCTGCAGCAGAACTGAACTGCTCTGGAAGTGAACCGATTCCGCTGGAAGCGCCTCAGAAGCAGAGTTCAGTCTTATCACACAAGCGGTTACAGAGCTGTGTTCAGATCGCTACACTACCATATTACTCCTAATAGGAATGCAGTATACAGTATTGTGTCCGATTCGCAACCGAAGCATCATTTGAACCGTTGTTCAGTGATTCGGTCGAACCGACTCGTGCAGCGAGTATCGCTGTATAACACGCTGGATACTAGAAAACAATAGCGTAATCGAAAACAAAGTTGTGCTTGGTTAAAACTTGTACTGCAATATGACACGTTAAATTACTTCTGGCAACTCTTCGTCAAACGAGTCAGTGTACCGGTTCATTTAAAAGGACCGTCCGAACGAACCGATTCGTTGAGTCGTCTCGAGGCGCTCGATGCTCGTGATGGTGTGCTGCGGACTGGAGCTGTTCTTCAGCACTGAGCCCATCTAAAACTCTTTTTAAGCCGAATTATTTTTATACGCATATCAATTAGTGGTGGTCCTTATAACTGTTATGAAAATGCAGAAAAAAATATATTGTATCTTATATTTGAATCAGTAGAATCAGTGTTAGCTGAAATAGTGCTGCAGCACTTTATGACAACATGCGGGTCACCGTTGGCGCCCCCCTGCGGAGATATGAATAAAATGTTGGTTTATTATCAGTCATTAAATGTAAACAACACTGATATAGATATATAATACCATAAGAAGCATAACAAAATATGGAGGTAATGATTAAACAATTAGAAAAGAAACAACAACAGCAAAAACATATCTATTAAATTACTAATTTGTTTTATGAATTAATGAATGATGCATTTATATAGCGCCTTATTGTGTATTGCTGTAAAATTATAATAATTTAATTTATATCAGTACTGCAACATTCAGTATTGCTTGACCATTACATGTTTTGGGTTGGATGCATTCCTGTTCTTGTAACACATGATGGCCAGTCAAAAAGAAAGAAATAATTAATAAACAAAAATTAATGTTCTCAAAAACCATAATTCACTCATACATAAAATAATACTTCCACAAAATGTGTTTCATAAATGCAAAGTGCTATTCATAAATGTACAAGTGGGCAAAAAAACTTTCAAATGTAAGATTTGGTTGTTAAATGTGTGTGTGTGTGTGTGTGTGTGTGTCTGGTATTCCTTACACTATATAGGGACCAAATGTCACCACAAGGATAGTAATGCCAATAAATGTTATCCTTGTGGGGACATTTGTTGGTCCCCCTGAGGAAACAACCTTATAAATCATAAACCTAATGGAAATCTAAAAAAATGCCTGTAGTTTAGTATGAAAGGTATAGTTTAGGTGTAGATGTAGGGAAATAGAAATAGAGATAGAAAATACAGTTTGTACAGTAGAAAAACCATTACGCCTATGGAATGAACCCAAAAAACATAGAGACGTGTGTGTGTGTGTTTTGAGACTTACCTAGTCTCAGCTCACATGTGCATCTGTCACTATTTAGCCAATCACTTTGAGCTTAATCAATGAAACATTTCCCGTTTCTGAGTAGGAGTGAAACAAATGCAGTTAAGATGGACAGTTCTCACTTCTTATATTGGATCAGAACCTACAAGATCAAAGGTGGACATACAACACACACATTGTTTTTCTCTTGACCATAAAATCTTATATAAAATCATAAGATCTAACTCTGGAATAATGTTCCAGCATGCAAAACAGAGGCAGGCCCACTCCCTATATAAAAATGCGGTGAATGACACTGCGTCAAATATTTCAACTAAAGAGTGAATGCTCACAAAAAAGTTTAGAAACCCGTGGGAATGGATTGCGAAAACGTGTGCACGGATTATGAATTTGTGAGTACGGATTTAAAAACCGAAGGTATGGTTTACAAAATCTGAGTGCACAGATTAATCCGTGGACAAGGTTTGTTAAACCAAGAGAACAGTTTAAGAATTTGTGAGTACAGTTTATAAACTGAGGGGACAAACTGCAAAACCATTGCCACAGATTGTTTTTTTTTTCCTAGAGGTGACTTCCTGGGCTCTGTAGTAAGATGTTATCAAGTGAACGTAATATATTAGATTAGCCTCACTAAAATTTTTGGGGAAACAAAAAAATGTCTTGTTTACATTTGCAGATTAATATAATTTTTCTTACCCCATGGCAGATAATTTGACTTGTTTTACTTGAGTAAAATGCACTTAAATCCCCCCAGAAAACAGAATTAACATCTTATATAATTTTCCTTATATAGAAAATGCATTGCGACTTAAGAGTTTTTACATATTTGTATTTGAAATAAAACAAAAATACTCAGTAAGAAAAGCATTTTTTGCAGCATGAATGAATGAGGTATTTAAACATTGCTTAGACTTTAAAAAGGGGGTGGAGACCGAAAGAAACTCTGGGTTTACCGAAGAAAACCTGCCCCGACCAGGTTAGGTTCACAGAGTAAGTTACCATGGTAACTGACTCTGAGTATAAGTTACCTCTCTTTCAGAAACGGGCTTGACTTACCCTGCTTTCTCGGGTTTGACAAACATCTAGGGTTGCCACCTATGTCTGATAAAAAACCTGGACATATCGATCACCTGACCGACCGCTTTGCTCACAAGTGAAAATGTCCATTAGACCAGTGGTTCCCAAACCTGTCCTGGAGGCACCCCAACACTGCACGTTTTCGTTGTCTCCCTAATCAAACACACCTGATTCAACTCATCAGCTCATCAGTGATCATTGATCATACTGGTGCTTGTTTTTGCTTCCTCTTTGCTAAAGAAATAAGTAGAGGGATGACATTAGATTTGCATTTACCATACCTTAGCCACATCTATAGCCACTTTTATTTAGTATGTCTCAAACAGACATTGGAATAACACAATCATACATAAATAGGCCTAAGCTTACCTAGTCTTCCATCTATACTTGGCGTTTCCCTTTGCTTTAGCTATCAGTGGTTTCTGTTCTTCAATGAATGTCTTGAATTCAGTGCATGACAATTTGAAATTCAATCTGACCTGAAGCTCAGACTTCACCATTGCAACTGACAGTCTGTTTTCTTTCTATCTTCAATTTGCTATGGAATTATTTTTGTGTCAATAAAAATGAACATAACTTTATAAAAATGAACATAACTTTATAAAAACAAACGTAACTTTTCCAGAAACGATCAAAAATATGCCATTACAACAAAAGAAGAAAAACACAATGAAAATGAAAAAAATTAACTCAGTCGCACAAATGTAACATGCTCTTCAAATAGGCTTAATTCTTTGTTAATGATTTTCATAGATTCGTTTTCGCAAATCGTGGATTCTGAATGCGTTGCTACAGATTTCGCTTATGCTTCGCAAATTTTCGTTTGCTGTTTTGGCACAAACCTCTCGTGGGGCGGGCTTAACAGCGATCCACTCTGATTGGCTAGTGAGCTTTTGATGGACAGCTGCTCTCTTGAGTGTCATTTAGCTGCTTGTTAAGAAGCTGAGGAGGACGATGATGCCGCTCCGTGTCTCTCCTGAGAGCTCATCTTAATAATAATATAAACCAAGCACGACGTATTGCACACAAATCACCGCGGCACGAATCTGTGAAAATCATTAACAAAGCCACTGACGTCTGTACTTCCAGGTCAGAGAGCAGCTGTCCATCAAAAGCTCACTAGCCAATCAGAGTGGATCGCTGTTAAGCCCGCCCCCACGAGAGGTTTGTGCCAAAACAGCAAACGAAAATTTGCGAAGCGTAAGCATTTGAAAAGATGGTGTTTACAAATCCATGTTATGGTAAGTGCGCACGCTAGTCTCTGTGCACTTTCTGAAAGCCACTTTGTGGTAAGATCGCACACTAAGTGTTTTGCGGTCTTTCTAAAATCCTGTACGGTATGGGTTATGCGCTGCGGCTTCCCATTATTTGAGTCGGTCAGGCCCCGGTTTCACCTTGGGCCCCACTCTACCTATGTATGTGCTGAGTTCCCTCTCATGCTGAGAGTTAAGTTCTCCGCTCTCCAGAGCGCTAAAGCCATGGTAGAGCATCTGAAAAGAATTCAGCTCTGTGAGTCAGCAACTTCAGGTTGTTAGGCTTCTCTCTTCCTCCCTGTAAAGTTGCTCTCCTTGTTGGTAGAGCTAGCTTTGCTCCCCTCAGCATAGAGGGTCACCTATGAGCATGCTGCTCCCTCCAAAGAATATTCCGAGAACTGGGTATTGCTGTTCAGAGCTGCGCTCTCAGCCCTCGGGCTGAGGCGGTCCTTATGACACAAACTGGGAACATGAGGTGCATAGCTAGCTCTCGCAATGAGGGGAGCATACCCTAGCTCGACCAGAAGGCAGTGCCAGAATAAAAGGACAGTCCAGCAGCACCCAAAGGGAGACTGTCATCTGTTAGTAGGTAAACGTAGTCCTACGCTCTCCATCTTGATAGAGAGCATAGACCAACGGGTTAGCCAAAAACCATACATGTCTGAAGAGCTATCGCTCCTCAGAGCTAAAGCACTCAGGAAGGGTTTCCGCAGAAACACTTCTCACTTGTACCTCCGGGAAAGCAGTGTACTCAAGCCCACTCCACAGAGGAGCGATTCACTGGTTCGACCATAAGGACAGTGTGACTCAAATCTCAGGAAGCCTCTCGATGCGAGACACAAACTTCTCGAAGCAAACACCCAGCCAGGAGCTCAGGGAGCACATCACGAAGCAATAATCTCTACGAAAAAGGCTCAGCCTGAATGGAGGACCCGCAAGTCCTGGGTTGCAGGTCTATACTGGGACCTGAAGGCCAAGGAGGCTCCCGCAGAAGCCTAGCGACTTGGCTGCATGATCCAGTAAGCATGTAGTAGTTGTGCCAGAATGCACACTGGCCATACAATAGCTCGTGGCAACTTTCAAAGTTGGAGCCCCTCGGCCCCTCAAGGCATTTCAAAAGATGCTGGGCCTTATGTCCTCAGCATCTTTGATGCTGCAGTCGGGCATACATCGCATGAGTCCCCTACAGAGCTGTCTGAAACCACAAGTTCCGCCCCATGCACTCCAAGAGGCATGGCATCGTGTTGGCCTTGGTCTAACGGTGTGTCCATAGCAGACATTTGTGCGGCGGCTGGCTGGGCTTCGCCGTCCACCTTTGCCAGGTTCTATAACTTGGATGTCCCTGCCTTACAGGCCAGGGTTCTTTCTGCTTAAGTGGGCATACACCTGCCACAAGGCAGTTACAACCCCTCAGGCTCTTGCCTTACTTTATGTACACTCTTGGCCCTCCAAAAGTGCTGAGGCTGTGTAGGATTTTTTTTGGAATGATTATTCAAGGCCGGTCTGACCTCTGCGAGTTCAGGCCTCTTGCCTCCTGTGGGGCTTACCCTGCTTATACTTGGTCCCTCCGAACCCTTAGACCAAGGGTCTCCAACACGTTGCTCGCAAGCTACCAGTAGCTCGTGGCCTGATTCGAGGTAGCTCACCAAGATATTGACATATCACCTGTGAGGTTATTTTAATTATCTTGTTTCGTATTTTAATTATCATTAAACCTGTATTCAATTATGGCGATTTGAAAAAAAACACAGTAAATACTGCTCAGCTTTAATCAAAGTTATTAAGAGTCTCACGTAGGCACAACACACAGTGCAGCCTAGTTTCATTTTGTGTAAAAATATGACTTAAGGCAGACTGCCGAGGGAAATTATATGAAAGAGTGTATTAATTATGTGTATGATTGCATAATAGGAAATCATCTGTCTTCAGAAAAGTTTTGTTGACATTGCTTTCCATCTTCCCTCTGTGAAATACATAAAGCAGTGTTTAGAATCGCAGGGCAGCTTTGTTTACAGAGGTTACCGTGGAAACAGCTCTGTTCTGCTGTTCATAAGCACCACCTGCTGTCAAACTGTGGATTTACAAATTCATTCAGTCTGTCTGTGAAAATCGGACCAAATTTTTTTTGTAAATCTTAACCGGTCGATGGAAAATATGCTACCTTGCTATCAGAAGTGTTGATATTTCTAGAATGCACATTAAAACTGTTTATGGAGCAGATAAAATGTAATTTATCATCTGACTCATTTTTTTATATATAAAAAAAAAAAAAAAATTGAAAAGGCTCAAATGTTATAATTGTATTTTTAAAAACTGGTCAAAACTTTATTTGAACATTTAGTACAAGTCAGTATATAACATGTTATGATTATTTTTTGCTACTTTAAAATCCGGCCATAATTATTTTAATGTTTTTATGCTGTATATGCAAACAAAAAGTGCATAGTGCTGATAATTTTGTCGGCTTTTGTCATAAAACTTTTTTAAATGATTTCAGTGTGTGTATCAGTACTTTTTTAATATTTCCAGCTCATTTTAAAACTTAAAAAAAAAAAAAAAAAAAAAGTATTTAGTCAGCCACCAATTGTGCAAGTTCTCCCACTTAAAAAGATGAGGCCTGTGATTTTCATCATAGGTACACTTCAACTATGAGAGACAGAATGGGGGGAAAGAATCCAGGAAATCACATTCTGATTTTTTAAGAATTTATTTGCAAATTATGGTGGAAAATAAGTATTTGGTCAATAACAAAAGTTAATCTCAATACTTTGTTATATACCCTTAGTTGGCAATGACAGAGGTCAAAGGTTTTCTGTAAGTCTTCTCAAGGTTTTCACACACTGTTGCTGGTATTTTGGCCCATTCCTCCATGCAGATCTCCTCTAGAGCAGTGATGTTTTGGGGCTGTCGCTGGGCAACATGGACTTTCAACTCCCTCCAAAGATGTTCTATGGGGTTGAGATCTGGAGACTGGCTAGGCCACTCCAGGACCTTGAAATGCTTCTTACGAAGCCACTCCTTCGTTGCCCGGGCGGTGTGTTTGGGATCATTGTCATGCTGAAAGACCCAGCCACGTTTCATCTTCAATGCCCTTGCTGATGGAAGGAGGTTTTCACTCAAAATCTCACGATACATGGCCCCATTCATTCTTTCCTTTACACGGATCAGTCGTCCTGGTCCCTTTGCAGAAGAACAGCCCCAAAGCATGATGTTTCCACCCCCATGCTTCACAGTAGGTATGGTGTTCTTTGGATGCAACTCAGCATTCTTTCTCCTCCAAACACGACGAGCTGAGTTTTTACCAAAAAGTTCTATTTTGGTTTCATCTGACCATATGATATTCTCCCAATCCTCTTCTGGATCATCCAAATGCTCTCTAGCAAACTTCAGCCGGGCCGGACATGTACTGGCTTAAGCAGGGGGACACGTCTGGCACTGCAGGGTTTGAGTCCCTGGCGGTGTAGTGTGTTACTGATGGTAGTCTTTGTTACTTTGGTCCCAGCTCTCTGCAGGTCATTCACTAGGTCCCCCGTGTGGTTCTGGGATTTTTGCTCACCGTTCTTGTGATCATTTTGACCCCACGGGGTGAGATCTTGCGTGGAGCCCCAGATCGAGGGAGATTATCAGTGGTCTTGTATGTCTTCCATTTTCTAATAATTGCTCCCACAGTTGATTTCTTCACACCAAACTGCTTGCCTATTGCAGATTCAGTCTTCCCAGCCTGGTGCAGGTCTACAATTTTGTTTCTGGTGTCCTTCGACAGCTCTTTGGTCTTGGCCATAGAGGAGTTTGGAGTGTGAGAGGTTGTGGACAGGTGTCTTTTATACTGATAACGAGTTCAAACAGGTGCCATTAATACAGGTAACGAGTGGAGGACAGAGGAGCCTCTTAAAGAAGAAGTTACAGGTCTGTGAGAGCCAGAAATCTTGCTTGTTTGTAGGTGACCACATACTTATTTTACCAAGGAATTTACTAATTAATTCATTAAAAATCCTACAATGTGATTTCCTGGATTCTGTCTCTCATAGTTGAAGTGTACCTATGATGAAAATTACAGGCCTCGCTCATCTTTTTAAGTGGGAGAACTTGCACAATTGGTGGCTGACTAAATACTTTTTTACCCAACTGTATAACAGTTTGGATTGATACATTATTTAAGAGATTTAAGTATTGTATAATATGGGTAGCTTTCAGCCACTTTAATTTTTAAAAAGTAGCTCCAAATGAAATAAGGAGACCCCTGCCTTAGACTTTAATTATATATTATATTAGTCGTTCCTCTATTATAGCTCTGCAGGATTGTACTGTTTCCCCATAAGTGTCTAGCAACGCAATACGAGTGAAGTATCAATAGGAAACGTACTCTGTTACTAGTAACCTCGATCCCCTCACATACGGGAACGAGTACTGCATTGTTGGCCATACTATGACACTGCACGTCTCAGTGTTGTCACTTCAGTCGAAATTACCTGAGGATCCTATGTCAGAATGCTCACTTATATAGCCAGATGGCCCCGCCCATTCTGACGGGCTTTGTGGCGATAGGCTCGTACATCTCCGCTGCCTTGCCATTGGTTCATTTTTTATTCACTGCATAAACCAATGGCTGTGCAGTTACACTGCGTTATTGAAAAAAGGCTTCAGTTATCGGAGATTAAGGAGTTTTCCTCATAAGCAATGCAGTACTCGTTCCCATGTCTCAGGGAACCGAGGTTACGTTAGTAACCGAGTACGTTTCCTTCATTTCAGGTTTAACATACTCAGAGTTTTCACTTAACCTCCTTTCTGAAACGGGCCTCTGGACATAGTTCTTGAAATCCAAACTCATATTAGGACAGTAAACAAGAGACTGCAATCTCTTACAGGTTTTGTATCTCCTGAGATTAACTGAAAAGGGTCACCATGAAAAAAACTCATAAGCCTGGCATGTAAGGAATTAGGTATGAGTGTGAGGGCTTGACTACACAATAAACTTTGTCTTCATTATGGTCAGAGAAATAGAGGCATTGACAATTCCATCTTTCAGAATAGATTGATACACTGCTTACACTTTTGCATCCTCTTGTTGGGCTTTGCATACCTCATCATCAGTAAAAGGAAAGACAGGCATCTCCTTTTTTTGTGGGATGTAATACTGTGGCACAGGTTGACAGGAAGGGTTGGTTCTAGGATGCACAGGAAAGGGCATCTGGAACTGTATTGTACTTAATTCCTGCAAAAGTAATGCCTGGTGCATAAGTTGTGTGCTAGGTTTGTTGGTCGTGAATACCCATCCTAGCGATGCATGGTCAGTTACCTCTGTGAAGCAATGACCTTCCAGATAGTACCACCACTTCTCCAGGGCCCAAACTACAGCAAGGCATGGCTCCGTTTTGTGATGCACAGGATGCGGAGTCACATGATGCTCTGGGCCCATATTCATAAAGATTCTAAGAATCCTCAGAGATCTCCTATTTTAGCTTAAAAATTTCTAACTAGGAGTCTTAGCTTAAAAGTGATTCAGGACCAATCTGAGAGCAACTCTGAGCGAGAAAAAGACAAAAACTTTTATCTTAGTGAGCTAGCTATGTCACATTCTTTTGAAGACTGTGATTGGTTGGTTGTCCAGAAGGAAATAAAAGAGCGCTTTTAAGAGTAGGGTATATTATAAGCCTTCACTTTGAAATTACAGGCGGAATTTTTCCTCTCGCTCTTTCTCTTTCTCACACACACACACACACACACACAAACACACACACATTATATATGTATATATATTCTTTATTTTTTATTTACCATGCTGTCATACCATGTTTTAAATGAACAGAGACATAGCCTAATAAGTGCTGTAACAGACCCAAATCATCACTGCTGCATAGTTGGGTTTTTCCAGTTGGCAAATATGTTAATGTAGTGATTACGTCCATTTCTGACGCATGTCTTTAATAAGTTCGGTCACAAACATGATCCCTGCACGAACTAATGTGTAGCGTCTTATTAACTCACTGTCATCATTGTGTGCAACACATTTCTTCTCCCTCTTCATGTTTCGTCCATTTTCTCCGCTGCTAAAGAAACTCTTAAGATCCTTAAAAGTCCTCGTCCGTACTCCTAACAATTTTGGACCTTAAGACCTCTTTTAAGGATTAAAATGCTTTCTGAATTACTTTTTTCTTTACTAGGATTTTTTCTTTAATTTTAAGAATTTTCGTAGAATTTTGTCACTAGGAGCAACTCTTAGCACTAAAATGTTTCATGAATACGGGCCCAGATCTGGAACTCTTTCTTTTTTACATATAAAAGTCGTGGCCTAATGGATAGAGAGTCGGACTTGTAATCCAAAGGTTGCGGGTTCGAGTCTCGGGCCGGCAGGGATTGTAGGTGGGGGGAGTGAATGTCCAGCGCTCTCTCCACCCTCAATACCACGACTGAGGTGCCCTTGAGCAAGACACCGAACCCCCAACTGCTCCCCGGGCGCCGCAGCATAAATGCTGCCCACTGCTCCGGGTGTATGTTCACGGTGTGTGTGTGTTCACTGCTGTGTGTGTGTGTGTGTGTTCACTGCTGTGTGTGTGTGTGTGTGCACGTTGGATGGGTTAAATGCAGAGCACCAATTCCGAGTATGGGTCACCATACTTGGCAGTATGTCACTTCACTTCACTTCATAAAGCATTATTTGGCATCAAGACAAAGGCATTGTGTGTTTTTCTCTCTCTAGTTATGCCAGCTTTTGTTTTCTTAGTTTTGTATTTCCTTTACATGTTGTGCTGTCTGTAATTATTATTATTATCTTACTAAAAGTGTATTTGAAGCTAGAGCTAGTGTAATCAGCCAGAAGTGGGTTACACAAGCATTAAAATAAATGCTTCCTACACATTTGCTATTAAGAACATGAATCTGAATTAATTAATTTATTAAAGTACTAATATGTGCAATTTGATATTTGTCTGAAGATTGTCAAAGAAAAATGTAGTGTATTGGACTATTGAAAAATTAGCTACGACAAAGTACACCTGCATAGATAAATACAGTAGTTAGTATTATTTTATTTAATTTTTTCTGGTTTATAATGAATGGTTTGCAGACATTGATTCCTCTTGCTGTTTATGCCAACAGTACCTTGTTACAAGCAACAAAAAGCCAGCTCTTTACTAAAGCCTTTGCAGACTGAAAAATATTGTTTATTATGTGGCTCCCCATAGTGGGCTAAATTGATAGTACAGTCTTTACTGTATGTCTCTGTATTCTTTCCTGTGATGTAGGGGATTACAATCTGGGCCTTTCTGATTCTGATCACAGCCAGGAAAGTTACATACTTGTTAAGATGTGCTCACATTTTCCATTTGCTTGGCAAATGTTTGCACGTGAAATCCAGTCATTCTCATAGAATTTCAATCATTTTCAAGTTGGTCACACAAATTTGCATTAGTTGAAAGCTGCTTGGTTTGAAAATGACTTCTGCTTGAGATGTGCTTCATACTGCAATAGGCAGTGTCTCATGTTTTTGTCAATCAATCAGACTCCAACCTCTCCACTATGGGCAAGACCAAAGAGCTGTCTAAGGACACTAGGGACAAAATTGTAGACCTGCACAAGGCTGGGATGGGCTACAGGACAATAGGCAAACAGCTTGGTGAGAAGGCAACAACTGTTGGCGCAATTATTAGAAAATGGAAGAAATTCAAGATGGCTGTCAATTTCCCTCGGACTGGAGCTCCATGCAAGATCTCGCCTCGTGGAGTATCAGTGATCCTGAGAACAGTGAGGGATCAGCCTAGAACTACACGGGAGGACCTGGTCAATGACCTGAAGAGAGCTGGGACCACAGTCTCAACGGTTACCATTAGTAACACACTACACCGTCATGGATTAAAATCCTGCAGCGCACGCAAGGTCCCCCTGCTCAAGCCAGCACATGTCCTGCCCCGTCTGAAGTTTGCCAAAGACCATCTGGATGATCCAGAGGAGGCATTGGAGAAGGTCATGAGGTCAGATGAGACCAAAATAGAATTTTTTGGTATAAACTCCACTCGCCGTGTTTGGAGGAAGAAGGATGAGTACAATCCCAAGAACACCATCCCAACCGTGAAGCATGGGGGTGGAAACATCATAATTTGGGGGTGCTTTTCTGCAAAGGGGACAGGACGACTGCACCGTATTGAGGGGAGGATGGATGGGGCCATGTATCGCGAGATTTTGGGCAACAACCTCCTTCCCTCAGTAAGAGCATTGAAGATGGGTCATGGCTGGGTCCTCCAGCATGACAATGACCCCAAACACACAGCAAGGGCAACTAAGGAGTGGCTCCGTAAGAAGCATTTCAAGGTCCTGGAGTGGCCTAGCCAGTCTCCAAACCTGAACCCAATAGAAAATCTATGGAGGGAGCTGAAACTCCGTGTTGCCCAGCGGCAGCCCCAAAACCTGAAAGATCTGGAGAAGTCCTGTATGGAGGATTGGGCCAAAATCCCTGCTGCAGTGTGTGCAAACCTGCTCAAGAACTACAGGAAACGTCTGACCTATGTAATTGTAAACAAAGGTTTCTGTACCAAATATTAAGCTCTATTTTTCTATTGTATCAAATACTTATTTCATGCAATAAAATGGAAGTTAATTATTCAAAAATCATACAATGTGATTTTCTTTTTATATTCTGTCTCTCACAGTTGAGGTGTACCTATAATGAAAATTAGAGATCTCTCCATTCTTTGTAAGAGGGAAAACTTGAAAAATCGGCAGTGTATCAAATACTTATTTGCCCCACTGTACATGTTGCTGCTGATTGGGCTGACATTTTTGACACACCCACCAAACAAGAGAAAACATATCTCAAACCCCATTGCACACCGTTTCCAGGAAACATGTCTTTCAACCCGGAAACCGGAGCAAAACGTTGAACCTGAACGTGCCGCTGATCTCTTCCTGTTTTTTTGAGTAAAGAAAATGCTGCACTATTATTATTATTATTATTACAGACAAAGAAAAAGTTTTGAAATAACGTTATTAAGCTGTATTTTATTCTAGCCAAACCAGTTGCAGAACAGTAATAATAATAATAATTCATTACATTTATATATAGCGCTTTTCTACTTTTCTAAGCACTCAAAGCGCTCTACATTGTGAGGGGTGGTGTCTCCTCGTCCACCACCAGTGTGCAGCATGTCCCCGTCACTACACTGGGGCGTTAGGACCCACAGAGACCACAGGATGAGCACCCCCTGCTGGCCTCACTAACACCTCTTCCAACAGCAACCTAGTTTTCACTGGAGGTCTCCCATCCAGGTACTGACCAGCTCAACCCTGCTTAGCTTCAGTGGGCAACCAGTCTTGGGCTACAGGGTGATATGGCTGTAATAATACAGAGGAACGCAGGAACCGAAACTTAAAATACTGATTCTGCTCTGAGTGAACCGATTGGATTTATTTTTTTTCGTTTTCAAGCCCTTCATCTGTTTCTGATTTCAAATGAGAAGAAATCTAAGAAATGCAGCGATCTGTAGGTAAAATAACTGACGAAAACGTACTGTTATTTTCATCACAAACAAAATTTGCACTGCAGACAGCAGCATTTATACCTTTTAATGCCATATTAGATTGGCATGTGGTAGAAAAAAAGCTTGCACACTAGTGTTCCAATAAGCCATGTTGAAACGGTCTTATTTTATGTTCTTCTTTTAACATACTCTGATTGAGACAACATTTAGGGTAATTTGGTTGGTCTGACAAGGGTTTTTATGTAGTTTCAAGAAAATAGCATTTTTTAGTATTTGAGACACAAAAAGTTTGGTAAACTGGAAAACATGCAATTGCATTTTTACAGTGCGCTAGTGGCTAAGATGACTTGTGCTGGGCAAGCCCTTCTAGATAAATTGTCCTGGGCTGAGGAACGTCCTGAACCTCAGCTTCTGCTGGATGGGGATAGAGATGCTGAGGCAGTCCTGGATCTGGGCATGAAGGGAACCCTAGAGCATTTCTTGGCTAGCCTCATCCATTTCCAGACTTCTGACTGGATCATGATGTCCATTCTTCCCAGGGTTAGTTTGGGACTAGAAAGGTCTTAATCTCAAGTGTTTGTTAGTTCTGTCAATCTTGTCTAGTTTCCCTGTGCGCCTCACTGTTGTTTTCCCCTTCCGTGTGAAATCCATACAGCTCCTGCTTGTCCCGCACACGCTCCCTCTTCAGTGAATCTTTTAGGAAAGATGACCAGACATGTCCACTTTATATCCTTTGTAAACCCCACCAATTTCTCCACATTCAGGGACATGCTCCTAATCCTAATGTTGACACTCATTTTTTCAAATCTATTGTTTCCTCTTATTATTGGTGTAACCTTTATTACAATAAAGAATTCAAAAAGGGCAAATTACATACAACAGTATACCAACTCCTAAATGCTTAATTAGGTTAAAGCCAAAAATATCCTATTTTTCTGAGGGTTGGGGGGGTGGACACATACACTGGTTATTTGGCAAACAAACAAACAAAAAACATTTGAAAATGCTCTTCCTTGAAACTACCTGATAAATAAACGAATAAAACAAATTGGTACACAAAGTGCTGCACACGCAAAGAACGCAATGACTGTAGCAACTTTAACATTTGAAAGGACACTACGGCAAAGTTACTGCTTTCCTTATTCAAACTGATTTTTTTTTGTTCATGAATATGATTGACCTGAGAAAAGCAAGCTGTATCATACACAAACAGGCTTTAATATGACTATATTTATATATAACCTAATGTGAGGCAATAATAATTGGCTCAAATCAAGTATCAAAACCAAGTAATTACATGGTTTTATTGTTAATTACATGGTTTCAATGTTAAAATAAATGTAATATGCCTATATTATATATTAAAAAAAAAGAAATCTGTGCAGGCACCAACAGCCTGGTGATGTTTCCTGCGATTCAACGACGTTTAAATCCATTTCATTTTAATGTCTGGCCTCATGCAAAGTCAGACACTTTTATTTTGAAAGCGCGATGTACAATCAATTGCATAATTATAGGTATATAATATAGGGTATATAAAGGTATATAAATGATTTACTCACTGCATGCAGAGGAAGAGTTTAGCCCCTTTCACACATACGGTCTTTACTGGTCAATTAAAATCCTTTTCAAAACTACCGGTAAATTTGTTCTGGCAAGAGTTATTATGGAGATGACGTGATTATTTTGAGCTGTTTACAAAGCTCTGCTGCTTTTAAATAGCTTTTCTATGTAAATATGGCGCTAGAGCCATCTTTGACCATTGCCCGTCGCAGCTTTTTCAATGTGTCGCGCGCTCGAGCTGCAGCCGCTTCTTCTTGCTATAATGTGTTTATAAGAGCAAAGACTTCTGCTGGCTAGCAATGGCAGTTTGGTTGAGAGTGAAAGCTGTGTTCCTCATGAACTCGAATGTGATATCAACAAGTTTATTTAAATGTAGGACTATCTTTATTACGCAGCCAAACCCCACACGCCGGAGATCCAGCACGGTGCCGGAGAACTTTAAAGTGAAGAACAAAAGTGAAAGTGAAGTGACATACAGCTAAGTATGGTAACCCATCCAGCGTGCACACACACAGCAGTGAACACACACACACACATACACACACAGCAGTGGACACACACACACACACACACACACACACACACACACACACACACACACACACACACACACACACACTCAGTAGTGAACACACACCCGGAGCAGTGGGCATTTATGCTGCGGCGCCCGGGGAGCAGTTGGGGGTTCGGTGTCTTGCTCAAGGGCACCTCAGTCGTGGTATTGAGGGTGGAGAGAGCGCTGGACATTCACTCCCCCCACCTACAATCCCTGCTGGACCTGAGACTCGAACCCGCAACCTTTGGATTACGAGTCCGACTCTAATCATTAGGCCACGACTTGCAGAGCAAGTGTTGTAAAAAAAAAGTATTCTATAAACTTTCATCAAAGACAATTTATTTCTATAGAATAAGGTGTACTGATGAACTGAGCACAGTAAGACCAGAAATTAATTTTGTTGAAAAAAAAAAAAATAATTGAATAAGATTCTAAATAAATGTTTAGAAACATTACAAATGCACAATTATTCACAAGAATGTGTCAAGACTAGCAAAACAAAGCATTAGCTTTACATGAACTACCAAAAGAAACTAAATCATGGATTTAAATGCTTAAAAATAATGTCAAGACAGCACATCATTAACACAAAAGCAGTCTGATGTTCAATATATTTCCCATCTCATCCACGTCATACTTTGATTTAATTCTGTTAAGTCATACTTCACCTTATATATTTACGCCGGACTCATCCACGCGGTGGTCTTATAAATGCTGTAACCAATACAAACTTTATTTAGACATTTTGCAACTAAATAACATTGTTCGAATTGTACATTTGCAATAAAACAAAGCTTACATTTATAAAGAAAGCTTAAATAACACGTATGCAAGGTTAATAATGTTATCAGGATGTTACAGTTGATACTCATCAGGATGCAAACCAATGGGATGCAAACACATTCTGACCTAAACAAAACACGCAAGACAATGATTGTGTGTAGCTTTTACACTAAAACATATTCCCCTCACTTCCACAGATTATATAAATATAATCACTATAAAAATGATGAAATATTACTTTCTCTGATTTGCCAAGGAGAGCACAAGTGATATTCTGTAATATTAGGTCAATGAATGTGTTTAAAGGTATTGTGTACTACTAGATTTTCAGATGAAATTATGTCAAAAAGTTCCAAAACAATTTCATGAGATTTCAGATGAAAGTAGAGACACAACGGAGGCGATGCCTTCAGCTGTCAGTGTTCCCTCTATGCCTGAGCTCAACATGGACTTCCACAAACAGCGATTAATAATAACTTATGCATATATTATGAACAAATGATCCGGGAAGATGTCAGTGTAAAGCATGATGAAACACAAACGCTCTTCTCTGTCCTCTCAAAGCTGGTGTTGTTTGAGGTGTTGTGCTTTAATGCAGACGTCCAGCACATATTTAACTGCGCTGTTATAGAAAGGTGTCTTCTGGGTAAGAGCAGGATGTATTTGTCTTTCTACAGAATCATTGGTACCAAGTATGTTTTAAACTTTGTATCACATACGATTAGGGTTTGTCTAGTGAAGAGTGTTTAATAACACAGTCAAACCAAACGTTCTTCAGACAACAGATATTTTTACTAGTGGGTGCAGGCAGGGCCGCATCAAGACCACACTGGGCCCCGGGGCCATGACTTACCGCAGGGCCCATCACAATAATTATATATAGCTTTAAATAGGATTTTTATCCTATCAACATTTTTGATGCACTGAAATTTCATAATTCTTGTTACTAATTAAAATATCACAAAAAATAATACTAGCCTAAATAAAAGCAAGCTTAATGAAGACGAGTAAACAGTCACGAATGACAAGAGAACAGATACATAAATCAACTTGGAAAAACTTAAAGCACTGAATCAAAAACATTATATTGTATAAAGTTAATGTAGAAATAGACTGAATAAATTCAATATAGATTAGTTCTTCTTTAACACAAGTGATTCTCTTTCTGATGTTGGATTCACATTATTGACACAAATGGCCACAGCAGCTATATTAGGCTGCTTTCGAGGAAGAGTTCACCTAAAAATGAAAATGAAGTTTCTTAACCTGTATGAGTTTCCTTCTGCTGTTGAACGCAAAAGAATATATTGGGAACAATACTGGTAACCAAAAAGCTGCTGCATGACTTTCATGTATTAAAAAAATTAAACAAATATAAATACATACACTATTGAGTCAAGGGGACCAGAAACCTGCTGGTTATGAACATTGTTCACCTCATCATAAAAGAAGATATTTTGAAGAAAGACATTCATACAGGTTCAGAACAACTCGAGGCTGAGTAAATGACAGTATTTCCATTTTTGGGTGATCTATCCCTTTAAGATCCCATCATACAGTTCCAGGAATACACCGCCTACTACACCACACAGGCTTTATCTTTAACTATCAGGTTCATGTAAGACACAAATGACTGTTTATGAGGATACTCACAAGGACGGCCATGTTGCCACATAACTGTGTATCTGAACATTTGAGCTCAAGGAGTGGAAAAGAACAGAAGATTAGGCAGGTGTTTTACGAGCAGGTTTCAGGCTGTAACGCGTACATTTGCCAAAATTAACTCTGCCCCGCTTCTTAATGTCCCTGAACAGTTACATTTGTTTTTAAACCACAATGTTTAAAATGAGTTTAAATGATAAGCTTCATGACGCACAAAACGATTGACATTTCTACCGGATTATTGCTGAACCCAAAAGTGAATATAGGCCTCTAGAGTTTGTTCAAACAAGCAATATACCTCCATCAAGTTAATAATCAAACTAATCTAAAACCTGTGGCGACGATGGCGCGGTGTTTATCTGCTCATGTGTCAGGTCCACTCCATCATCAGCGCTCGTTAAACACCCTGATAGCTGGGAATGTTACTGACTAACTCCTGTTTTTCCCTCTCCACTCATTTTCCCTCTATACTCTCACTTTTTTTGTCCTTTAGAATAGTTGACATGTTTGCTTCTCGAAGATTGTTCTTTGCCTGACCATTTCCAGATTACGCCAGAGCGAAGTGAAGAGAGGCGAGTGTGGACACAGCGGTCTCCTGATACACAGCTCGTTCAAAAGCAAAATATAAAATAAATGCATTTGATTGGTAAAACAAATTCATGTCGTTCGGCGCTACCAACGACCAATCAATCTACTCAACAGCCAATCACAGGCCTCCTCCTGGCTGCAGCCCTGCCTGGCCCGATGGTTAATGCAGCCCTGGGTGCAGGACACTATTGCTCATTTCTGTACGTGAGGATAGCAAAAAGCAAACTGTGACATATTATACCCAAACATTCTTCATACATTGGACTAGCAGTAACATTTGGGATCAAAAATGATCTGGACACTTTGAGCTGATCATGTTTCGCAGAAGTGTTTTTCTTTAATTGCTAATGTGATGTTTTTCCACACAGACTGAACAGAATGAAGCATTGCTTGGTGATTGGTTGAGCTAAATTGGTTTTATCTAATTGTGTCTTAAATACCTATAAAACCCAATTCATTACATACCTTTATATAAAGATAAATTAGTTCTGACAGTTTAACTCCGTTCTTCTCATATTTTATTACCATTTTCTAAACTACAGCAAATAAACTGATATAATGTGAGAAATGTTGAAGGTGTCTGAATAAATTGTGGTTTGACTGTTTTTTGCTGTTGTGAAACGTCACTGGCATTGTGTTCCCCGTGTGTATGATGTCCAAACACTATTAGTGTTTTTGCTGTATGTTAGTCTAGATGTATTTGAATGCTTGGTTCATGGGGTCAGTGTATCGTGACAGAGGTCACCGGTGACTATCAGTGCTCTGAGGCTCCACTGCTACAATCAAACCTGCTGTGTGTGTGTGATGCTGAGGGTGACGGGTCCGGCGTAGAGGGAACACTGAAGGGTTCACTCGGGTCACATCAGCACGTCCAGGTCGTCGCAGCGGTCCTCCTCCTCCGTGACTCTGAGAGACAGCACCTCCTCGTTCAGGAACAGGCCGCTGAGTCTCTCCTTACGAGCCTGTCTCTGCTCCTTCAGCTGACGCTTACGCAGGGCCTTCTGCTGCAGCTTCCTCTGCTTGGAGCGTTTCTGCAAAACACCACACAACAATCAGTCCAACTTAAACTAGTTCTCTCAAAAGTCTTCTCAACTTTCTCAAGATGCTGCCGCCCATTCACATGCATCAGACAGACTCACAGAGATCGACTGAAGTAACGGACTCGAGCCATTCCAGCGTTAGCGTAGCCATAAGACCCCTTTAATAATGCATCATCAATATTTTTGAAATAGAAAGCAATCATATTCCTTTTAGATGTTTAAATACACTCAGTTAATGCACAAGTGAACTTGAGCGCGCTAGTCAGTCATCCCTCATCGCGGTCACTTCTGGTTACTCATCTCAGGAGCTTTCTTCTGAATGCGTTTCATAATCTTAATGATGACTTCTTGTCATTGTGGTGGGAATTTTTGGTGGAGAATGAAATGTTTTCTTTAGAAGAGTGGTGAATGCAAGTGACAGAAAGGTCATACTGTTGTGTATAAAATGCCTTAAAGTTTTCCCAGTGTGTTATCTCTAGTGTGTTTATTTTGTGTGGTAAATATAGTCTCTGGCTCATTCACATGTAATTAAGGTCATGATGAAACCGAAGTAGCATCTGTTCATTTTACCAGAAGATCGAGTTATGGCATTTTGGTTTAAATGTAACAAGGTTTCTGTTTAAAAAAAAAAAAAAAAAGTAATGCGGTTAAAAAAAAATACCAAAAACAAGGTGAATTTTCTTTTCTTGCCAACTTAAGAGATAAACATTAGTCGGCTTTGTTCTTTAAAGAGAGTAAGCAGTTATTAAAAATCTCAACGAAAGAGTATAACTGGTTGTCGAAACCTGAAGTTAATCAGCAGTCATTTATGCAAGCATCTTGAGGAATATAGAGTATGGTCTTCATTTGAATCAGTAATGCAGTCCCATGCGAAGGACTGTTCCTGACAGGAAGGAAGAAACTCATCAGGATGCAAACCAATGGGATGTAAATATTCAAACAGGAGAGTTGCTGTAAATTCAGTTCGTTTTCTCTTGTTAACTATATGCAAATATCTAAATTAGGGATGCACCGAAATAAATTCTTGGCCGAAGCTGAACAAAATTAAACACGAACACGTTTTTTCGCATGTTTTCCCCATCTATTTTTCCTTTTTGTTTTGTTTTTTACAATTGCATAAATTAAATAGCCAAAATGTGCTTTTTACATTTTTTTCCTGCTTTTCAAATAAAAAATTACAAAACAACAATTTAAAATATTTACTTGACACCAAACATTTTTTAACATTCTAGCAGACAATTTAACAAGTTAGTAAAATAATATTTTTTGGCCATTTTTGAGACCCCTTCTTGAATCAGGCATGTATGTTTTACTGCACAAATAAATGCAGCCTTGCTGAGCAGAAGACACTTCTTTTAAAACATTAGAATATATTACAAATCCCAATGTGAACACTATGTGTGAATATAATAAATGTATAGAGCTGTCGTAGGATAATTATTATTTTCATTATTATTGTCTTTTATTTTATTCTACAGAACAACAGTAAAATTACAATTATAACATTTATGAATGTTGATGGAGTTGATGTTTTTCCTCAGCTTTTATTTTGGCAGAAGCCCGCAGGAAGATCTTAGTGCTTCTTTTTGTTGACAACAGATTTATAAATTATTCTCATTATGAATTTGGGAAGATGTTAGTTGCACGCCTTTTAAAAACGTTACCGAGCAAATGACGAGTAACAGTGTTTTAGTGCAGATTTCTCTCGCGGTTTGGACTCTGAACCCTGGAACTCGTGCAGCGCTGTTTGAAGACATGCAATCTGTGTGTATTAGAAAACATAACATTCTGCAGTTTATTTACTAATCGTTTGAGGCCATTTTGGGATTTCAGTCATCATACAGTAACCAGAAACAACAACCTCTTCCTCTTCTCATCCAGACATGAGATGCAGCGCTAAACAGTCTCTTGCTGTCGGGGCTTTTAATGATTTTCTCTGACAGTATTAAATGCTTCTACACTGCAGAGTGTTTGCTGCATTAGTGCACGCCTCTATTTGATTGTGTCATGTCATTGTTCAGTACAATGTACTCTGTCTTTTCACTAATTCAGCTGAACACCGAAAGGTTTTTTTTTGCCATTTTCAACCGAACAATTTCGGTTGCCGAATATTCGGTGCATCCCTAATCTAAATCTTAAATATAAATATCTGAACACACAGGTAAATATCAGTCCTAAATAAAAATAAACTTTGCTGAAGGTTAGTGTTGTACTGGCTCATCAGCGGCTGGCTGTGTGTTTGCGAGGAGCACCTTGGAGTCTCGTATCCTCTCTGCAGCGGAGGCCAGGTTCCCGTCGCTGTGAGCGCGGCTGATGCTGGATGCTGTGGAGGCGCTGCTGCTGCTGACGCTGCTCACCATGCTGGCGTCACTGCTGCTGTGAGCGCTCACGCTGCTCGCCATGCTCCTCTTCACGCTGCGCTGCTGCCGTGGGCCGTGCTCACGGATGTAGCTCCGCACCTGCAGCAACCGGACACACCACATCAATCTCAACACTGGAAAACAACACCGCTTCCGCCCTGATTCCAGTCGACACTAGCTGCCAAAGCTCACCCATTTCACAGAAAATCACACGATGTGCACAGACTCTGATTCCATGTCTGATATTTCATGTTTCTTTGTGATTCCATGTTTGATGTTTCTTTGTGAGTTTGTTTTGTGTTGAGATCGATCTCAAACACTAGTAGTGTGTGAGCCCAGTTCTTCTCTGTTAACCAGAGTGTAATGCCTTGTGCTTTAAAGGGGTCATCAGATGCCCGTTTTCCACACATTGACATGATTCTTTAGGGTCTTAATGAAAAGTCTGTAACATACTTTGGGTAAAATTTCTCAATGGTAGTGTAAAACACCACCCTATTTACCCTGTCAAAATCAGCTCTGCACACAGCAAGCGGTTTTGTTGCATGGCTCTTTAAATGCTAATGAGCTCTGCTGACCCCGCCCCTCTCTTCTGTGGAGTGACGAGCCATTCACATCACAAGAATCTGAGAACGGCTTGATTTGAGAAAGGGGTTATTTTGAGGATTTAAAAAAAAAAAAACACTGAGTGGACTTTCATCATTATAGGGTGGATGCGTACACACACTACCAACACACATTTATGTGCAAACAACATGTAAAAGGGAATTTAGCATTCGATGACCCCTTCAGAATGTGTTTAGATTTTAAAAAGTCGTGTACGGATGAGTGCTGTTTGTTTGCAGCAGGTGTTGAGGGACTTCTTCAGAAAGCTGAGTGTAATTAATCACCTGTTTGAGTTTTTCATCGGTGAGGCAGTTCAGCTCGATGATGAACTCGCTGTCTGTCGGCAGAATCTGTGCACTCGGGTCGATTATCTTTATGATGTCAAGCTGCTCCCGAAGTCCCATCTCGGTGCTCACTTTTCGACTCAAATATTCAATATATTCCACCTGAAAACAAAAATAATCAAAGTGAGCTCACACAGACATTAAAAGACACTTCACTGCAAAGAACCAAAATAAGCAAACGCAGTGAGACTGCTGCCTTTCTTTTCATTATAGATTAGATGTTGACCATCAAGCTGTGACAGCGTCACGGAGTAAACTGAGAGGAGTGAATGTCTCTGACCTGTTCGTCGTTGGTCATGGCGCTCCAGGGCAGCTCGTCCAGGTTTCGGTGTGGTTTGGTTTTTTTCTTGGAGGCGAGGCAGGGTGAGCTGGGCACGCTGGGAATGATGTCTGACAGCACATCGCTGCCGCTGGCTAGATCACTGCCGGGTAACTGCGATACAGATTAACCGTATTAAACATTATTATCATGATTATAGTGACCAAAATCATTAGCAGTATTATCACGGTGTGGTTAAAATGTGCTGGAAATTTTCAAAAAGTAAAGACATAAATTGTTTCACCAGGTTTTATATTTAAAATCAACAACCAACAAGTAAAATGACTTTGTTTGCATAAACACAAACTATTACATACCAATGATGTTCGGATTTTTAAATGACAACAAGACTGATGACAGTTTATCTAATAACACGTACGAAATGCTCAAATAAAACTTTGAACAGGTGAGGTTTACTATTTTATGACACATTTCAGCCTTTAAAGCACTGCAACAGAACTGTGTGCGTCTTGTGGAAGAACATTGCAGCCGGATCTACTTCTCTCTGTTGATGTCTATGACGAATCACGCAGGTACTGGGCTACTCCGCAGCGGTACCTACCAGAACCAGTCTAAAATAGTCCCAATATAAACACTTATTATCGGTGTACCGTACTGAGTCAGGACAAGCCAAAAACACGGTTTGGAAAATGGATTCATGGTGTACTCGCTTATTATATAAATTGTGTACATTTTGAACACAAAAAAAAAAAAAAAAGTTACGGACTGCAGCTTTAAATAAAGAAAAGTGTTAAGACAAGATGATAATTGATTAATAAATGATTATATGTATTTTATCTGCTCCATAAATAACTCTAGATAGCTTCTCAATAGTTTAAATGAGTATAATCCACAAACGCTTGTTTTTCATCAACCGGTCATAAATTAGAGCAGGGCATGTCGATCCGGTCTGTGTTTAGTCCAGACAGAAGCTGCACACAGACTGAATGTGAATATGAGTCTCTGTAGATCCTCTCTCTGACAGCAGGTGGTGCTGATGGAGCAGCAGAATTACAGCTGTTTCCCGTAAAGAACACTACTTTATTAGGTATTACATGGAGCGAAGATGAAAACAAAATGCCTTCGAATCTTTACAGGTACATTCATACAATTAATTCATTCATATTTGTATAATTCCCTTAGCACTCGTTTTCACACAAAACTAAACTACTCCGTGTGTTCTACTGTTCCTGAAAACTCTGCTTTATGCTGGACAGTATTTATCCTCAGTTATTTTAATATGGTTTCAATAATAATTAATATGAAATGGTAATACTAACCGTGGGGAATTTTACCATGATTTATCATCAAACTGATAATGGTTCCACTCCTAATCTACAGTCTATCACACAGCTTTAGCTCAGCCAGCCGCTCACCTGCCACTCGAACTCGCTGTCGGACCAGTCCCAGTATGTGCTGATGGAGGAGGACACGTCGCTGCACACGCTGCCCTCGGGGAACAGGTCGAAGGAGGCCAGCTCCTGCTCGTCCAGCAGCGAGTAGCAGTCGTCCTGATCGCACACAGACACGGAGGAGAAGAGCTCCTCGCTGCACTCCGAGCTGGCCACGCTGGTGCCACACGAGGTCAGGTTCCACCTGTGAACAGCACACAGATCACTGTCCAGCAGCCCAGCTCACCCTCGCCAAGAGCTCACAGATCACCGCGTGCATGCTCTACATGTGACCCGGGCCGGCAGAATGAGTGTGAATGTGACCGGGATCAGTTTGAGCAACGGGCAAAAAAAAAAACCCGCAAAAAAAAAAAAAAGGAGATTTTTGCTCGAATTTGAGATGTTCACAAAAATGAGTTCATTAAGCCCTCATCTAGCGATCCCAGATCTCCAAATAGTAATTAAACATCAAAAAGTATCTTTTTTTGTACATATTTTTTGTTTTGGGAGGAGTACCTTCTCTCCGCTCGTTTCTCGCACTGATTCTCATCCGAAGTGCACAGAATGCGCTCCATACACAGATTCACAGCAGCCTAAATATATTTAAGTACTCACACAACCATAATCTGCTATATCTTAAGTGAACGTTTGGGGAAAATCATCAGATGTGTAACATTATATTTAGATCCATGCATTACACCATGTCTTAATATGCAGGTTGTGTGTCTCTGATATTAATCAAACAATAAAAGAAAAGAGAGAATCCCTCATTGCTTGATTGAACTGCTTTTGTAGATTTAATGAACACACTTAAGTGATTTTTACACTTTACTATTTGTTTTTCTTACTTGAATGCTTATGATTAGAGGTAAAATGAAAAAGTAGGTAATAGACTCGTTTCTCTCTTATATTGGTTTATTTTTTTGCATTGGTGATTTTGCTTTGGAACCTTCAGAAAACTATTCAGTTTTTCTCTAAACTGACTCCAACCTCAAACAGGTGTAGCTCAGTCATTTTTCGGCCGATTCGAAGCCTCAGCCCGTGGCTGGGTCACTGACCTGCTGCTGTGGAAGCGGTGAAGTGGATCTGTCCGGTGACACGAGGACAGCTGACAGCCGAAGTCACTGACGTCCAGCGTGGCATCTTCACTGAAGTTCCCTCGCTGAGACAGCAGCGGAAACGGCTCTTCAGGAGCCAGGAACTTCTCGTAGACGTCCTCAGACATCTGGAAGCTGCACCACAACAGACCGCTCATCAGAATGACCCCCGCAGTGTCTCTCTTTTATAAACTGTGGTAAAAGGTGTTATGGCACGTGTGATTCAAACACAAAGCATCTAAAGCAGTTAGTAAATGGAGTTTCATTCTCTCCAATCCTGAAATCAGCCTGCAATCTTAAAAAATTATCATTTGATCAGACTTGTTATTCTTTATGACAATGACTTTTGTTCATTTTAAACTTCTAAGGTTTTGCCATTCAACAAAAAGACTATTAAATAACAGCAAACATGATTTATCCCTGTTTGCATCTGGACCGTATCATTACACATGGTTAAAGACAGTAAATGTACTTGCATCAACTGGAAAACTAATACGTACCCCATTGGGCTGCTAATTAATACATTTAAACAGTGCAATATTTGATGTGGATGTTGTATACAGGACAAAATGATTGACAAGCAGCCCAATGATGATTATAGACAATAGATTATAGACGGTAATTGTTTCTCAGGGGGACGTAAGTGATTTTCTCCATATTCAGGGGGTAGTTGGTGATTTAATTGCCGCCCGAATGCAGCACGTCTGTGTTTTTCTCTCACCGCCCCTGTAAAAATCCCCGGCCGAATTACCTACTTTGACAAACACCAAGGTCGTATGATAATTTAATTGCCGTCCAAATCCACATCTCTGAGTTTACGAGAAGAAATCGATTCAAAATTCAGCGTTTAAACCCTTTTTGAACACTCCCGAACACCGTACGTCTGTTGTACTTCGGTGTAATTTGCATACATATTTATTTCTGAAATGCTGGAAAGTATTGAAAAGAACAATACTTCATAACTGCTCCACCACAGGAGTGAGAGCAGAAAGAGAAGAAAAGCACGTAAACATTAGAAATGGATCTTTATTATGGCAGCGGCAGGTATGCAGTACAATTTTAAAATGTGTATTATAAACAGATATATCGCGCATAATTATATACAACTAAAGTGCATATTTTACTATTGTTAAACAGGAGATTTAAACAATCAAATAATAAAAAGGATTATACATTATAAAATTAGTTTGGAATAATAAGAATATATTTTACATAAGTATTTTAAAATACATTTTACACAATAAGAATAAATTTGTAAATAAAATAAATTTTATTTACAGCACACAATCATGTGACTGGCCCCGTGAGCATCACAGAACTTGCTCCTCCTCTCTGTCAATAAATCTCCATCTGAATCCATGAGTTTGATCACTGAGGTGATATGTTAATTCATTTTTACAGACGTCCATCTGAGAAACAATTACCGTCCGAATCGGGCTAAAGATGACAAGCCACTGAGCTGGAAGTTATACTATTATGAATTTAACTAACTAATAATATATATATATATATATATATATATATATATATATATATATATATATATATATATATATATATATATATATGTGTGTGTCCCTGGAGCACAAAAGCAGTCATGAGTAACACAGGTATATTTGTAGCAATAGCCAACAATACATTGTATGGATCAAAATTATACATTTCTCTTTTATGACAAAAATCATTAGGATATTAAATAAAGATCATGTTCTGTGAAGATATTTAGTAAATTTCCAACGTTATATCAAAACTTAATTTGATTAGTAATATGCAAACTTAATTTGAACAACTTTAAAGGAGATTTTCTCAATATTTAGATTTTTTTGCTCCCTCAGATTCCAGATTTTCTAATAGTTGCATCTCAGCCAAATATTGTCCTATCATAACAAACCATACATCAATGGAAAGATGATTTATTCAGCTTCAGATGATGTATAAATCTCAATTTTGAAAAAAATGACCCTTATGACTGGTTTTGTTCTCCAGGGTCACAAACATACAATGACCAAATGACACACACACACACACACACCTGTATTGTGTTATGGCTCATACACACACAAGCCTGTATTGTGTTATAGCTGATACACATACACACACACACGCCTGTATTGTGTTGTAGCTGAAACACACACACACTCACACACCTGTATTGTGTTATAGCTGATACATACACACACACATACACACACGCACGTATTGTGTTGTAGCTGAAACACACACACACACCTGTATTGTGTTATAGCTGAAACACACACACACACCTGTATTGTGTTATAGCTGAAACACACACACACCTGTATTGTGTTATAGCTGAAACACACACACACACACGCACGCCTGTATTGTGTTATAGCTGATACACACACACACACACACACACACCTGTATTGTGTTATAGCTGAAACACACACACACACACACACACACACCTGTATTGTGTTGTAGCTGACACACACACACACGCGCGCGCGCCTGTATTGTGTTATAGCTGAAACACACACACACACACACACCTGTATTGTGTTATAGCTGAAACACACACACACACACCTGTATTGTGTTATAGCTGAAACACACACACACACACACACGCGCCTGTATTGTGTTGTAGCTGATAAATAGATGCTGATCCGCATGTAAACAGACTCCAGGCCTAGCTCTCATTCACAGACTCTAATCATCTGTTAGAGCTAAAGATCATCACTACATTCTCTGCTGAACAATCAGTAACGTGTCGTTCATTTAGTCGGACTATAAAGAGTAACGTTACACATATTTGTTGTGTTTCTTCATTATGTTATGATCGGATCTGATGATAGCAGAGATTAGCCTCCTCCGTAAACTCGCTGCTAACGGCTCTCTGAGCGAGATAAACACTGATCAAGCATCACATTAGTGTCTATATTTCACACATACCTGTGTCTGATGTGCTTCAGGAGTTTAGTGTCTGGTGTGTTTCAGGAGTTTATAAAGAGCAGCTCAAACATCGGCTCTCCCTCGATCCTCTTCCGCTGCTGACGTCACGACGTCTCCTCTTCTTCTGTGGTTTAGTGGCGAGGCGCGTCGCGTGCTGCCGGGCTGAAAAAATATACATATCACTTTTAGTGTCTGTTTACATTGGATTGATCTGAATAACTTTAATGTACTTGAATTGTGCACCAAACACTAAGAATATATATCTATCGGACCAGGACTCTTATCAGGGACACAAACACCTGATCGGGACATCCATAATACTTTCTATTCTTCACTATATAATGTTTTATTTTATGCATGTATGATTTATACTGCATTTATCCTCATTCTTCCAGAAGTCATAAGGCACCTTCCCCCAGAAATACTGTCTCAAGAAGATAGTGATCAGTGGCTCAACCATAAACTCCAGCAGAGAAAGATGAAAGGGAAGTGGTTGTGCTCTGCATTTAACCCATCCATCGTGCACACACACAGCAGTGAACACACACACACACACACAGTAGTGAACACACACACACACAGCAGTGAACACACACACACACACAGCAGTGAACACACACACACAGCAGTGAACACACACACAGCAGTGAACACACACACACAGCAGTGAACACACACACACACACACAGCAGTGAACACACACACACACAGCAGTGAACACACACACACACACAGCAGTGAACACACACACACAGCAGTGAACACACACACACACACACAGCAGTGAACACACACACACACAGCAGTGAACACACACACACACACAGCAGTGAACACACACACACAGCAGTGAACACACACACAGCAGTGAACACACACACACAGCAGTGAACACACACACACACACACAGCAGTGAACACACACACACACAGCAGTGAACACACACACACACACAGCAGTGAACACACACACACAGCAGTGAACACACACACAGCAGTGAACACACACACACAGCAGTGAACACACACACACACACAGCAGTGAACACACACACACACACAGCAGTGAACACACACACACAGCAGTGAACACACACACACACACACACAGCAGTGAACACACACACACACACACAGTAGTGAACATACACACACACACAGCAGTGAACACACACACACACAGCAGTGAACACACACACACACACAGCAGTGAACACACACACACACACAGCAGTGAACACACACACACACACAGTAGTGAACATACACACACACACAGCAGTGAACACACACACACACAGCAGTGAACACACACACACACAGCAGTGAACACACACACACACACACACACAGCAGTGAACACACACACAGTAGTGAACATACACACACACACAGCAGTGAACACACACACAGCAGTGAACACACACACACACAGCAGTGAACACACACACACACAGCAGTGAACACACACACACACACAGCAGTGAACACACACACACACAGCAGTGAACACACACACACACACAGCAGTGAAAACACACACACACACACAGCAGTGAACACACACACACAGCAGTGAACACACACACACACACACAGCAGTGAACACACACACACAGCAGTGAACACACACACACAGCAGTGAACACACACACACACAGCAGTGAACACACACACACACACAGCAGTGAACACACACACACACACAGCAGTGAACACACACACACACAGCAGTGAACACACACACACACAGCAGTGAACACACACACACAGCAGTGAACACACACACACAGCAGTGAACACACACACACACAGCAGTGAACACACACACACAGCAGTGAACACACACACACACAGCAGTGAACACACACACACCGTGAACACACACACACACACACACAGCAGTGAACACACACACACACCGTGAACACACACACACACAGCAGTGAACACACACACACCGTGAACACACACCCGGAGCAGTGGGCAGCCATTTATGCTGCGGCGCCCGGGGAGCAGTTGGGGGTTCGGTGTCTTGCTCAAGGGCACCTCAGTCGTGGTATTGAGGGTGGAGAGAGCGCTGGACATTCACTCCCCCCACCTACAATCCCTGCCGGCCCGAGACTCAAACCCACAACCTTCGGATTACGAGTCCGACTCGCTAACCATTAGGCCACGACTGCTAAAGAGAGAATACTCACACACTGACATGAGACTCAACATCAGACATGGATTATTGGAATAAAGTGACTTTCACAAAAACAGCTTCATCATTTCTGAATGTCTTTTAATGCATGGAAGCTTATTAAATGTAAATAGATAATATTACCAGAAAGACTCTATATAGATCACATTTTCTTTACACATCTTAATTTTGGGTTTCTAAATGATAATTTTTAATAAGTTTTGATGACCTTTGCCCTCACATGGAGTTCAAAGTGACATACCCTTACGGAAAGAAAATATATTTTACTATATATGAATGGTCAGTATATTAAAGAATTCTCAGTATGTTGGTAATTATATAGAATAATACATTGTGCTAATATATTACAATATACTGAATAATACATCAGGAATTGGCGCTTTCCATATATTGGGGAATATATGTCAACATATATGGTGCTCATATAGTCACATTTATGTATTACCAATATATGACCACAATTCAAGGTATATATTTATTTTAATTAGTGCTGTCAAACGATTAATTGTGATTAATTGCATCCAAAATAAAAGTTTTTGTTTACATAATATATGTGTGTGTACTGTGTATATTTATTATGTATATATAAATACACACATATACGGTATGTATTTATATTTATATTACAGATAAATATATTTCATATAGAAACAACATATTTTTCTTAAATATTAACATGTGTGTGTATTTATATAGACATAATAAATATACACAGTACACACACATGTGAACAAAAACCTTTATTTTGGATGCGATTAATCACGATTAATTGTTTGACAGCACTAATTTTAATATATTTTCATATATGGAATTACATATTTGTAAATATATAAATATTGGCTACACATAATATATATATATATGTAAAAATTGATGCAAAATATATGTATCCAGATATTAACAAATTTATTGTGTCATGTATGTGTGAATATATATATATATATATGTCACAATCTGCTACTCTTGTGTCAGAAACAAGGAGCGCGGAGATGAAGGAGATTCAGAAACAGTCTTTATTAATCCACACTGGGAAACACAGGGAGGCCAGGAGTCACACACATAGCACAAGGACATTTAGACATGTAACAGCAGACAAAGGAAGCTAAACAGAACACTCTTTAAATACACTACACACAAGGACTAACTGAGACTGATTGACAAGAAACAGCTGGATTCAAATCAACACAAATGGAAACAGGAATGGGAAGAACCAAATATGGTCATGGAGGGAGAAAACTAGGTAATTAATTAAACCCAGCTGAAACAGAGGAACAATCAAACATGAGGGAACAAACTAGGTCAGGGGGATCACACAGAGACAGAAAACTAACTCAAAACATACTGAACATGTGACAGTATTTATCTATCTATACAGTATATGTGTATGTGTGTGTGTGTGTGTGTGTGTGTGTGTGTGTATGTGTGTGTGTGTGTGTGTGTATGTGTGTATATATACAGTGCCCTCCAAAAGTATTGGAACAGTAAAGACAAAATTGCTCTGTTGGCTGTGGAGTCAAGACATTTACAAATATGATTAAAAGATGAATATGAGCTAAAACTACAGAATGTCACATTTTATTATTGGGTGATTCAACACATAGATGTTTTATCAGCTAAGAAGTTCAGCACTTTTAGAGTTCATCCCTCAATCTGATGTGAGCATAAGTATTGGAGCAGTTGCCTCTCAGGTCTTTCTAAGTGATCAGCTGTGTCCTGTTGCATTAATTCTTCAGATATTAAAAGCAGGGAATGTGTCGTATCAGTTATATCCATTACTTCTGTATTCTGAATCTTGCATTCGATGATGACACACAAACCAGGATGAAGACGAGGGAGCTGACTTTGAGAGAAAAGCAAGCAATTTGGATGCTAAAAGAAAAGAGGAAGTCAGTTAGAGCTCTAGCAAAAACAAAGAGCATGGAGAAATCAAGAGTTTGGAAACCACCAGCAACCAACAACGACCTGATCGACTGAGAAAACAACAGTAGTTGATGACAGACAAATCATAAAAGCTGTGAAAATGAACCCTAAAAGACGTGTCTGTAAAATCAGCAACAACTTCCAGAAAGCTGGATGCTCTGTATGCATGTGATTAATTGGCTCATCTTACACCAGGCTAATATTAAATTGCTCCTGGTCAGTAATTAAGACTAGCCAACTGATATATTTCAGTAAAGCATACACATCAAATATTTTTTTTATTTGTTATTGATATTACACATTTTATTTAAGAACAAATTATTCTGGAACAGTCTTCAGATCTGGGGAATTTAGCATTTTCTACAGACCATCTGTCCTCCACATCAATATCTCACATTGCAGTCTTTGCAGGGCAGGACTTATATGGGGCTGGGGGCCCTGGGCTTCAGGTTATGTTTGGACCCTATACCTATACACTACAAATGCCATCAACTAGAACATCATTATGGAGTAACACAATACACAACAATTCAAATATGCTTTGAGGTTCATACATAGTACAATTAATATGCCTCATGCTTTTCCTAGTCAAAGATTAGATGTAATATTAAAATGAGATTATAATACAATAAGCAGGATGTGTTCTCTCAGTTGAGAGAGCAAAGCCCTGAAATAACACTGAACAAAAAAAGCCAGATATATTATAAAAATTGTACGTGTCCTCCTATCTTATGTCAGATTCTTAAATTTAATCAATAAGTTAAATCTTTAAATACACTACACACAAGGACTAACTGAGACTGATTGACAAGAAACAATCTTTAAATTTTTGAAAAGATGGCGCCGGTGAGGTCGGCTGCCGTCACGACTGCTCCGACCACCTTTTCTTTGTTTTTGTCTTTTAAGTTAGTTTTCAGTGTTTTAAAATCGGCAAAATTATCACCATTGCGTACATTAGGTATGACAGAGACACTCTTGTTTCTATTGGTGTACAATGTACTCACAATTCGACGTTTTTAACTCCGGATCCGAGCTGGCCGAGTGAGATCCTGAGGGAGAACAATGGACGCGACGCGGAGCGGCGGCCTCGAGGGAAACGAGCCGGCGTCAGGAACAGGCTGAGAGCCCGTGCACACCGCACGCCTCTGTCTAGCATCCTTCTCGCCAACGTCCAGTCACTGGAGAACAAGCTCGATGACCTCAGGGCCAGGATAAAGTTTCAGAGAGACATTCGGGACTGCAATCTCCTCTGCTTCACCGAGACATGGCTGAACCCAGCGGTGCCGGACCACGCCATCCAGCCGGCCGAGTCCTTCTCGGTTCACCGCATGGACAGGACGCGAGACTCGGGGAAGTCAAGGGGAGGCGGCGTGTGTTTAATGGTGAACAGCAGATGGTGCAACAGCGCGAGCGTTGTTCCTCTCACACGCTCCTGCACACCAAATCTGGAAGTACTGTCCGTCATGTGTTGTCCTTTTTATCTACCTCGGGAGTTTACATCGGTCATAATCAGCGCCGTTTATATTCCACCACAAGCGGACACGGACACTGCCTTATGCGAGCTGCATGAGGCACTCACACAGCATCAAACACAACACCGGGACGCTGCGCTTATTGTGGCGGGGGACTTTAACAGGGCCAACCTCAAACGCGCAGCGCCAAACTTTCATCAACATATCTCCTGCCCCACCAGGGGTGAAAGGACACTGGACCACTGTTACACTACAGTCAAGGACGGCTATAAGGCACAATCTCACCCTCCGTTTGGCAAATCCGACCACGCCGCCATCTTCCTCATGCCAAAATACAAACAAAGGCTGAAACAGGGAGTCCCGGTTCAGAGGGAGGTCGCGCGCTGGACGGACCAATCGGTGGCCGCGTTACAGGACGCACTTGATGACGCAGACTGGGACATGTTCCGAAACAGCTCCGATGATGACGTCAGCGTGTTTACGGAAGCGGTTGTGGGATTCATCGGGAAACTAGCGGATGATACCGTGGAAAAAAAAGACTATTAGAACGTTTCCCAACCAGAAGCCGTGGGTGGATAAAACCATCCGCGACGCTCTGAGATCTCGCACCGCTGCCTATACAAGGCTGCATCATACAACGTCCGGAAGGCGGTGAAAGAGGCGAAGCAGCGCTACGGGAGAAAACTAGAGTCACAGCTCCAACAGAGTGACTCTAGGAGCCTGTGGCAGGGATTAAGGACAATTACGGACTATAAAACACCAACAACCGGTATGACGAACGTGGACGCGACTCTGGCAGATGAGCTGAACACCTTCTATGCTCGCTTCGAGGCTGCAGCTAAAGCCGCTAGCAATGCTAATGCTAACGACGCTAACGGCTACAGACAGGAAGACTCTGCCAGTACCGGAAACGCGTTCATCATCTCCGAGCATGACGTGAGGAGAGCCTTCAAGAGAGTGAACACCAGGAAAGCAGCAGGACCAGACGGCATCTCAGGTCGTATTCTCAGAGCCTGCGCAGACCAGCTAGCACCTGTGTTCACAGAGATATTCAACATCTCTTTATCTCAGTCGGTGATCCCCACATGCTTCAAAGAGTCCATCATTGTTCCTGTCCCGAAGAAACCTCATCCTGCTTCTCTCAATGACTATCGCCCTGTAGCCCTCACCTCAGTAGTGATGAAGTGCTTTGAACGCCTGGTCAGAGACTACATCATTTCTTCACTACCGGACACACTCGACCCACTACAGTTTGCATACCGCCAGAACCGTTCCACAGACGATGCAATCTCACATCTCCTCCACACATCACTTACTCACCTGGACACTAGGAAAGGGAATTATGTTAAAATGCTCTTCATCGACTACAGCTCTGCATTTAATACCATAATTCCCTCCACACTCACCACCAAGCTGGAGCACCTGGGACTCAGCTCATCAATGTGTCAGTGGATCTCCAATTTTCTGACTGGCAGACCACAGGCAGTAAGGATGGGCGGACATGTCTCAGCCTCACTCACTCTCAGCACTGGAGCACCCCAGGGTTGTGTTCTGAGCCCCCTGCTGTACTCTTTGTACACCCACGACTGCGTGGCCACTACCAACTCCACCCTCATCATCAAGTTTGCTGACGACACTGTCGTGATGGGCCTGATCACCAACAATGATGAGTCGGCCTACCTAGAGGAGATTGTAAATCTGGAGAACTGGTGCCAGAGGAACAATCTCCTCCTGAACGTCAGCAAGACAAAGGAGCTGATAGTGGACTTTAGTACAAAGCAGGAGAGGAACTACCAGACCCCCATCATCAACAGGAGCCCAGTGGAGAGAGTGGACAGCTTCCGATACCTCGGTGTTCACATCACGCAGGACCTGTCATGGTCCTGTCACATCAACACCGTGGTGAAAAAGACCCGGCAACGTCTCTACCACCTCAGACGCTTGAGAGACTTCAGACTGCCCTCTAAAGTGCTCAGGAATTTCTACTCCTGTACCATAGAGAGCATCCTGACGGGAAACATCACGACCTGGTTTGGAAACAGCACCATGCAGGACAGACGAGCTCTACAGAGGGTGGTGCGATCAGCTGAGCGCATCATCCGCACCGAACTCCCTGACCTGCACTCAATCTACAGCAAGCGGTGCTGGACCAAGGCCAGGAAGATCGTAAAGGACCTCAGCCATCCCAACAATGGACTGTTCTCTCTGTTGCGGTCTGGGAAGCGATTCCGCTCCCTGAAGACCAACACAGAGAGACTGAGGAGGAGCTTCTTCCCGCAGGCGATAAGGTCTCTCAATCACACCATCACACAGGAGTAATATCTTTGAAACATTGACATTGACTGGACAATCATGGACACATTCATGCAATACATATTTATATATCTGAACCATTGCACATGACACTTCATAAGTCACTTTAACGTTTCATAAGTCACTTTTGCATTGCCACTTTAAATTTTTTTTATATATATATATATGCCCTTATTTGTACAGTTTATTTACTAGTTAAATTTATTTTCTTTTGTATTTCTTCTTATTAATATTTTTTAAGGTCACTGGCTGCCGTACAAGCATTTCACTGCATATCGTACTGTGTACGACTGTGTATGTGACAAATAAAATTTGAATTTGAATTTGAAATCCAAATAAAAAGAAATGTTAACTATTATCAATCAAATGAAATCACTATCAACAAAATCCATAGATTGATTTTGCATAAATTGTGTTGTTTAAATATAACATTTTAATGTAGACAGTATATTAAAAGATTGCAAAAATGAAAATATGAAGCTACAACCACCAGTAGGTGGCAGCAAGGGACTGTCTTAATGAGTGAGTTTAATACTTAAAGGGGTCATCAGATGCCCATATTCATTACGATCACCGGTGACTTGACTCGACTCTTTAACATCGACTGTGACTTTACTGAGCTCTTTAAGATCAGCGGTGACCTTACTTGATTTATGAATGGCAGTAATGACGTGACCGGTGGTTGTGACGGCCATTTTGTGAGTGCGCTCTGGTGCCGTCACCATTTCAGTCATAGATGCGGTGTTGCGATCTTCATCCGTGACACCTACAGTGAATAGAGAGCCAACAGTCAACAAAGCAAAATACCACTCAGTGACGAACGCGGACCCTCGCGTCTAAAATGAGATTGCAATGGCGGATTAATGCCATCACAAAATATCTCAATCAAGACAATGTCAGGTAAATCAGAATAATGAGTGATGGCTAAAAACTCTCTAATATGGTTCTCCAGTGATCGTGGGCCTTGTTTAAGGACAAACAATAGTCTTGTAGTGTCCATACCTGACAAATGTCCGTCTGAAAAGTAGCTGGATCCTTGTGGGGCCGAGTATTCTGTAACGGGGTGAACGAGACGTGAGACGTGCGGATCCAAGTGCAAACTTTTATTTATAAACATAGTCAATACACAGGCAGGGTCAAACAATGGCAAACAGATATGGCATGGGCAAGACACAAGAGTGATCCTAGAGCAGGGCAAGGCAGAGAGATAATCCTGGTACACGAGCAATGATCCAAACGAGGGGCAAAGAAAGTCCGAACGGCAAGGCAATGGGTTAATCCAGGAAACACGGGCAGGAATCAAAACACGAGAAAACTAGCAAGGAAAGACTAACAACTGAAAGGGCTCCGTAGAGTAGCTATCGCTAAGATATAGGCTAAACAATACTCGGCCGAGAGGAAGTCTATGTAGAGTGTGTGATCAGTGCAATCAGCTGTGTGTGTCGTCAGTGCAATGGATGATGGGAATTGTAGTCTGACGCCGGTTTCGTAAGAAGCGCGCATTTTTTTCGGCGCCCATGTTAACGGATGAGAGTGTTCACACAGCACGCAGGGGCGGCGCGGCAGCGTGTAGCAGGAGCGATCGTTTCGGCGCCGAGTCTATTTTTGCTGCGCTGCTTACGCTCAATTAAAGTGACAAAGCATTGATTATGGACAAAATACACACGAAAAGTGAAATTTTTCCCCAGAATGTAAATTAATGACATCTACTATGTTGTAAATAGAGTATAAACTGCAGTAAAAAAATAATACTATATATTACAAAAAACTAAATAAAATAAAGTTTTTGCTCTAATCCAGGGATGGACAACTTCGGTCCTGGAGGGCCACTGTCCTGCAGAGTTTAGCTCCAACCCTAATCAAACACACCTGTTTGTAGCTTTCTAGTGATCTTGAAGACATTGATTAGCTTCTTCAGGTGTGTTTGATTAGGGTTGGAGCTAAACTCTGCAGGACAGTGGCCCTCCAGGACCGAAGTTGCCCATCCCTGCTCAAATCACTAAAATTAGTTTAAATAATTTATACTATTATTTCAGCTTAAGTCACTGGTTAATTGTATTAATTATGTTATATGTGTTATAACTATATAGTAAGTTGCCGTAAGAACAGGTGTCATGTTGACATCATGATGACGGTACTAGTGCTAAAGAAGACAATCATGGACGACACTCGTCTAATCGTGGAGGCTGAGAAGCATACAGTTATTTATGATCCTCATAATTTACTAAAGACTTGCAGGCGAAGGAAAAAGCATGGGAGGATGTTGCATCAGCACTCGGTGCAGAAAGTAATAACCTTTCTTACTTTTTTGTTTTCAATTTTTAGCATGCCCACGTACAAACAAATGAATAGCTAATTAACTAAATACAATAGACAGAATAAGGTCACACATGCTACATACATCTACGCTGTAGACTACTGTATGTCTATTTCAGACTTAATTCTCCATAAATTTATCATTATAAAACGTGTCTATTAAGAAGATTAATGTTACTTATTACAGACATTTTTTGGATTTTCTATGTTTTTGATGGGTAATGTATGTACATTTTCTGTTTATAAGATAGATAAAAACTACAAATGATTTTCTTAGTAATGTTTTTTTTTGTAATGAAATAGGTCATTATACCATAATTCATATATCAAAATATTAGCATTTAAATTATTCTACACATATATAAAATATGTAAAAGCAATTACTGTGCAAGGTTAATGACAACCTGAAAAGCACTGTCAATACTACAATAATAATGTTCAGGATAAAGCATTGTGTTGGCCTCAGCCATGCAAATCCAATCAGTACAGTTTCTGAAGTATTACAGTCAGTAAAGAAACAACACTGATGAAATAAAAACATTTATTTAAAAATGGATACTTTTCACACAATAATCACACATGTATAAGAAATGATATATGTATACAATTAAATGTTTCAAGTTTCAAGTTGAGGAGGAAGGTAGGCTATTCTTCCTTCATCTTATATTGTGTGTAAACTGCATAGAGTACCCAAAGTCTGCGTCTCATCCTTTGTCGTAGTCTTCTTAACAACATATATAGCGCCATTGCCTTCCTTCTGTCAACAACTCTCACTACACGCAAACAAAGCATAAAAGAAAACTGAAAACAAACTTATAGAGAACTTATAAATACCCATTATTGAGAAATCTGTAGGCCTACTTACAGATGTCTGGGTTAGACGAGCTCACCTGCGAGTGTGTTCTTTCACTGCATGATTCAGTATTATAATGCATGAAGAATGATCAGGAAATTCAGGATATGGGAGAAGAAAATGTATATATAATTTCATATAGTTTAACTCGAAGATCGAGCGACGTTTTTTTTTTTTTTGCTCCAAAAAGCATCATGATTACAAATGTGATTTATAACAGTTCAATAAACATTAAGTTAACATTAAGAGACTTATGTTTTAGACACCATATGTCCTGTTTTTGCTCTGTTTCACCAACAAAAATAACTCCAAACACAGCCACAGCACTGTTCTGCGTCTCGGAACAACAAGACAGTGTTTCATTCCTTTAATCAACCGTTTAAATGATTCGGTTCAGTCTCAATTAATCACGTATTAACAGTGACTTGCTGCCACCTGCTGGTGGTTTTAATTTCACATTTACAGTATCTTTAATATTTAATTTCAAATATCAGTATTCCAACGTTTTATGAATCAAAACATTATTTATTGATTTGTAACTGCAGATAAAAGCATCCCATGTCCCTCAGAGCTGCATTAACAGAGGATAAATATATATATTCCACTTCAGATGCAGTTTCTGTGTTTCCTCTGCAGTGCAAAGATTTTGTTTGGCAACAACTCTAATTAAAAAATTAAAAATTTAAGTTTATATAAAGAAGTAAATATTAGCATTGAATTTTTAAGTTAATTGTAAAATAATTGTATTTGTAATTAATACTCCCTTTTTATTTTAAAATACAACACTTTTATCACACTTTATTATTTTTTTCATTATTTTATTTAAAACGAAAATCTAACTAAATAAACTAAATGTGTTAAATAATTATATTTATAACTCAATTTAAAAAAAAAAAAAAAAAATTATCTCTCCGGGCAAGTAACTTTTATACTTGGACAAGTAAATGACAAATTTACAACCACATGAGAATGCTTAATGTCAAGCCCTGCTTTTGAAATAAGACAGCTAATGTTACTCAGCCCAGACATACAACAAACTATTTAAAACATCTACACTTGCAGGAAGACTGAAAACGACTACTGCAGTTTTTAGCTGGAGATCTGAAGGGAAACATCCAGTGTGTGTGTGTGTGTGTTTGTGACCACATGACATAAAGGCAAATGGAAATAACATGTCAAATGTTGTCTGGGACAGTTTGCAGCAATTTTGCAACCTCACGTGAAGAATAAAGCAAAGATGAAATAAGTTTCTCTTTACTAGATGTGTAGACTGTTCGGTGTGTTTTCTACAACAACGGCTCCATCTGTTGGAAGAGTACAGTTATTGCACTGATAAATCAAAATATTACAGATATAACATTAACGGGTTAGTTCACCCAATAAAGAAAATTACCCCATGATTTACTCATCCTCAAGCCATCCTAGGTGTATATGGCTTTCTTCTTTCAGAGGAATACAGTCAGAGGTATATAAAATATGTCCTGGCTCTTCTAAACTTTACAATGGCACTGAGTAGTGGTCGAGACTTTGAAGCAAAACAAAGTGCGTCCATCCATTATAAAAAGTGCTCCACATGGCTCCGGGAGGTTGATAAAGGCCTTCTGAAGTGAATCGATGCATTCATGAGAGAGTGGAGTTCAGCAGATGTAGGACGGCGTAGCATAAGCTCTGGAGAGAAGTGATAAATGTAGAAGTGCAGAGGAGAGAGCAAAACCAAACACCAGAATTAGAAGTGCAAAACGAGTATTTGTAAAGAAAAATGTCAGAGGATATCGATATAAACCAAGAGGAGAGTGGTTTTCCTTTGCTATAAACAAAACTTGGTTCTCATGAGACTAGCATATTCTTACCGGAGCTTACTTCATCCGCTGAACACCACTCTCGTGTACGTGCGTTCAACAGTTAGCAGAAGCTAGAGAATACGTTTTAAAAGGTTTTAAATATGGTTATTATTCTCACACAAATGCATAATTTCACTTCAGGAGGCCTTTATTAACCTCCAAAAGCCATGTGGAGTAGTTTTTATTTTTATTTTTATAATGGATGCACTTTATTGGACTTCTATTGGACTACAGAATATCAACAGCCAATCACTGCCATTATAAAGCTTGGAAGAGACAGGACATTTTTTAGTATAATTCCAACTGAATTCGTCTGAAAGAATTACTGTAAGTCATATACACCAAGGAAGTTTAAGTGTGAGCAAATCATGGTGTAATTTTCATTTTTGGGTGAACTATCCCTTTAATTGTTTAGATTGTATAATGGATTATCTTCTTGTCAATCCACCAGTTAACATTTAAAAAATATGGGTCAATTTTATCCTTGGTTTGAACAAAAACAGCAGACGGGCTTATTGAAAATGCTAAGTCATCCTCTGCCAGTTTGGAATGGCAGAAATATAGAAATTTTCTGGGTAACAGCAGTACACAAAGCAGTGCAGCACCTGACTTTGAAGTGTGCAGTGCTCATATTTATTCAATGAAATAATACCCTTTTGATGTCTGATTATCACATTAAGCCATATCTCAATTCTCGTCTTTCCACCCCTACATTTAAGACGTCTTGAAATCATAACTAAGACTTTCTTTCTTTCTGCTATCTAGCTACTGGGGTGCCTCAGGGCTCAGTGCTTGGACCACTTCTCTTCTGTGTCTACATGACATCACTAGGTTCTGTCATTCAGAAACATGGCTTTTCGTATCACTGCTTATGCTGATGATACTCAACTCTTTCTCTCATTCCATTCTGATGATCCAACAATAACTGCTCACATCTCAGCATGTCTAACAGACATTTCCTGCTGGATGAAGGATCATCACCTTCAACTCAACCTTTCCGAGACCGAACTGTTTGTGGTTTCAAGAAGCCCATCACTTCGTCAAAATTTCTCCATCCATCTATAGGCACAACAACCATAACTCCTTCCAGAAAAGGCAGGGCCAATTTAGTGATTTAGGGGCCACAGACAAGATATAGGAATGGGGCCCTATACAGTTGCACACATTTACCTGAATCAACCTTGAGGTTCCTTTATCTGTTGTGATGCTTGCTGCTGCACAACGGTGCCCCATAGTTGAAAGGTTCAACAGTCTTCATGTATGTTATAAAAGCTTTCTTTCATGTTGTAGACCACAAAGGTGAAATCACACATGAAAATGTCAGAGCGATGTGGTGTGGCTTAGACTTGCCATGTCATCATTTTTATCCCATCCAGTGTGGTAATCACAGTATTCACATTTAAGCAGGTTATGTATTAGAGTAGATTGGACACTAGGTGGTGCTTTGGTGTAATCTTTTTATGGTACAGGTTTTTTAATGTTTAATGTTTTTTAAAAACTTTAGTTTTTAGTTATTTTAACTACAAATTTAAATGAAACTGAAAAAATATTGAAAAAGCTTAATAAGCTTCTTGTATATGAAAATAATTTTAGGGGGTCCTTGACTTTTGGGGGCCCAAGGCAGTTGCTTACCTTTGCCTAATGGGTAAGTCCACCTCTGCAGCCAGGAACCTTGGAGTTATGATTGATGATCAGCTAAGTTTCTCAGACCACATTGTTAGAACTGCCCAGTCCTGCAGATTTGCTTTATATAACATTAGGAAGATCAGGGCCTTTCTATTGGAACATGCTACACAACTCCTTGTCCTACAAAACTCCACAACCCCAGACACACTAAAAATGGAAGTGGAACAACTGTCACTCAGAAATTGCTAATAAATGTAACAAATTAAAAAGAATTGGCAAGTAACATTGAATTAAACATGACATTTTAAAGTAACAAGACTAATACAGTTTCTTGTAAAAGTATTATTTGTTTATTTGCATCTTTAAAAAATATATGTTTTACAGTGCACAAGCGTAAAGGATCTGGATGATTATTTTATTAGACTGTATATACACTTCCAACGCACTAGGATCCTTTAGAGCTGCATTAGGGTGTGGTGCAATGGACTCTTTGCTTTAACAGCATGAATTTTCCTGCTTTTATTGTGTTGTTTTAAAGTTGCATGAGGATATTATGAATACATACTGTGTATCGTTATCTCTGTTGTATGTCTCATTCTTTTAACAGCCACAACCTCACACAGTACGATCTGACCCTGTTTCAACATAGGTAACATCAGCCGGTTTAGAGACCTGACCTGTGTGGAGGAAGCCGCTGTACTCACTTATGTTGAAGCTGTTGAAGCTGCTTTGTAAAGATGTGAACAGAAAACCATCAAAGTGTCAATATAGTCTATTTTATTTTTCAATTGGGCCCCTCGTATATAGATTTAATATTCAATGAATTCACTTATAAATTGTATTACTGGTAAAAGCAGTGTTGTGGCAAATTATAAGTTTTCCAATTGAGTCTTATTCTCAAAATACACCAATTTGTTCATTTTGAGGTTATGTGCTGATTGTCTATACTCTCCTGACTACCTTGTCCAGTTTTAAGGTCATCACGTGTTGTCGTATCATCTCTGTTGTCAGTGTTAGCTGCGGCTGGGATGATAGTCTCTTCCACAGTCCGTACCACAGAAAACCTAGAGCAACCATTAGAACCATCACCAACAATCCCTGTTGTGTTTGCACTTATTTTGTCCTGTGGTTTCTCATTTAAAGTGGCTTCATCGGTCTTCTGGTTCTCTGGGCTGCCCTCTCTCACAGTCTCCTGTAATTGACTACCGGAGGCTTTATTGGAGTTTTCATCTAAAGCGGTTTTGGTGGGATCTGTGGGAGATGCTGCGCTGGAGCTCCAGCATTCAGATAACTGATCTGCAGTGCTTGACTCCTCCTTGTCCTCCACAAACACCTCCTGTCCCGCTTTAGTCTCCACAGCATTACCAGCCTTATAGAAGCCCAGCAGTGTCACACTTTTCTTGCGTTTGCTGAGGTTTGGGACTTTGCCGTTCACTGCTCCAGCTTCTTTGAACATGTTGCGGATGTTGTATTCCTCCTGAGATTTTTTGGAAGTGTCTTTAAAGCCTGTCCTGCTGTCTGAGAGCGTTGTGTCATTCGATGTGTTTCCAGGCTTTGGTGTAGGAAGATTCATCGAACCCTGCAGGCTGTTCCTCTTCTCCATGTGAGTGACACGAAATCTGTCAATTTATGCAAGTACAAAGATGGTATTCAGCTTGGCTATAGTCTTTAAACTTACATGCACGTAATGCACATCTTAATTATAGTCTACTATTAATACCTCCCATCCATAGATAATATTCTGTAATACTTACAGGTGTAAACAGTAACACACAGTCAAAAGTCTGGACACACTTTTCTCATTATCCTAAAATGCTCAAAACCATCAAGAATAATCTTTAAATGCTTGAAATTTATTTTTTAGACTAATATAAATCATGATCAACTTATGAATTTATTTACAAAACCGGGTCAGTTTTAGTGTATTTTAAAGGGGTCATGAACTGCCTTTTTATTATTATTATTATGTACAGTTTTCTTAACTTATAATGTTATCAAGATTTTTACATAAAAACATCATAATTTAGAAGTAATAGACTATTTTCTGTCCTGTTTTTAACCCCCCCTCATCAGGACGCTCAGTTTGAATAGATGTGGAGGATTGTAGACTCAGAAATAAACGCCCCCTGCTGTGATTGGGCGTTAGTTGTGTATGATTGACAGTCTACATTCCTCACAGATGGACGCTGCTGTGATTTATGTTAAAAATGCATAAATACTCAATACATATCAAACGAACTGTAAAAAAAAAAAAAAAAAGTGAACAAATGACCAAGTTCTTACTGACGCGATATGGATCTTCATTAAAAATAAAGTTCATCCACTCTTTCCTAACTTTGGGATAAGAAGGAAAGCAGCGCAAAGACTGTGTTTTTCCATAACTTGGCACTATACAGCATCTCGTTGTCTTTGGAGCTATCTTTATTTTTTGGTTTCTGTGTAGACCTGCTTTTGCCAGTCTCGTTATTTACACTACAGGCGCGAATTGGTGGGTGGGGCTAAACCGGCAGTGCTGTAGAATCGGTGGGCGGGGCTAAAGAGGCAGTGCTGTAGAATCAGTAGGCGGGGCTAAAGAGGTAGTGCTGTAGAATTGGTGGGTGGGGCTAAACAGGCAGTAATGTAGAATCAGTTGGCGGGGCTAAAGAGGTAGTGCTGTAGAATCGGTGGGCGGGGCTAAAGAGGCAGTGCTGTAGAATCAGTAGGCGGGGCTAAAGAGGTAGTGCTGTAGAATAGGTGGGTGGGGCTAAACAGGCAGTAATGTAGAATCAGTAGGCGGGGCTAAAGAGGCAGTGCTGTAGAATCGGTGGGCGGGGCTAAACAGGCAGTAATGTAGAATCAGTAGGCGGGGCTAAAGAGGCAGTAATGTAGAATCAGTAGGCGGGGCTAAAGAGGCAGTGCTGTAGAATCGGTGGGCGGGGCTAAACAGGCAGTAATGTAGAATCAGTAGGCGGGGCTAAAGAGGCAGTGCTGTAGAATCGGTGGGCGGGGCTAAAGAGGCAGTGCTGTAGAATCGGTGGGCGGGGCTAAACAGGCAGTGATGTACAAGCAGGCGTTGATCTTCTGCAGACCTCTTGACATCTTATATGTCAAAAGATGAAGGAAATTTTGATTTCTCAGTTCATGACCCCTTTAAAAAATGTTAGGGTGTCCTGTACCAATATTATAATGAAGGAAAAAAATACATAAAAGATATTCTTTAAAATAATTGGTATAGCATAAAAATAAAAAATAAAACAAAAAATAAAAACTGCTTATAAATATGAAACTTTTGAAAGAAACCCTGCTGGACCTCATGTGATACTATATCATGATTGTTTCTCTCAAAATATAACATTAATTGGACTTTTTATGAGAAAATTATATTGATATGAATTTATGATATTTATACATTTCAAGTCACATTTATTTACACAATGTTTTCTACATCTGAGCTGTTTTGAAGCAGCTCCATAGTAATAAATTATATTGGAAATAGTGTTAATGTTATGAAATTTATCATATATATATATATATATATATATATATATACAGTCCCCTCCATAAGTATTGGAACAGTAAAGACAAAATTGCTCTGTTGGCTGTGGAGTCAAGACATTTGCAAATATGATTAAAAGATGAATATGAGACAAAACTACAGAATGTCACATTTTATTATTAGCCGTTTCAACACATACATGTTTTACCAAATAAAATGAACAGCACTTTTAGAGTTCATCCCTCTATCTGATGTGAGCATAAGTATTGGGACAGTTGAACATAAGGCAGATATAAAAGATTAAAAGCTATTATTTAGTTGCAGATCCCTTGCACACAATCACAGCAGTGAGTCTGTGACCCATAGACATCACCAGACTCTTGGTCTCATCCTTTGAAATACTTTTCCCAGCCTTTAATGCAGCCAATTCCAGTTGTTGCTTGTTTTGGGGAGTTTCTGCCTTTACTCTCCTCTCCAGCTGGAGAAATTCATGTTCAATCAGATTTAAATCTGGAGATTGACTTGGGCAATATAAGACTTTCCATTTCTTTGCTCTTATAAATTCCTTGACTGAACTGGCAGGGTGTTTTGGGTCATTGTCCTGATGCAATATGAAGCACTTCCCAATGAATCTGGTGGCATTTTCTTGAATATTGGTAGGCAAGATGGTTTTGTACCCTTCCAAATTCATTCTGCTACTGTCATCATACATTGTCATCAGTAAAGTTGAGAGGGCCTGTTCCAGAGACAGCATGCATGCCCATGCCATGACACCACCTCCACCATGCTTTACAGATGAGGCTGTATGCTTGGGATCATTGCAGTTCCATTTTTTTCTCCACATTTTTGCTTTCCCATCACTTAGATAAAGGGGCAGTCGTGGCCTAATGGATAGAGAGTTGGACTTGTAACCTGAAGGTTGTGGGTTTGAGTCTCAGGTCCAGCAGGGATTGTAGGTGGGGGGAGTGAATGTCCAGCGCTCTCTCCACCCTCAATACCACGACTGAGGTGAGACCCTTGAGCAAGGCACCGAACCCCCAACTGCTCCCCGGGCGCCGCAGCATTGGCTGCCCACTGCTCCGGGTGTGTGTTCACTACTGAGTGTACACTTGGATGGGTTAAATGCAGAGCACTAATTCTGAGTATGGGTCACCATACTTGGCCACACACCACTTCCCTTTCATCTTTGTCTCATTGGTCCATAAACATTTACATTTATGCATTTAGCAGACACTTTTATCTAAAACGACTTACATTGCATTCAAGTTACAGTTTTTTTTTTACATTTTATCAGCTTAAACACAGTTCTGGCTCACCTTTGTGCTTTCTTGCAAACTCTAATCTTGCCTTTCTATGTTTGGTGCTGGTCAGAGGTTTGCATCTTGCTGTGTAGCATCTGTAATTCTGTGTCAAAGTCTCCTGAGGACAGTAGATTGTCAGAGCATCACCCCAGCTTTCTGGAAGTTGTTGCTGATTTTACAGACACGTCTTTTAGGGTTCATTTTCACAGCTTTTATGATTTGTCTGTCATCAACTACTGTTGTTTTCTCAGTCGATCAGGTCGTTGTTGGTTGCTGGTGGTTTCCAAACTCTTGATTTCTCCATGCTCTTTGTTTTTGATAGAGCTCTAACTGACTTCCTCTTTTCTTTTAGCATCCAAATTGCTTGCTTTTCTCTCAAAGTCAGCTCCCTCATCTTCATCCTGGTTTGTGTGTCATCATCGAATGCAAGATTCAGAATACAGAAGTAATGGATATAACTGATACGACACATTCCCTGCTTTTAATATCTGAAGAATTACTGCAACAGGACACAGCTGATCACTTAGAAAGACCTGTGAGACTCTAAAAGTGCTGAACTTCTTAGCTGCTAAAACATGTATGTGTTGAAACGGCTAATAATAAAATGTGACATTCTGTAGTTTTGTCTCATATTCATCTTTTAATCATATTTGTAAATGTCTTGACTCCACAGCCAACAGAGCAATTTTGTCTTTACTGCTCCAATACTTATGGAGGACACTGTGTATATGTATTCAGTTTTAGCTCTAATACAGCTCTATAAAAGTTAATAGTGTCATTATTCAGATTAATTCAGATAATTATTTCTGTTAAGTCTAATAACTGTTAATGTTGCAAAGTTCATGAACTATGAAACTACTTCAACAGAAAACTAACCTGTCATTGTTCAGAGCAATTAAGTTTCGATAGTGCAGTCAAATCAAGAATATTCCTGAAGATTAATTGTCTTTCACACCTTCTTATTTGTCATCCAACTCATATTTAAATTGCTGAAGTGTCACGTTTACATGGGAAGTCCTGTATAATGCTGTTACAGGTGCTGTTTACATGACACCATTTTCAACTAAAAGCTATTTTTCCTTGTTTTGGTCGTTCAATTACATGACAACAGCGTTTTTAGGGCCAGAAAACACACAAAAAAACGTGTTTCAAAATGCAAGTTTTTGAAAAACAATACCATTATTGTCCTCAGTGTAAACTACAAAAACCTAAAATTGTGAAAATAGTGAGGTCATGCACATGTGTATTACGTGTTCTACTGGCCTGGCATAAATAATACAGCGCTTCTAGCTGTTCACAGATCCGTTTTGACAGCACTGTCATCTGTATGCAAAACTTTTCAAAAACACAAAGGAATAACTTTTCTATTTTTAGTACAATCTTTGTTGTGTAAACATACCCTAAAAAGCATCCTGGGTTCTCATCTTTTTTGGCAGTGTGGTTAGCATTTAGGTTTTCTACTGAATGTATTTCTCATCTATTTCTAAGTCTTTATATTTGTTTTCTATGTGTTGTGTTTGACACGTGACAGTTTGATGTTCTTGATGAGTTTAGTATTGTTCTAAAGTGCAGGTCAGTAATAAAAAGTGAGTTTGACTGGTAGTGCTGTTGAATCAGATGAAGAATCTCACCTGCCCACAGAAAGCACGGTCTGCTCTCCCGGCCGGGCTCTGCTTCGAGATACACGGCTCCTGCGGCGTGATTTTAACACGCGACTCTGCATACAGTGAACACACGAGCTGATCTCGCCTCCCAGATGAACGGTGTGATGGTGAAGGGGAAGACCTCCGACGCTATCTTTGTGACGCAAGCTTTGTGAGAAGAAAGAGCATTAGAGAAATATCTCCAGCCTGTGCTCCTGTATTACATCTGCACTCATTCAGAGATCAGTGTGGACACTAATTCTCTCAATTACATGCCTTTGCTTGTCCTACATCACTGTGGGGGGTATACAGGACCGATGCTGAACTCAGTACTCAACAAAAACATTGCTTTTTAAACTTTACATTGTACTTCAATATATTACAACTAAAATATTTGCAAACAAACTGGAAGATAGTAAATCATCTCAGCTTGTGTCATATCAAACAACATGCAGACCTAACAAAACATTTTAAACAATTCTAACAAAACATGTTTATGAATTGGTGTTTCTCCGTTTATCCGACAAAATATTTAAAGAGTCACAAAATTAATGATCATACCGTGGATCGTGATGTTCGCAAACATTTTGGCCAACCAGCATGTCATTGAAAGCCTCCATATTGGCTGTAACACAAAAACAACAGCATTTTTCAACCACAAATATCATTTAATGCAGTGCAATAGTAAATACTGCAGAACAGAACCGAGTGAACGATCAGTACCTTCATTCTCAATGATGCATTTCAGGATTTGTTCCACTGTGTCTTGACTGTCTTCTGATTCATCTGAGGGGGAAAACACAGTTTTCTAATTTGATATTTCAATTATGGTAATGATGATCTTACAAACAGTTTCTTCCACTATTTATGTAAATAGAACTATAATTACAGCCACTGCCATGTTTTATTAAAGTCACAAAATGTTGCAGATGTTCTGTGTATCAATAATGAGAATACAAAAATGAGAGTGAACCTCATATCCTGCACTGCAAGGTCAGAAATCATTAAACAAGTCTAACTGTTGTTCTAATATCCCAGTTATCCATAAATGTCTGCTCAGCAGTATGGTGGGAAAAACTTGAAAGGTCAATGGAAAAACAGTGCTTATTTTTGGATCCTATGACTAGATTATACAAGCATATAAGAAAAAAAGTGATTCTGAGGGATTTCTTGGTATTTCGCCAAGGAATCTGAAGACAAATAAAAACCTCCATGGGATACAGATGCAGAATATGTTTTCTTCAATCTCTCAATATTAAAGATGTGTGCCTCAGCAGTTTTAGGGACCCTTAAAAAAATGTCACAACGTTCCCCTCAAATTTAACCTGCTGGCATAGGCATCAAGTGCATGTGTCAAACTGTAAACTAGGATTTATAATGTATTGTAATTATCTTTAAACAAGTATGGATTTCATTTAAAAAACTAAGGTTGAAAGACTTGCCATCTTGCTTTGCCCCCAGCTTGTCTTCACAGTCTTCTTCATCCTCTTCCAGCTTGCAGCGGTAGCCCTTCTTCTTCAGACAGTGACAGATCAGGAATCCCAGAAGGCCTGTGGTGAAGAAGAGAAACACCAGGAGGAAGATCATGTATGATGGAGGTGGATCGCCCACGCTGAATGTCTCCTGGTCTGTCATCACTGTCTTCTTCACACAGCCGGCTGCTGTAAACGAGGCAGAGGGATGCCAGTCAGGTAATGAGCACACCACCTAAAGCTGCTTTCTCTGCAGCGCTCAGCAGCTTGTCTCTGTCACGCCATCACACTCTCTTGGCTCCTATAGATAATCAGACACTGAGCTGCATCAGGGTATATTTCCTGTGAATGTGTGGGGTTATCTTTCTGTGCAGACATATGTTGAGAGGATCTCAACCCACACCCTCTGACCGATGCACACACACACACTGCAACACACGCGTGCACACACACACACCGCAACACACACACTCACACACACCGCAACACATGTGCACACACACAAACAAACCGCAACACACCACAACACACACACACACACACACACCGCAACACACATGCACTGCACAGCACTTCAAATGATTCACGATTCATCAACAACTGCCAACGTACAGTACAGTCCTTTTTTGGAAATAAAAAACTAAGAATGCAATAAATGCATTACGTGGACTGAAACCCGACGCAAACCATGTACTGTTCATAATCTGCTTATATTGTTCCGATTCAGTCCAGTTTACTGAACAGGAAGTGTGTGTGTGTGCGCTAATGATATGTGATTGCTTATTCAGCTTTCTGCTTGAAGTTCTTTTATTGTAATTATCATTAGTCAAATTATGACATTTGGTGGTTTGCAGTTTGTGTTCCAGTAGCCAGCTTCTCAAGGTCTTTCTATGGAAATTGCTGAATTAGTTATGACACTGGATCATCTTACAGAGCGTCTCACCTATTGAAAACAGGAGAGCGTGAGTGAGATCCTCTGCAGAATGACTCAGCATTCTCATGACCTCCAGAGGAAAACACACAGGAATCATTCTCATCCTCGACCACTGAAACACCATCTGCCCTCATCTTCAGTGTGTTGTTAGTCTGTGCTCCTAACTCCAACTCTTCATTCAGACACAATGCATTCAGTGTTTTCATGTGGGTCGTGAACAAAATAATAACACAATCTAATATGTACATATCCTGCATACAGGAATCTAATACAACATATTTTATTAAAAATGTCTCTTATCGCAGGAAAACTATTCAGCTAGTGATGGTGAAATGTACACAACAACAAGGACTGGACATTTTTTATATTCAGCATTGTAAAACCTCTATTGGCCTACCTGCAGAATTCAGCTTTATGATCACTGTTACGTCCATAAATGTCCTTGTGGGAGTGCTTGTGTGTGTTTTTTAACTCTGCGCATAGAAACCCCAGGTAAGAGGTGAACACCACCCCTGTATGTTTAGTTTTTTTGTTAGTTGAGAGTAGAGAATATACGGCTGAAGATTTCTTTTCTTTTTCTTGCTTTAGTTAGGTTAGAGGTTTAAATAAGGTACAACTGTTTTTCTTTCTTTGTTTTTGGCGTCACTAGCGTCTCCTTTCTCTCGGGTTGATTTGTGTAGTTTTTGCTCATTTTCTTTTTTTTCTGAATTGCAAATTTGTACAAATTGGTGTTTACTTTATTGATTTATATTTCGTAAATATACTTTGTAATTATTTGGATTCTATTTCACTTGGTATATTAAATCACCTTTGTTGGCAGTTTGTTGTATTTGCTTTTTCTCTTGCCTCCATCACTTTGCAATTTGCCACAATCTCAATGTTACTCCTTTTACCCGCTAGACCATCTTAAAAGGGTCGTAACAATCACCTACTGAATTAACTTGAATCAAAACCTTGGAAAATGACAGACAGGTACTGGATATCAGATACAGCCCTGCTGAAAAAAACAATAGAACCCATCACAGCAATTCTAATGTTTTCCACCATATATACCATTACAAACATTACAAACCATTAACGTTTAACCATTCAAATCGTTAAAAATGGTTTTCTGTTGTGTATTTTGGGACATACTCCATAATGATTTATTGGTTTTAACCAGCCCTGGACAGAAGGTGACACATTCCCAATAGAGACCCACAGGGACATTAGTTTCCATTAAAACCACTAAAACCATCACAGATGTGGTGTCTTTTTGTTTGTTTGTTTGCTTCAGCAGGAGTTTGAACTAAACGTACTGCAGCCAAAAAATATGCAGATGCATCTTCTCATGCATTTTATTATAAACGATCAATTAAATTATTCACTGATAATCAAAAGAGACAAATAAACCGCTCAAACAGAGAATATCGTCAGTGCACGGAACAATACATGTGAAATATCTGATCTTCAGCTCTTTGTTGATGTTTTTGTGACGCGCAGATGAGGACAGCACATTTCATATTTTCAGCACATTTAATATTTTCAGCACATTTCATATTTTCAGCACATTTCATATTTTCAGCACATTTCGGACTTTTAAGAAACGGCGCAACTATATTTATTTTGAGACCAAACCTAATGGGCTGCTCTTTGCTGCAACTCGAGGACAGGATATATATATATATTATGACCAGCGTTCAGAGGTTCTTAGTTCGCAGATACAGCTCTTTATCCCCATCTCTATAGCGGTCCGCTGTTATTAACACACACGTTTCTGTTAAACACGGATCAAATAAGCGTGTTATTGATTTGTTTCATGATGACTTATGATCATGATTATTGTGGCGTGAATTCGCGTGCCATTTAAATGTCTGTATTATTCCGACTAATAATATTAATCCGACTTTATAACGCAGAAAAGTCAGAGAGCGTAAACAAGAGCGTTAATGATGCGAGGATGGTCACTCACCAGAGCTTCTGAGCAGAGTTTCTGATGCTCTCAGGATGACATTGAGACTGAAACAGCAGCAGCTGGACTCGTGCAGGCCGATACTATATTTAAAGCAAGATGACACGAGAATCTCTCTGGAGCAGCTCCTTCACTTCTGCACAAAAACAGTTTTCATCAAACAGATAAAGATATTTAGAAACAAATATTCTGTCTCCATATAATGTCTATAATCCACATAATGTGCACAAACAAACACATAAGCAACTGAATGAATGACTAATGCATCTATTGGAGTTATGACTACCAGCAAACTACACTACGGGTTGTTTGTTGTCTGTCTCTGGTTCAGTGCCAGCATATTGTTTAATATGGGTGCTCAGAAGTGGTTCTTAAGATTATTATCAGTAGATGTTGTTCTAATCACAATAGAAAACATATTATTCGGCTACATTCAAAATCCACTTGGCTCAAAATCTCAAATCGATCTGAATGTGCCTGATGCCTCTGACCGCATGGTATTATGTTATAGTTTCTACGATATTTATTAAACGCTGGAACTGCTTTCAAGTGCTCAGTAAAAGTGTTTTATTTTTGACCAACAGGTGGCAGCAACCTCAATACATGATTTAAGAGGCTTGCTGCTTCAGAAATCTTCAATAAAACTTCTATATTCTATTGTATATTATTATATTATTATTCAATATTTTAATTTTATTATTCAATATTTAATGTATTTTTTTACACCGCAGTCCTAGAATCTGGCTTTGGCTTTTCCAATAGAGGAGATCTGATTCAAAACGGAAACAAACAACATAAATTACACACACTCTATAGAGTAGCTCCTTAACAGATAATCAGCTAAATAGCTGACAGAAAAGGGAGATTCGAGATTGTTCTGTAATTAATTAAATCTTTGGGGTCAAGTTGTGTTTTTAATGAGAGGCTTAATAACAGCCAGTTTGAAGGTTTTTGGGACATATCCTAATGACAATGATGAGTTAATAATATTCTCTCTTTTAGGAGCTTAGATGGAACAGGGTCTAAAATACAGGTTGTTGGTTTACATGATTTAACAAGTCAAGTCAAGTCACCTTTACTTATATAGCGCTTTTTACAATGCAAATCGTGTCAAAGCACTGCACAATATCAAAAAAGGAAAATAATGTGTCAAGTTTAAATAGTGTCTTTGCAATCAGGTCGACGATATCGCTGGAAATGAAGCGTCCCCAACTAAGCAAGCCAGAGGCGACAGCGGCAAGGAACCAAAACTCCATCGGTGACAGAATGGAGAAAAAAACCTTGGGAGAAACCAGACTCAGTCGGCGGGCCAATTCTCCTCTGGCCAAACAAACCAGCAGTTCAGTTCCAAACTGCAGCAAGTCAGATTGAATGGGCTCAGCTGGTTCCAGTGGTCTTTTCCGATGGCTGTCTAAGTGGCGGGGTCCTCAATGGGGATCTGTCTCTGGCGTTCATCCAGGTGTCTGGCCTCTGCCTACGATCAGGGACACATACGTCATCTCCTGGCGCTGATCCTCCATCTCAGGTGTTCGGTCATCTCAGATCATGTAATGGTTGGATCCAGACTGACGCATCATTTGTATTATCAACGTGAATGTTAAATTCTCCGACAATTAGCAGTTTATCAACATTAACCAATAGATTTGAGAGGAAATCTGCAAATTCTTTTAGGAAATCTGTATATGGCCCTGGCGGTCTATACACAGTAGCCAGAGCAAGAGATAGGAGAGATTTATTTTGCATATCTGACAGTGTAACATTAAGCAGAAGTATTTCGAATGAGTTAAACCTCCTGTATCCTGTTTTCTGAGTAACATTGAGAATATCACTATATATTGTTGCCACACCGCCGCCACGACCAGTCTGACGGGGCTCATGTTTATAACAGTAGCTTGGTGGAGTAGACTCATTTAGACCAAAATATTCATTTGGTTTAAGCCAGGTTTCAGTCAGGCAGAGTAGATCAAAATTATTATCTGTGATCATTTCATTTACAATAACTGCTTTGGGTGCGAGTGATCTAATGTTTAGGAGCCCACGCTTTAAAAATTGTTTTTGTTCATTTATTTTGCGTTTTTCTGGTTTAATCACGATCAGATTTTTTCTAGATCCTGCATTAAATGTATATTTTAACCTCGCTATTCGGGGAACAGACACAGTCTGTATAGATTGGACAACGCAAGTACTTCTATCTTTTAAGTGGGTAGAACAAAAGTCATCATAGCAGTTATTTGAGAGTTGTCTTACTAGTCAGATGGAGCGTAGCATCCTGGAGATGTTGTCCGACAGGAGTTCCGCTCCGACTCTGCTGGGGTGCATGCCATCTCTTTATCTCTAATAGTTTTGATCTTGAAAGTAAAGTAGTTCATAAAGTCATTACTACTGTGCTGCTGGGTAATGTCTGCACCTGCTGATGTTATATTTTTTGTTAATTTAGCTACTGTATTAAATAAATACTTGGGGTTGTGTTTGTTTTCTTCTAAAAGAGACGTAAAGTAAGCAGATCTAGCAGTTTTTAATGCTTTTCTGTAGGATAGGGTACTTTCCCACCAAGCAATACAAAATACCTCTAATTTAGTTTTTCTCCAGCTGCACTCCATTTTCCGGGCTGCTCTCTTTAGGGCCCGAGTGTGCTCATTATACCACGGTGTTGGACTCTTTTCCTTAATCTTCCTTAAGGGAGGGGGGATGCGGGGGGATGGTATCCCCCTGGTCGAAAGAAATGACAAAAAGCATCCCCTCTGTAAAACTACTATCCCCCTTACCATCCCCTTTGGATTATTAATTTTGTGTATTATGTAAAACTTACAGTGTTGTGCAAGTTACTTCCAAACTGTAATATATGACAGATTACTTGTTACTGTTATTTAAAAGTAATCCCTTACCTTACAATATTACTGTCTCAGAATTGTAATGCGTTACATGACTCCTGTATTACTTTTGATATCTACAGAATATCTACAGAAGTAGAACTTAACATTCTAAAAGGACAAAATGTACTAGAGCCCTGCCTTAATTTCAAAGTGTTTATATTTTGTTCCGGCTTTTTATTAAGTTAATTTCGAAAAAACGTTTGGAGCATTTTTTGTTAATTAAATAAATTTTTTCTTTCTTAAAGTAACGACCAAGCGGCCAGCGGCAGACCGGCAGGCTGATCATAGCTTATGCTTGAATTTAGCCTTCTCAAATCATCATGACTTGCCTAAAATAAAATCTATAGATATACTAAAACAGTTCAAGCATATAACAATGTTTAAATGTTAAACCTAGATAAATGTGCGCTGCATCAGTAGTTTGTGCGGAGAGTGGAAGCTAAAGCGCAGGACATGGAGGCGCCAGCACAATTTTTTTCAATGGAAACAACTTACGCCATCATTTTTCCTCATAAAGGTAAGAGTAATACATCATTCTGAACTCTAAAGTGTCTACTTTTATTTGTGTGCACTCACAATATCAACAAAACATTGTGCTTTTATCTTAAACAGGAGCGCTTCACATAAATGAACCTAAAGTCAGCGACTACATGCCTCACAGACATGATAAATATATCTATAGAAAGCTTTAAATTACTACTTAACAAAATAAATAAAAACTAAAGCAAAAACTATTTAATATAATCGTTATCAATGAAGATGCTCTTCTCTCTAAAGGTGCATCTAATGAGGAGATGGCGAATCCTTACTATTTCCCCCGGACACATTCATGGTAATTACTTTTGCTGGGGTTTTTCTTTATTGCGTGTATTTGAAGCAGAACTCTTCATCTGTTGTAAAAAAATGTTTTAAATTAATTATCCTTTTAGACAAAAAAGTGTTGTATGTTTTAATTCTCTCCTCATTAATTCATATATATTAATATATATATATATATATATATATATATATATATATATATATATATATATCAGAATCAGAATCAGAATGAGCTTTATTGGCCAAGTATGTTTACACATACAAGGGATTTGTTATAGTGACAGAAGCTCCACAGTGCAACAGAAGGACAGTAACAGGACAGGACACAGATAATAAAAACAAAATAACAAGAAATAGCCAATAACCAATGTACAAAGCAGAAAAGAATAAATAAAAAACGAAATATAATGTAGACAACTATGTATGTACAGGTCAGGTATGGGCAAATTAGAAATGAGAAAAATAAAAATAAAATAAGTGAGTGTGGTGAATGGATAATGTATTAGTTGTGTGTTCTACGTTTATTATTGAGTGTTCATGAGATGTATTGCCTGAGGGAAGAAACTGTTCCTGTGTCTGGTCGTTCTGGTGCTCAGAGCTCTGTAGCGTCGACCAGACGGTAACAGTTCAAAGAGGGAGTGTGCTGGATGTGAGGGGTCCAGAGTGATTTTACCAGCCCTTTTGCTCACTCTGGATAAGTACAGTTCTTGGAGAGTGGGGAGGGTTGTACCAATGATTCGCTCAGCAGTCCGGACTACCCTCCGTAGTCTTCTAAGGTCAGATTTGGTAGCTGAGCTGAACCAGACAGTTATTGAGGTGCAGAGGATGGATTCAATGATGGCAGAGTAGAACTGTTTCAGTAAGTCCTGTGGCAGATTGAACTTCCTCAGCTGGCGAAGAAAGTACAACCTCTGCAGGGCCTTGCTGACAATGGAGTCTATGTGAATATCCCACTTCAGGTCCTGAGAGATGGTGGTGCCCAGGAATCTGAATGACTCCACTGCAGTCACAGTGCTGTTCATGATGGTGAGTGGGGGGAGAGCAGGGGGGTTTCTCCTGAAGTCCACGATCATCTCCACAGTTTTGAGCGTGTTACGCTCCAGTTTCTTAAGACTGCACCAGACAGCCAGCTCCTTAACCTCCTGTCTGTAAGCAGACTCGTCACCGTCCTGGATGAGGCCGATCAGTGTGGTGTCGTCTGCAAACTTCAGGAGCTTGACAGAGGGGTCTTTAGATGTGCAGTCGTTGGTGTAGAGGGAGAAGAGCAGTGGGGAGAGAATGCAGCCCTGAGGAGCTCCAGTGTTGATGGTTTGAGTGCCGGATTTGAATTTACCAAGCTTTACTAACTGCTGTCTGTCTGTCAGGAAGCTGTTGATCCACTGACAGACGGAGGTGGGGACGGAGAGCTGAGTTAGTTTATTTTGAAGGGTTTCTGTGATGATGGTGTTAAAAGCGGAGCTGAAGTCCACAAACAGGATCCTCACATAAGTCCCTGGTCTGTCCAGATGCTGCAGGGTGAAGTGCAGTCCCATGTTGACTGCATCATCCACAAACCTGTTTGCTCTGTAGGCAAACTGCAGGGGGTCCAGTAAGGGTCCAGTGATGTCATTCAGATAAGCCAAAACCAGTCTTTCAAATGGTTTCATGGCTACAGACGTTAGAGCCACAGGTCTGTAGTCATTAAGTCCAGTAATGTTGGGTATCTTTGGGACAGGGATGATGGTGGAGCGTTTGAAGCATGCGGGGACTTCACACAGCTCCAGTGATCTATTGAATATCTGTGTGAAGATGGGGGCCAGCTGGTCAGCACAGGTTTTTAGGCAGGCTGGTGACACACCATCTGGACCAGGTGCTTTCCCTCTTTTGTTCTTCCTGAAGACCTGGCACACATCATCTTCGCTGATTTGAATTGTAGATGTGGGGGAGAGAGGGGTTGCTGGAGGTGTTAATGGTTGTGTGAAGAGGTGTTCTGGGCGGGTGTGGGGTGATCGTTCAAAACGACAAAAGAACTCGTTTAAGTCGTCTGCCAGGTGTTGATTCTCCGGAGTGCTGGGGAATGGTGACTTGTAATTGGTGATATTCTACATTCCTATCCACACTGCAGGATTACTGGAAGAGAGTTTAGTTTGTTCCTTAGCTTGTCAGAATAATTCCTCTTTGCCACTCTGATCTCCTTTTCCAGTGTGTATTTGGCCTGTTTCTACAAGACTTTATCCCCCTTTCTGTGAGCATCTTCTTTGGCCTGACGGAGCTGTCTGAGTTTGGCAGTGAACCATGGTTTGTCGTTGTTGTAGATTAGATGAGTCCTGGTAGGAATGCACATGTCCTCACAGAAACTGATATAAGTTACAGTCTCTGTGAACTCGTCCAGATCATTTGCAGCAGCTTCAAAAACAGACCAATCAGTCAGGTCGAAACAGGCTTGTAGATCCCGCTCTGTTTCGTTAGTCCATCTTTTAACAGATCTTAATACAGGCTTTGCAGACTTATATATATATATATATATATATATATATATATATATATTCGACCTGACTGATTGGTCTGTTTTTGAAACTGCTGCAAATGACCTGGACAAGCTCACAGAGACTGTAACATCTCATATCAGTTTCTTTGAGGACATGTGCATTCCTACCAGGACTCATCTAATCTACAACAACGACAAACCATGGTTCACTGCCAAACTCAGACAGCTCAGTGTGACAAACATGCAGAAAAATAAAAAATCTGGAAGGGGCCAACACCACTGTATGTGTGTGTATATATATATTACACTTTAATGTTTCAGATCATAAAACAAATTTAAATATTAATCAAAGATAACACAAGTAAACACAACATGTCTACTTGTGTACCCCCCCCCCCCCCTTCTCCCTGTTAAAACATAACTGTGGTTTATCACACCTGAGTTCAGTTTCTCTAGCCACACCCAGGCCTGATTACTGCCACACCTGTTCACAATCAAGAAATCACTTAAATAGGACCTGCCTGACAAAGTGAAGTAGACCAAAAGATCCTCAAAAGCTACACATCATGTTGAGATCCAAAGAAATTCAGGAACAAATGAGAAAGAAAGTAATTGAGATCTATCAGTCTGGAAAAGGTTATAAAGCCATTTCTAAAGCTTTGGGACTCCAGCGAAGCACAGTGAGAGCCATTATCCACAAATGGAGAAAACATGGAACAGTGGTGAACCTTCCCAGGAGTGGCCGGCCGACCAAAATTACCCCAAGAGCACAGCGACGACTCATCCAAGATATCACAAAAGACCCCACAACAACATCTAAAGAACTGCAGGCCTCACTTGCCTCCGTTAAGATCAGTGTTCATGACTCCACCATAAGAAAGAGACTGGGCAAAAATGGCCTGCATGGCAGAGTTCCAAGACGAAAACCGCTGCTGAGCAAAAAGAACATAAAGACTCGTCTCAGTTTTACCAGAAAACATCTTGATGATCCCCAAGACTTTTGGGGAAATACTCTGAAATACTGAACTTTTTGGAAGGTGTGTGTCCCTTTACATCTGGCGTAAAAGTAACACAGCATTTCAGAAAATGAACATCATACCAACAGTAAAATATGGTGGTGGTGGTAGTGTGATGGTCTGGGGCTGTTTTGCTGCTTCAGGACCTGGAAGACTTGCTGTGATAAATGAACCATGAATTCAGCTGTCTACCAAACAATCCTGAAGGACAATGTCCGGCCATCTGTTCGTGACCTCAAGCTGAAGCGAACTTGGGTTCTGCAGCAGGACAATGATTCAAAACACACCAGCAAATCCACCTCTGAATGGCTGAAGAAAAACAAAATGAAGATTTTGGAGTGGCCTAGTCAAAGTCCTGACCTGAATCCTATTGAGATGCTGTGGCATGACCTTAAAAAGGCGGTTCGTGCGTGAAAACCCTCCAATGTGGCTGAATTACAACAATTCTGCCAAGATGAGTGGGCCAAAACTCCTCCACAGCGCTGTAACAGACTCATTGCAAGTTATCGCAAACGCTTGATTGCAGTTGTTGCTGCTAAGGGTGGCCCAACCAGTTATTAGGTTTAGGGGGCAAGCACTTTTTCACACAGGGCCATGTGGGTTTGGATTTTGTTTTCCCTTCAAAATAAAAAACTTAATTCAAAAACTGCATGTTGTGTTTACTTGTGTTATCTTTGATTAATATTTAAATTTGTTTGATGATCTGAAACATTAAAGTGTGACAAACATGCAAAAAAATAAAAAATCAGGAAGGGGGCCAACACTTTTTCACACCACTGTACATATATATATATATATGTGTGGCCGTTGTGCTGTGGCTGCCGTCGCATCATCCAAGTGGATGCTGCACACTGGTGGTGGTTGAGGAGAGACCCCCCACATGATTGTAAAGCGCTCTGGGTGTACAGCAATACACAATAAAGCTCTATATAAATGCATAATTCATTAATTCATATATATATATATATATTTGGGATGGCATGAGGGTGGAAAGGATGGAGTTTCCTTTTAATCCCTTTCCCTGCAATTTTTGTGTGTGTTTGTGTTCCGCTGTGCTGCATTTTAATTGTTATCACTGCACTAGATGTGTGTTTGACCTGTGCCATTGCATTTTGTTTCGTTTTCTCCCTTTAACCAAACCTCTGTCTGTCAGAAAAAAAATAAATAAATCCTACTTTTTTAATACTTGAGTACAATTTAAAGTAGTACTTTTTTACTTTTAGTCAAGTATGTTTTTGGCCAGATACTTGTACTTTTATACTTTCACTTGAGTACAATTTTTGAGTACTTTTTACACCTCTGGGGGTGGGGGTGAGTTAGGAGGTGTGCCCGAAGCATGAATCCATAATCAGAAAGGCATGGAAACAAATAATGACAATCCACTGACAATCTAATCTGGTCAAATGTGTTGTAAGTACTGCCGCTCCATAGTATAAACACAGTACGTGCCATACATCTCCTAATTATTCAAACTGATTGCACTACCATCAAAACCATCTATGATGGTGATAATGCTAGTTCCAGACACAAACACCTGGGCTTTCTAATCTCATCAGTGAGGCTAGCTGCCAATGCAAAACTGCAATACAGAAAATGCAAATAGCGAGGTTACTGACAGTGTGCAGCAGGTCGAAGCTGGCGACGGGAAAAGTGTCCTTTGGATGCTTCTCGGATATAATTACAATGAACTGTGCAGCAGCGACTCGGACAGTGGGGTAAAACAACTTTCTTAGAGAACAGGCTCCTTTGCTTGAATACACTAGATTGGTGGATTTCCACAAAATTGTCACGACTGTTAAAGGGGTTCTTGTGCAGGGCTTCTGATCCATCAGAACTCATCCATGGCTCCCAGCATGCACAGCAACGAATGTTCTGAAAAAAAGTCAAGGGTCAAGCACTCTACTAATCACCAATAATTATAATAGTAACTCTAGATGTTCGAACTTTACATTTCAATAAAACATCAACATTGACTAGAGCTAAACCTCTCTTAATCCTCAATAAGAACATTTATAGACATATGAAAGCAATAATAAAATCAAACTGTGTTATAGCTTAGTTGGACCCCGGGATGCTGTCGGAGAAACTTATTCCTTTAGTGCAATGTCACTTTTATCACCATATCGGCACACAAAACTCAAAGTCAGACAAACCATTTGTGTTGTTCAAGTGACTGGACCGACAAAGAGAAAATGTCAGTCATTTGTGTTGTTGTGCTTGGTTATATATTTTATCTTGTAAGTGAAATGTTTGTATTTTATATTGCCGTGAAGATTTGTTTAAATGTGTATAAGTGATTGAATGTTGTATTTACCTGTGAATAGTACATCTTTAGAACAGGCAGAGTGTGACCTATACAGAGGGAGGCCAGACTCACATTCTGTGCCTGTTTACCAAGTCAATGCGAGCTTGCAACTGCGGTGCCATGAGCAAACCCTTCCAAAGTGTGTCGACTGAGGACACCCTTTGTGTTGATAGTGTGTATATACTGGACATCTTCCATCTTTATTTTCTAGTTTGCTGTTTCTTTGCTACTTTGATTGTTTTTAAGTGTTTTGTGTTTAATTTCACATCATCACTCATGGAACTTTAAGTATATTTTCAGTGCTGTAAATAAATGAAAACTTGCACAACAGTGCTATTGTGGGTAGAGCCATCTTTTTTTCTCTTCCCACAAGTGAACCCGTCACACTACTCAAAGCTGGTCCTGAAAGGTTCATTTTGTGACATCAGGACATTACATTTTTCTATGGTCCTCGAACAAATCACACTTGGCACATTCCAACTTCCTTTAGAATTCCCATCAAAGAGATCAACTTCCTGTTTGCACCTCTTTGTCACTGGTCCATTCTCATGACACATCATATATACCAAACATTTAAATTATATCTCAGCCAAAATGAATTTTAACAGCTTTAGTCATGTTTTAAGATACCATTTTAGTCAGAGATGCTTTAACTTATATAATATCTTCACTAACTCATGTGCACTGACTGAGAAAAGGACAAATAAAAATACAAAACCAATGTAGTATTTTATTTATTTATTTTCATTTATTGCCACTGTAAAGATTAATGTATAGAAATGATGTGTGAATAGATTAGATGAATGTTATGGTGTGTTTCCCAGTGTATTTCACTTTGTCCGACTCCATTTGGGCGATCAGATATGATTTTTCTCATTCCTGTCTTACATCATCACCGACTCTCACTATCATTTTAAATGTACTCTACCGATTATTAGAAATGTTAAGAAATGGTCTCCTGATGCAATCAAGATGTTAATGGACTGCTTACAGAACACTGATTGCTCTGTTTTTGTGGAGTTATGCCATGATTTGGATGTGTGCAGGGATGTGGACGCCTCCATATGCATTTCTCTGAGATGATGTGCATTCCTTCCAAGATTGTTACCTTATACAACAACAACAAGGCATGCTTTAACAAGAAGATACAAAGTTTACAGAGAGAGAAGCACAAGGCTTTTATGACCGGAGATAAAGGGATGTAAATGAAACTTTGTAAAAGCTGTCAAAAAAGCAAAAGGTGATTGTAAGTGTAAGCTGGAAAATAAATTAGGGGCCAAAAACACTTATGGCTTATGGTTCAGAAACATCCTCAGCAGACCGCAATCAATAATAGCCAATTTAATAACACAACTGAGGGACAGGTAGGTCTGTTAACATTGCTAGTCCCATGACTCACCTCTTTATGAATGAGGAATATCAAATTAGAAACCTGCTGTGTATGCAGAAAAAAAGCAGGCCAAGGCTTCAAATCAGCTGCATTTCTAAAGTGAGATGCTAACACCCTTGCACCAGTATGATATTTTCAGCTGGCTCTTAAACATATGCAGAGTTCCAGCATGTACAGCAGCTCGTCACTGGGGCAGGACCCTCAAAATGACACCTCTGTAGCTTATTTACCCCTAAAGGTACAGTATATTAGTATACTTACAGTAGTAATGTGAACCCTTAAGACAGTAATATGTACTCTTATGGTACTATTATGGGTAGTGCCCCAGTGACAAACTGTTGAAGCCCAGAAGGTTTGACATATTTTTATGACAGCGATATGTACACTAAGAAGTGTATCTCATACTCTGAGCCTGTTTTGTTTTTTTTGAGTTAGCGGATGACAAATTGAGCAGCCTGATAAAAAACAACAGACAATAATGAATCAGAAGGGAAGTGTTTACATTGGTTGAATGACTTTAAGGGGACATAACACACTGATTGCTCATTCACTACCTAGAGAGTAGTGTTGCATTCTTCATATCTCCAAAGAGTCTCTAGTTTTATCAGATTTATAAAAGAAAGATACAGCTTTATGATTCTCTCCGAAAACAGCTGAGCTCCTGGAGGCTGTGGGCAGACTGTCCATTGACATAATATATCACAAATTTAAATAAAATAAAGCCGCTTAGTTGGCTTATGCCTTGAGCCGGCTCTGGGGCAGAGCTAAAGAGTAATGAGCACTGGAGCACCGACTGCCAACAAAACACAGACATTTGATGCAGAAATGTTTGACACAGAAATTTTACTTGTGGATCTTGCTCTCGCTCTCGCTCTGGAGTGCGTCTCCCAAAAGCAACCGTGGAAAGTTCTGTCGTTACCAATAGAGTTCAATGGAACTTACGACCATAGATAGCTAACGATGCTTTTGGGAAACGCACCCCTGGTCGATGTGTGTGTGTTGTATGGGATTTAACTATGGGATAAATGCCCATACAAGGATTTCAGCCCTTCATGACGTCATACAGGGCCATGCCTGAAAAAAAATCGTTGGCCATGTTTAGCATGAGAATCCAGCTCTTTAGCCGTGTAAATAACTCAGAATGCATGAGTTAGACATCCCATTTAAAAACAAAGGAAATGGTGTTTGATTTCCAGCAGACTAAATGTTGTTCTGCTTTTAATAAACAACGTTCAGAATATTGAAATGTACATCGCTTCACTTTTGTATTTGGATATGTCTATTGTTTTGACACTTTGCACACATTTTGCCTGTTGGTGATGTTCAAATGCAGAAATATTTGAAACAGTAGTGTTACAGTATATTACAGTAGTGTTAATCCTGGCTGTTGATGTCCTGATGCTCTGTTCTCTCTGCTTCTTCTTCAAATGCAATGTTCTCATAAATATGTTGTGTCTGAATCTCCGGCTCACTGTCTGATGGACGTCCAAGAGCTGCGGTCATAAAGATAAATCATTAAGCACCAGCCATCAGTAAACAGCAGATACACATCAGTCCAGCACGCCACTGATAACAGCAAACACTGATCAGCTACTGCTGGATCTCTTCTTGTTTTATTCATTTAGATTTTCTTATTTATGTATCACCCTTTCTCTACAGCACAAATACATTTTTTGTATTAATTTCAGAATCAGAAAATCTATTGCCAAGTGTCATGCACACAGAATATTCATCATTCAGTGGATAATGAAGCTTTCAGTCCACATTATTAACACTTTAGTTTAGGGACCAATTCTCACTATTAACTCGTTGGTTATTAGCATGCTATTATTAACATAGTGGCTGTTCAATCGTTGTTTTTAGTATAACTGCATAATATTTCTGGAAGTACTATTTTAATTTGTCTTGTTTTATTGTGTTTTTACTGAATTAATAATAATAATAATGAAATAATAATAAAAAGAATAAAAGTATAGATGTCCACACACTGAACTTCCAGAAAGTGTATTAGTAAAATAGTGCAATATTTACTACACTGTCTGATGAAGAGCTGACTGGTTGAAAAGTTGTGCCGTTTTACTAATAAACTTGCAGGAGCTGTAAGAACATCTACTTCACTGCTAAACTACAGTATGTACTACTATGCAAGAAAACTAAATATCTGTTAGAAAAATTGGTACAGCTTGAATACTTATTTAATTGAATGTGTAAAGAAAGCGTATTTCCATGCAATGAAAGTGTTTTGTTGTTCATCGTAATCCACTAATCATCACAGACCTGAAGAGAGAAGAGAGCAGATGTGACTCACTGTCTGTGTTTTCTGATGTGAGGAGCTGCTCTGTTCTGATCACAGCTAGACGGAACGTGTCACCCGATGATGATGATGATGATGATGAAGGTGGCTCATCGCTCTCCTCGTCAATCTGAACACGTACAGCAACAAACCATAAATACCACAGCATCCATCATTCCTGAATGAAGACGACTCTGCAGGCTTTGCCAGACGCACCTTGTATTTGAGGATGTGAAACGTACACATGGGGCAGGTGGGGTGTTCCAGCAGCCACGGCTCAATGCACTTCTTATGGTAGAAATGTCTGGAAAAGAGAATTTTCAGTAAAACTTTACAATAAGGTTCATTAGTTATCAGAGGTGGGTAGAGTAGCCAAAAACTGGTAATAAATCAATATATTATAATGATTTCTGAAGGATCATATGACTCCGAAAACTGGAGTAACAGCTGATGAAAATTCTGATTTGCATCACTGAATTAAATTATATTTTAAAGTCAATTAATTATGTATTATCCTATAACCTCTGACACTGAAACCTCTGAAAACACCTCACATGACTGCTCTGAACATAACGAAACAAATGCATATCGACGGATCTTCTGTTCTGCAAAATGTAAGTGTAATAAATGCATTGTTCATTCATGTTAAATTAATACATTAACTAATGTTAACAAATTACACCGTATTGTAAAGTGTTACCGAATTTTCATTCGTTTTGTTTTTCTCATTTAATTCATGTTTTAAAAACAAAATTAATTAAAATTAAATAAAAACAAACAAAAAACCCATAGAAAACAACTAGTGCACTGTGCATTTAAAATACAACACAATAAAGTTTAAATAGTTAGTGTTAGTTAAAGATACTAAACAAAATATGAGTAATATGTTTGTTACAGTATTTACTAATCTTTGTTAATGTTAGTTAGGAAAATTATTCACTGTTAGTTCATGTTAGCTCAGGTCCTTCATCTAATTTGAACAGATGCAACTCTTAATGTCTTAATAAATGTTAAAAAATAGCATTAACTGAGATCAGTAAATGTTTCTAATTTGTTAATTCATGTTAACAAATATAGTTAACCAATGATAGCAAATGATACCTTATTGTAAAGTGTCACCAATAAAATAATAACGTTTTTATATTTGATGTCTTCTCCAATTATATGCCTCATGTGTGGCACAAAAAACACTCCTTTCATTCAACAGAATCTCTGCTTGATATAACATCTAATGCTCTGACAAAAGCAACGTACAATAATGAAAATAGTCAAAATGCATGGAAATTCAAGCGCTGTACTGACACTGATGTTCTGAAATGTCTGTGATGTTGATGTTGTCCTCATACTGCACCTGCAGGGTAAAACAGTGACCCGTTCATGGTGTCTGAACGAGTCGGTGCACACCACACAGCTCACGTCCTCCGATTCCACCTCCTACAAACACACAGACTAACTCAAATACAGTTACTCAACACACTCGTTTGTGACCCTGGACCACTAAACCAGTCATAAGGTTACAGTTTCCGAAATTGAGATTGATACATCATCTGAAGCTGAATAAATAATCTTTCCATTGATGTATGGTTTGTTATGATAGGACAATATTTGTCTGAGATACAACTATTAGAAAATCTGGAATCTGAGGGAGCAAAAAAATCTAAATATTGAGAAAATCTCCTTTAAAGTTGTTCAAATGAAGTTCTTAGCAATGCATATTACTAATCAAAAATGAAGTTTTGATATATTTACGGTAGGAAATTTACTAAATATCTTCATGGAACATGATCTTAATATCCTAATGATTTTTGTCATAAAAGAGAAATGGACTTATACCCCAGCAACTTAAGACTGGTTTTGTGCTGCAAGGTCACATATCTCTCTGATCCGTCTGTAAGGCACAGTACCGGGTCGCCCGTCCGCAGAGTCCGCACTTCTAACTTTGCTATGGCCTTCTCATTCTCTCTCTTCATCTCCCTCTGCACAGAAATGAATGACACAACAGAATGAGTGAGATTTCTGAATTTGACTCTGAACTCCAGTGACTTCAGAGCGGCTGAGCGCTGTACCTCTTGCATCTGGAGCTGCTGGTTTCTGTAGATTCGTTTGATGAAGACGAAAGTGAAGTAGAACATGGTGCTGGCTGTTACGCCGATGAAGGTGAAGGACAGCGCGTATGCCCATCTGCTGCTGTGCCACAGGCTGTGAGGATTGGCCACTGTGATCCCCACGTACACATCTGAGCCATTCTTCACCAGGTTAGCCATTTCTGTGCCTAGAATATTGCCAACCATGATGGCAACTATGTATCTGGTATCTGTAGACACTGCAATATTAACCACGACAGTTCACTGGAAAACTCTAGTATCAAGGATCAAGTTCATGCATGCTGTTGGACTCTTTGTGCATAATGTACCAAAAATCTCACTAGATGATCAAATAAAGTGTTACCTATAATTCTCCATCACTATGACAAATTCCTGTCGGTTGGACTGCAGAGAGGCCGTGTTGATTATTTGTATGATTAAAATGTTTGTCAAGCACTGCAAAACGTATCTGTTTTATTTCATAGATTAAAAACATATTTAAAACTATATTAAATAACAATAGAAAATCCATACTAAAACACCTTAGCTTAAATGGTACTGGTCTGTAAAACACTGTTGGTCAAAGGAATATGACTTCATGGCATATGGAATATGTTGTTGTTGTTGTTTTGCTTTAATCTCTGGGATTTTGACCATGTTTAGAAGTTTGTAGATGTAAACTGATATTGCCAACACGTTTTGGCTGATGAAGTCTGTCGGATTTAGTCTAAAAATTACAATTATCTAACATATATAACACTGACTGTATAAAAATTAGTTGCCAGATATACAGTTTTTTTGTTAACCTAAAGTTTAAGCTAATTGACAGTTATTTTATGATATGATGCCACTGAAATGTAAAAAGCAGAAAGTAGATTTAGGTTAGGAGTTATTCATACAGTAATCACATGCTCCCAGGGTTGTCATGACTGTATATGGTTAGGTTATGATCATATGAGCAGCTGATAGTCCTGCAATCATGTAAAAACAAAGCTCTTTATAACCCACTCAGAAGGCATCAAACACTGAACGCATTGCTTGTCATTACTAATGGTGCATTCGCTAGTTCTTTAGCTAGCGTTAGCATTGCTGTTCTTCATGTACTTTAAGTGCCAATAGCACAAAGATCAAGTTTTATGTAAATTACACTGATACTAGTGAGTTTGGTAACACTTTATTTTAGGGTCTCTTAACTAGTTGCTTATTAACATGCATATTACTAGAATATTAGCCCTTTATTGGTAGCACTTTTATACCATTCAGATGACTCTTTACATAATCACACACTATATATATACTGTATATACACACAGTATATATACATTTAATATGCAAAACTTAGGATCATACTACTGAATGGACCTTTAAGATGCAAAAAGGTATCTGTAGACATTGCTATATTAATTATATTAGAATTTTATAGTCATGAAATTGGAGTAGATAATTGTTGTCATTATGACATTAAGAGAATAAGATGGGAGATCTTAATTAATTATTTGCACTCAATTAGCATGTAGCTATGTTTTTAATAATTAGCAAATACATCTGAAATGTATGTTTAACTCATTGAATTATTTAATAATAACACTCAAATGACTGCCTGAAGAAGAAGCTTTGAGGTGAAATGTGATTGGCTGACCAGCTGTCACATGATAAAGTTGGGATTTATCACGCGTTCACTGAGCAAAACCCCTTCATTTCAATCTGATCCTCACATAAAGATGTCATATGACTTCACAAGAGTTACGTTTGTACTTTTTATAGACAATAATTTAGCAACAGTAAATTGTTGTGACTATATTTTTTTATCTGCCTGTTGTGCGTTTTATATTGTTGAGAAATGGTTAGGTTTATGGTATGGCCAAAAATAGTTCTGAACGCACACAATATATATATAAAACTAATTTTAGCCATGTATTTAAGGCAAGTAATAGGCTTTAGTCAGGTTAATGCAATGTTTAATTTATACATTTTTTTAAAGAATGAAAATGAGGTTTGAGGGACAGATGCGTTCAGTGGATTGTAGTTTAACCACATACCAATTATTCAACTAAATGTTTTTCCAAAGAAAAAACCCTCCATAAAACAGTTTTGTAAGTTGTTGTAAAAATGACATGATCTATGACCTTTATCCAGAGCATCTGTCCCTCACAGCCTCGCTTTCATCCGCGCTAGATTCAATATGGCGTCTAAACTGATTAAAACAAAGAGTCTGTTAAAAACAATTCATTTCTCAGTTGATATAGCGATATCTTCTCAAATGAATACTCACTCGCAAGGTGCTTGACCATGCTTTTATGCCTTGGGAGTAAGAATAAGTCATCATTTAGAATGAGGTTATAATAAGATTAAACCTCTCAAGGTTATTTTCTTCCACTATTTAAACATCTAATGGAGTTGTTTACTTGTGAGAATGACCTTAGCCTTGCTCTCTGCGTGCTGTAAGACACTCCAGCACAATATTCTGTAAGATACTTTAACACAAACTGACTTGTCTTGGATTGCCAGACAGAGAAACTCTCATACCTGCATGGGCCATCAGGTTAGTGTCGTTGCCCGTCCCATCTATGTTGTAAATTACCACCGCAGAGGCTCCTTGTTGCTGGGCAGCTTGTATCTTCTGTGAATGTGTACAGTGTCCTTTTTTGATCAGGGCAATCCATGGCTGGTGTTTTGCGGTGAAAGTAGTGTTCTTCGCGCACGCCAGAGGATCTGAATTGGGAAGCACAAGAAGCCCAGAAGCTGAATCCAAGAGTGAGTCCGGTTCAAACAAGCCACACTCACATATACTGCCCACTGTTTCATTAGATACTCTGTCAAAGTATCTGACTTCAACATAGGCAGTCCAGTAAATCAAGGAAGCGCTTAGTTGGAAGCAGCACTGGAAAACAAACACCGACAGCCAGATACATGAACGCCCATGTATTGCTCTAAGCTTCAGGTTGGCTTTCATTGTCTCAGGTAAACACACCTGTGTTTTGACATTACTCTGTGGCCATCAATAGTAATCAGATGCCTTCTTGGTGGTAATATAAGATGTTTTTATGTCAGGTGAGGTGTTATTATCGCAGTGGACCTTGAACACTGGTTAAGATAATATTCATTTCAGAGGGTTGGGTTTTAGTACTTTCTTTTCAGGAAACTGCTGCTATTTAAGCCCTCTGTAACTCACAGTCAGGTTTACCAGCTTGCAAATTAATGAGAATCAGTTGACATGTAGTTGCAAAGTTACTTATAGTTAGTAGAATGTCTAAAGTCGACCATCAAAATAAAGTGTAACAAAATATTATTTTTTCCCCACCCTAACTCCTTATATCAAATTTCTAATCTAAAGGGGGCACCCTAAATCAGTTTAAAAAAAAACACTAATAATTCTAGTAAAAACATCTAATAAAAATGCTCCAAAAGCTTTTTCTAGAGGCCGAGTTTACTCCATCTCTTTACTTGTAGTCTTAGATCATTTGACTAGATGGCAACAAACACTAGAATTGTTTTTCTCTTCTATACAGATATGAAGGCAGGGGCTGCAACAATGTGTTTTGTGAAACTGACCTGTCTATCCGATTGTTTTGATGTAACAGAAGGTAAAAGAAAAAAAGAAAATCTAGTGTTTGCTACCACCTGAAGGAATCCTTCCTTCAGGTCTTTTGAAGGATAAAAGAATGGTAAAAATGGGTCAATTTGTCCCTATAAGTACAATAGTGGGACCGGACTAAGAACAATGGAGGATTTAAAGAGAGAGGCTTTGCCGCACAATGTTCCATATGAGTATTGATATTGAAATTGATATAAACCAGTTGTAGCTGGTCATAGAAATAAACGATAAACTATAAACTAACTGTGATCATTGTATCTCACTTCCGCATTCTGAAGTTTGCCATTAGCCATTACATCATAACTGTCATGCCAACACCAGGCTCTTCTTCTCCACTCATTCTTCCCAGACTACTGATCTTACACACACGTTCCTCATTCACCTTCAGTCTGTCTGCATCTCTCTGACTACAACAACAAGTAGGGAATTTGAGCGTTTCTTTCAACTGTCTGGGTATCACTGTGGCATGAATCGCTCGTTGCATGAAAATGTGTTTTTTACTGTGGAGCTGGCATCCATATCATCTCTGAATGCTGTGCGAAACCTCCTCATCTTCTAATAAGGGGAGGTGCTAGTGTGGGGAGAGACCTGCTTCCAGGAGGAGGTGTTGAACCAGGAATACATATATATCCCTTGCCACTTCAAATTTCTTCTTCGTGGTCAAGAAAGGTTTGAGGCCTTGCATTGACTATAGAGCTTTTAACAACATAGCCATCTAATATCCTCTTCCTCTGGTCCTCCACAGCTCTCAAGCTACTTTGAGGAGTGACAGTGTTCAAAAAGCATTAGGATTGCTCAGATAGTATCGTGTATCAATGATCTATCAGTGTTTTGTTGTTCAGTGCCCATGCTCGCTGACTGAATTCAGCTCTCTTGCGAATTCTCTCATCATAAACAACAAAGTGCAGATGTACGTGCGATGAAAGTATAAGAGATGTATTCATCATACAGTGTAGAAGGCTTCACTGATTATAATGGGAGTGTTTTTTAAAGTGCATAAACTTGCGCTAGATTAAAGCCAGTGATTATGTTCTTTGGTAATGTAAATGTTCTTTGCTCATTTTCTGTAGCCGCTTTTTGAATAAATAAGGAAATGTAAGCATAATTGGTAACTTACAATGTTTCTTTTAAATTGCTGTCAATGTCAAATACAAATTCATTCATAAACATATTTTATGACAAGACATCCATATGCTACTTGATTAATACAATATAATGATTCCACTAACATTAGGCTGTTTTTATCCATACTCTGGAGTTGGTTCACTATCCGGCTATGAAACTAATTAAGTAAATAATTAAATAAATGATCACGATAATATTGTGTATTGCCGATCTCACAGGCTGACGATAGGACGATATGACCATGGAGTATGTCGCCAAACACTACAAAGCAGGTCTTAAACAGTGCCTTCAACCGTGACAAGATACAGGAGGGAGATGGGTGGAAGACCATTTCTGTGACCTGCACTGGCCATTATGAATATAAGATCAGGTCGTATGGCCTGACCAACGCTTGCTCTGAATTCCAGTGATTCATGAACAACTTGTTCGGGGGGAACCTTGTCATCATCAACATTAACAGCATCCTCATCTACTCCTGGAATGAGACATGGTCAACATATGGTGCTTGTACTGGGAAAGCTGTGGGAGCATTCTGTGTTTCATTAAACTGGAGAAGTGTGAGCCCCTTCAGCCATCTATCCAGTTTTTTGGATATAACATAGGTCCTGAGGGGAATAAATACACCAGGGGAAGGTCCAAGCCCTTGTATTTTCCACTTGGTTTGCAACTTGCATCACTCTAAAGCTACCCCTTATTGAAACTGTTTATTAAAAAACAAAATCTAAAACCAGCTGTTTTATCACATTTTAGGCTTTTGTCAAAGATTCTTGGAAGGAAATAACATATTTGAAGTATTTCATTCTGGTTTTATAAAATATCCTTCTACTGAGACTGAGTTGGTTACTGTCCTAAATGATCTGTTTCTGACTTCTGACACTGGTTACCCTATAGTTCTTGTTCTTTTAGATCTTAGTTCTGCTTTCAAAACAATGAACCATAACATTTGTATTGCTCGATTAAAGAAGTGTGTTGGTATGTGAATAAAGACAAGCTTCTCTAACGTTTGGAGAATACTCCTCAAATTCAGCTCTGCTGTTGTGTGGTGTGCCGCAAGGATCGATTCTTTCCCCAATTCTGTTTTGTTATTTTCGTCATGCCTTTGCTCCCTTCTTTTTATGTTGGTTTTCAGTTTCATTGACCCTTGGGACAAAGTGTGTCCTTCAGAAACATCAGTGCTGATGCATTACTCTTCCATATTTGGAAGAGTAAAGCAAATTCTCTGTTTCAAAGCAGTGAAGTGTGCATTCCTCCTCTCCATGCATTGCCAAAATGTAGTTTTCAGTCATTTGTGTCCATGTTCCAAACAGAACGGTAGGTTCACAAGGACATTGTTAGTATGTATGAGAAAGATGAACTGCACTGTAAAAAATAAAAAAAACAGTTGAGCCAACTTAAAATTCTTAGGCAACCAGTTTCAGCAGATTTTTCTCAACTTTTTTTTAAAGAAAATTTCTCAACTTGTTTTTCTCAAAACTCTGCTGAAGATGGTTGCCTTAATATTTTAAATTGGCTCAACTTTTTTTTTTTTTTTTTAGTGTGCCATGGCATGATCATAACCAGTTTGTTGTGTAGTCAATGTAAATCAGCAGAGATTACACACAAATGATGCACATGTCAAACATGGAAAACAAACTTACTCTCTCTTGCATGTCTATTGCCCAACATGATACAACTCCCCCTAGTGGCCATTTCCCAATCTAATCAATGTTTTGAGTTAACATTATGCTTTATTAGGTTAAGCAATTGCAAAACATGCAAGCTTCAGTCTGTCTCTTTGAATGACAAAGTTCTGTGTGAAGGTCAGTGAGACTAGAATGCCCAGTGTGAGCAGAGATCAATGACTCTTCAATGAATCTCATAAAATGTATTGCTGTAGTTTATAATGTCTGAATTAAAAAGGGAGATGCAAAAGTGAGGAAAATTCCACCCTTTTTTTATTAGCAGACACTGCAACATCGGAGAGTGTACATAACAACCTGCAGACTTCAACACGTCAATCACATGGTAAAAAAAAATAAAAATACAATTTGCATGAAAAAAAAATCATTTAATAAGCTGCCATTTTAAATTTTTAGATTTCTCTTCAAGATACAGTGAACTATATCAGCCCTGTCAATCTCTGCTTGAAGGTTGTGACCCCCCCCCCCCGTTATGAATAATACACCAAAATCTAGGACAAATGACTAAATAGCAAAGAAAATATACAAGGATAAAAAAGTCAATTTCCCCCAGCCATTTATAACCAGTTTTTAAAAACAAGTGTGAGGAAGGAGGATAAAGAGAATGTGGAAACACTATAAGAAAACACTCCAAACTCTAGAGGCAGGTATGATTTTTCTAGACCAAATAAGTTATCAATACCAATAAATGGCATTTAAAAATACCTTTAGCGTGGCGTTCTTGCAGAGACAATCGCTGCAGATCTACAGGGTGCTCAGCATTTAGCTTAATTTTGTGCTAAAAAATCTGTGCTGATACTTATAAAACCATTGATAAAAATATTTCTCTGTGAACAATATGCCTTGGATGTTGGACAATGACACAACACTAGGAGTGATGAGGAGCGGTGACGTGTTGATGGGAGGCAATAGTGCTACTCAGATTTCGCTTCCTTCGCTGCTTTTTGAGTCTTTGTGACCTGAAGATGGGTTGAGAGGAAGAAATCATTAAGAATAATGAATTTTTCATTTCAAAAGATATGAAGAACATCCTAGTGTAACAGCATTTCCATGATTTTATTCCACAGTCAACACAAAATGAAAGTAAAATGTGCTTATTTAAAAAAGCGACATGGTTCTGCAGTGTTTCTATGGAAAGTTTAATGTGCAGTGATATTATAACACACCGCGTTGGTCTTGGCCTCTCAGTTATCGGAGTGGTTCTCCTCGCTGGCTGCAGACTCAGAGCTCTCCTTGGCCTTCACCTTGGTCTTTTTATCCTCCTTTTTGACATTGGCTGCTTTGTCTTTCTACAGAGGAAGTGAGTCATTGGCAGCAATGCGTTAAACAGAATATTTGCACATGTGCAAACTCACAATTACAGTCCTTTGAATGCTGCAGCACCGAAACTATTTATTGTGCATGGTGTATGTTTATATATGCTTATTGTGATTTTGCCTGTGAATATGCTGCAAACTCACATATGGGGATAAACTGACTAAGTAACTAACACCAGTATTTCCCCTTGGTTTACTTTTGGGGGGGTTTGGGCCACTGGCGTGAGTGTGATCACCTTTGTAGGGACCTATGAAATACACTTTTTTCTGTTTTAATTTTTCTGTACTCCTTATGAAATTAAATTTCATTAAACAAAATGCATGTCTAATTAATTACAATCATGAAACGTCACATCAATGTATAACCCCCCCCAAAAAAAAAAAAAAACGAACTTTTATTTTGATAGGTTGCCATGAATACCTTTAAATTTCTTTGTGATAAGATGCTAGTTTTACTCAAATGAAACGGTAAAATGCTCATGAAGTGACTCCGAGCAGTTCTGGAGATGTTGTTCATGTATTTATGTCCTCATTTAGAATGACATGCCATCGTGTAAATAAGATGAATAACATAAGGCTATATAGTTTAATAAAACGACAAGGTATAGATCTGGGGCCTCATTTATAACCGTTGCGTACACACAAAACTTTTCCTGTGGTATATTATATCTTAATGACAGCAAGGAGTGCTATAGGTGCACGATAATTTATCTTTAAACTAAACTGCAGATCTCATGTTATGAGGAAATATTTTAGTGAGAACAATGATCAATGATGCGCACTTACTTTGATATTGTGGCGGGCACTGCTGGATTCAGTGGATATTATAATAGCTTACTGTACAACCGCAGCTGCACGGAGGAGTTAATGTTGTTTAAAGCATCCCCACAACAATATTAAAAAAACACTGTATTTGAAGGATACAACTTGAAGAAAACAGATTTGCATGTTTCCTTTTTAAAAATACTTTATCAATGACACAGAGTCAGATAATTGGATTTACACTGCAATATTTTAAGATGTTCACCTTATCAGCAAAACTGCATTAATATAATTTATGTTTTAAAATAATTGAAATACTATTTCAATATTTCCAGTGGAAATTAATGAGAATCTCCATTTTTTCTTAGAACTATTTTAAACAGTTTATGGATATTTTGATATATTTACTCTAAAACACAAGCATACTGGATGATTTTTAGCAATACAAATGAATGTGTATGGCTCAAATGGCATTTATAGTCCGTGTGTTGCACCTTTGACAGTATTAAACATGGTGTCACGTGGATGGGAATATGAATGGAAATGATATGCAGATGAGGTTAAGCATAGTAAAACGAGGTGTTGTAAGCTTCATATATGGTGATTTGAGGGAGGATACTGGGTGGAGATGCACGCACACACAATCTTCCCCTGACCAGGATTTATGAAGGGATTTTTGTGCAGGTTCTGCATGGTTTTATAAATCTGAAAACTTTTGTGCGTACACAAAATCGAGCTTTTGTGCCTACGTACACTTTTAGGATGAAATCTACAGAGAGTTTTATAAATGAGACCCCTGTTCTATAGGAAAGGTAACCTTAAATTACTTAAATGATCTGGCGCTATAGAGAATATAAAACTAACTTGACCTTCAAGGGGGGGGGGGGACACTGAATACAATGGGGAGGATATAACGGCAGGGGAAACACTGAACACCGTTCTAATATTAAAGTTTAATTGCTGGTTTGTTAGGTATCTGGTAGAGATGCACTGATTGATCGGCCAGTGATAGGATGATTTTTCACATGACCGGCCCGGATCGGTGACCGGCTGGTCAGTCTCATGTCTTGCTGATTCCCGTCACACACTCAGTCGTGTGTAAACACGTCGTTCCGCCTGAGAATGATTCTAATTTGAATGGCGTTCAGTGTAAACGGCGACTGATACTGTATTCATGTCGTGCCGGATGAGGCTTGCACAGCTTGAGTGAGTGTGTGAGAGAGACGGCACACACACAGTAACTCACAGACATGTACAGATGCATACTGCGGTAGAAGAAAGATATTTACAATATATGCTTTAGATATGCAACATTATACGGCCGTGATGTTTCCCCGCAATACCAAAACGATTGCAACGGGACTCTGATTTTATACAATAGTATTTAAACAAGAAGTTCAAATTAAGTGACAAAATATTGTCTGTTTTTGCTCAATTTAGCTGATGAACATAGTTCCGATCAAAGCCACAGCAGAACTGTTGCGTCTCCGAGCAGCACACAGCGGTGTTTCGTTACGGAATGAATCCACGTTTTTGAGCGAATCGAGTGAGTCGTGATTCAGTGGCCCGTTCATAAGGACAGTCACAGCCTCGTTTCTGAATGAATCAGGCGTTTGAATCAATGATGCACTCATTAAAACAGACACTTGCCGCCACCTACTGGTGGTTTAGTCATATTTAAAAGTATCACTGCATTTATTCAACATTTATTTGTACGTTTAAAAAATATGCAAAACATTAATCTTCTAAAATGATTTCTGCATTTGAAATGTTGCAGTGTAAATGCATTTATGGCAGCTCAGCTTCATCAAACTGTCTGTAAATACATCTAATGCCTCTTCAGATGCAGCTTCTGGTTCCTCAGCGGTGGAAAGATGGAGTTTAATACTCATTTACAGTTTATTATTATGCTAACTGAATTACTTGAAACAAAGTAAGAATTTGATGTGAAAGATGACACATTTAATAATGTTAGGGGGGAAAATGACCATTTATAAACGGTAAGAAATGACATCTGATTTGTTACATACAGCAACTCATTTTAAGTTCATTATTTCGTCCTCTTTCCAGTCACAGAGCACTTTATTTTGAGAGTTGTTTAAATCTGTGACTTAGTCCAGGGTGAATTGTATTATTTAATCATTTATTTTATTATGTAAATTGAAATGTGCATAGATTTTTGTTTGTATATGCTGTCAATTATAGTTCTTAGAAAGAAAATCGGTATCAGATCACACTTCCAAAAAATCAGAATCGGTGCATCTTTAGTGTCTGGTAGTATTTACCTTGGTTGTCTTTTTTGGTTTGGGCTCAGCCTTCACATGAGCTGGTCTCTATGAAGGAAATACATGCTTGATATGTGTTGAGACACTGTTCAACTCATATTACAAGAAAAAAATTAAATTTATAACAGTCAAACATTTTAATGAAAAGTTTTTGTTTTTCTTAAGTTGAATTTGTTAAAAGTAAACTAAAATTAAAAATTCCAGTATTGGGTGTACTTCAGTATTTACTGTATTTTCTACAGTAAGATTTCGTTTTTAAAACTTCAATTAACATTTCCATTAATGATTTATACATTTATATTAGATTTGGTGGGGAATTTCAAATACACGTTTCCTGTAACCAGTCTATTAGCAAACACACACACACACACACACACACACACTCTGAAAATGATAACATACGTACTGCTGATAACCGTGCAGATCTCCTCTGAGGCTGAAAAGAGGACATGTATAAGTAAAAAGCACACAACTATAAATAAAGGAGAAATATTTCAATAAACAATTAACCTAACAAAGTTACCAAGTGACATTTTAACAGTTTACATATGAAAATATTTTACCTCATCCTTGGCATCCCTGTCTGCTTTCTGTGAAAAAAAAAAATAAATAAGTAAAAAAAATAAAATAAAAATTATATATATATATATATATATATATATATATATATATATATTACACATACAGTCAAACCAAAAGTTATTCAGACAGCAGATATAATTTTTGATATTTTTTGCTAGTGGGTGCAGGGCACTGTAGTTGATCTATGTAAGTGAGGATAGTGGATGCACATATAAAGCAGTAAAGGAAGCCAGTGGCCTGTGTAATGAACCCAGCTGAGTTCAGCTCAACCAACCCTTACCCGCGAGCTGCGCCATTACACATCACAAGAACAAAGACTATACAATAATAACACTGTTATTCTCCATATCCGTCTGTTCTCCATCAGTGAAGTCTTTAACATCGCACAGCTCGTATTTATTATGAGTGGATGTTTCGGGACTGATTGTGTTGGGTTTCTTCCTGCACAGCATGGCTGACTCCATTAATGAACACCAGCAAAACAAACTGAGCGCGCGACCACAATCAACACACTCAACATAGGATTTCTGGCTTAAATCATAGAAATCATATTGTATTATATAATATAAACGTATGCTGATCTATATTTTGCAATGCGGTGAATAAACATGAATATGACTATTATCTCCGAACAACGCCTCCCTGATGCAGGAGTGTGTGTGTGTGAGAGAGAGAGAGAGAGAGAGAGAGAGAGAGAGAGAGAGCATGCATAACGTTACCTTTCTTTTAGGCATGTTGGGTTCCTAGAGAGATTCTGCCAAACACGCGGAGAATCAGCTGCTTTAGAACAGAACTCAGCTCGACTCACTTCTTAAACACAGCAGTAAACACGCAGGACCTCTACAGCAAGGGACTGAATGGGTTAAGAGGAGGGGCTTAAACTCGACTGATGCCTAGATAGACCAATCAGCGCTGAGAACTGAGAGCCAAACACCAAGAGCCGGTTTTTATGATAAATGTCGACAGTACCATAAGAAAATGTTGACTGAGTATTCATTCCTCTACACTTATGTGTGCGTCTTTATTAGTTTACTCTTCACGAGGAAAACAATCTGCGACCCTTGTTTTGTTTTTAATCTTTTGCTATTTCAGTGCCGTTTATGTACGGGGTGATTTATTTCTGCGAGTTCTGTACTCAAGATGGCGCCCTGGAATCGAGTCGGGTTTAGGGGTTGTTTCGCAAAACCAGATTATAAAAAAAAAAAAAAAAAATGAAGACAAAAGAGCAGCGCGCTAGTCGCGCGCGAGCGTGTATCAAGCGTCCTCCACTGACTGATACTCTGTCGCGTCGCTCGCGCGGTGTTACAAATTAACATGAAGCTGAAACTGCAACATTGTTCGCTGGAAACAACACACACACACACACACACGTGTCACAGAGTTACAGATGTGGCATGATGCACATGAAACAAACTATATTACACCAGTCATATAACACTGAGTGAATCATACTGAGATCATAACGCGACTGTCGATGCATTAAACTTCATCTTTCGAGTGCACAGTCACTGTTTGCTAGAAGTTGTTTTGAGGAAGCTGAAGGTGTCGGAGCAGTTTGATCAGTTGTGTCTGTGATGAAACAGAGGCGGGGATTGAGGAGGGCTGAAGCACACATTCTCATCGGGACTGAGCTGAATCTGGAGTTTGATCATCGCTCTTAGCTTCTGAGGAATCTGTCATTATGGTGATTAAAGTTTACATCGCTTCATCCTCCGGATCAACATCGGTAAGAACTTCAGATGCACCACATGCGACTGTAACCAGACATTTACCACAGTTACGACCAAAGACAACAGTTAGTGTTACCAAAGAAAAGTCATTGTGAATGAATATAGAAACAAACCGTGCAAGAAGAGTCCACAATTAATATCTTTAGATTTTTATGATTTACCACAGTTTTAGTGAAGTAACAACAAAACTGTGACTATAAATGTGTAACATTTTTGGTAATCACGAAAATGTTTGGTTGTAGCCTAATATATTATTCTTATTTGACTTCTTCCTATTATTATTCTTATTATAGGTAGTTTGAAAACATTTATTAGCAAATGTAATGTGAGCACGGACTATAGTACAGCAGTCTTGTGTAGGCATGCAGAGAAACAGACACAAACTCTCATATGCTGCTGAAGTTACCACTTCCTCTGACATCTAATCACTTCTGCTCAAGACTTCTCCAGAGAAACAGTAGCTGCATTGATCTGGACTGTAACTGCATGAGCACAGACTCGGGGTGTTTAGCTGATAGGCCTGTTGTATTTGCATCCTAACTGTAGAAAGTGAAATAAGTGTGTATCTAGAGGGAGCTCTTCCTCCAGCAGCTCGTTTGGCTCAAACTCTTCCTAATTTGGTGAGTTAGAGAACACAGTTGTGTAAGTTATGTAACTCTGGAACGACACTAGTCCAGACTTCAGCCAACAGCAGACTAAAGCCATTACGCTTTTTCTTTCTTACTTTTAGTCCATTGCAAATTAAAATTCCAATTTTGTTCTGTGTTGACACAGTTTAGTTGTTATATTTCAAGTTTAGTTGTTATAGTTGGTAAATTATTAAATAACTTTAGGAACGCACAGTTCCTCAGCGTTATTTTTATTCCTGTCAAAAATGAAACATGGTGCTACCCTGACTAATGTCTGCTTGTAGAGACCCTAGTCATAAAATGTGATATAAAATACATCTTTGTGTTTGTGTGTCTCCAGGAAAAGTGTTGGGAAACACTGCTTGAGTTTCTAGTTAGTCCTTGTGTTTCCACCAAACTGACCCCTTCAGGCTGATTTGTGGAGCATGGGAAGCGTAATAAGCAAATCATATTGTAATGGAGACATTTACATTTATGCATTTAGCAGACGCTAAGCGACTTATATTGCATTCAAGTTACAGTTTTTACATTTTATCAGCTCTTGCTTTCCCTGGGAATCGAACCCATGACATTGGCATTGCTAGCGCCATGCTCTACTGTTTGAGCTACAGGAAAGCCTGTGACACTGCCTCGTTTCACAGAGTTAGGCGAGTTGAGCTCCAAGCCTGATCAAACTCACCTGATGGGGGTGCTCGTGATCTCTAGACAGTCACAGACAGGTGTGTTTGATCAGGGTCGAAGCTGAACTCTAAAGACACTGGATCTCGAGGGCCAACAAACTGAATGGGTGAGAGATCCAGGAAATTTCTCAGTTCAAAGGTCATTCAGCTGAATTAATTATGTAATGATATGATACAAAAAATGTGCAAGTTTTACTTCTCACACAAAGAGTACCAAAAATAGTCTGGAGAGTAAAAACTTTAACGTGATTAGAACACAAGAAACATATACAATTAAAAAAAAATACATACAGACACTCGCTTCTAAATCTGCAAAATGGTATTCATTTCAACAGAATAAAGCCGCGACAAAGCGACAAGATCCCATTGATTTCAATAGAGAGCTGGTCGATTTCCGGCGACAGCAACCATTGGCAACCGGATGTGGGCGTGTCGCTCGACATGACAAAGTTGAGAATCCTTCAACCTTATGCAAATGAAGAGTAAATAGATTCAGTTCTAGTTGACATAGACTGATTCTTAATACTGTGTGTTGTTACTGGGATGTTCCACAACTGTTTTTTTCACCTGTGATAGTTGTTCACGAGTCCCTTGTTTGTCTTCCAGTTCTCTCCAGCATTCTTTGCTTTTTCAACATCTTCTGCATATTTGAACCCTTTCCAGCAGTGTCTGTATTTGAGATTCACAATAAAAAAAATTATTAACACTTTAATTGAAACCCTCCCCAGAACAATAGTTATGCTCATAATATCCTATTTTTCTGAAAAGGCAGTAACTCAACAAAAACTGATACATGTGAAGTCCACTGTAAATAATACTGCTTTCACACATGAAACGCCCATCGCTTTATTGTGTGCTTTAATATTCTGTGTCCCTCAGATCAAGAAACAGCAGCAGGATGTGATGGGCTTCTTGGCAGTCAATAAGATAGAGTTTGAGGAATGTGACATCGCAGCTGATGAGGATAACAGGAAGTGGATGCGAGAACACGTCCCCGATGATTTCCGGCCGGCCACAGGAAACCCTCTGCCTCCTCAGATCTTCAACCAGGACACATACTGTGGGGTGTGTGCTCATGAGAGATATTATACTCTCCTTTCTCAAAAGCATCGCAAGCCTAAGTACAGTGCCCTCCAAAAGTATTGGAACAGTGAGGCCAATTCCTTTATTTTTGCTGTAGACTGTAAACATTTGGGTTTGACATCAAAAGATGAATACGAGATGAGAGATTAATATTTCATCTTTTATTTACAGGTATTTTCATCTGGATCTGATACACAACTTAGAAGATAGCACCTTTTGTTTGAACCCACCCATTTTTCATGTTACCAAAAGTATTGGAACATGTGACTGACGTGTGTTTTGTTGCCCTGGTGTGTCCTATTAACTGATTATTCAAACAATAAATAGCACTGAATGTCTGCGCTCAGTTTCAGATCCGTGCAGACTGCATTTATAGTTAGTTAGACGTGTAACCAACATGAAAACCAGAGAGGTGTCTATGGGTGAAAAACGAGCAATTGTGAAGCTGAGAGAAGCTGAAAATCAATCAAACCATTGCACAAACACTGGCAATAGCAAGTATAACCATTTGGATTCTCCTGAGGAAGAAAGAAACCACTGGTGTACTAAGTAACACCTCAAACGGGTCGATCAAGGAACACATCTGCAGTCGATGACAGAAACATTGTGACAGCTGTAAAGAAAGACCCTAAAACAACTGTTAGTGACATCAGCAACAACCTCCAGAGGGCAGGAGTGAAGGCATCACAATCTACTGTTCGCAGAAGACTTCATGAACAAAAGTACAGAGGCTACACCAGAAGAAACCACTCATTAGCAAGAAGAATAGCAGACGAGCCTCAAAAATTGTGGGACAATGTTTTATGGACTGATTTTATGGACCAAAGTGATGGAAAAGTCAAGTCAAGTCACCTTTATATAGCGCTTTTAACAATGTAAATTGTGTCAAAGCAACTGCACAATATCCCAAAAAAAAGGAAATAGTGTGTCAATAGTGTAAAATGAAAAAAGAAAAAAAATTGCAATCAGGTCGACGATATTGCTGGAAATGAAGTGTCCCTAACTAAGCAAGCCAGAGGCGACAGCGGCAAGGAACCAAAACTCCGTCGGTGACAGAATGGAGGAAAAAACCTTGGGAGAAACCAGGCTCAGTCGGGGGCCAGTTCTCCTCTGGCCAAACAAACCAGCAGTTCAATTCCAACTACAGCAAAGTTAGATTGTAAGGTCTCAACTGGTTCCAGTGGTCATTTGGTAATTCTGTATGTTGTCTGAGCGTTGGCATCCTCCGAAATCCTCTGAGGGGTTGGCATTATCTTTTCTCAGGTGTTCGGGCATCTCAGAAAGGCTAAAGTTTGGAGAAAGAAAGGATCTGCTCTTGATCCCAAACATACAAGCTCATCTGAAACACAGGGTACACAGGTGTACATTATAGTACACATTACACAAATAATGTAATGGCTTGGGCTTTCATCGCTTCTTCTGGGACAGGCTCATTAATCTTCATTAATGATGTAACACATGATGGCAGCAGCAAAATTAACTCAGAAGTCTACAGAAATATTTTGTCTGACAATTTACAGAAAGATGCAACCAAACTGATTGAGAGATCCTTCATCATGCAGCAAGATAATGACCCAAAGCATAGTGCCAAAACAACACAGGAGCTCATCAGGGGCAAGAAGTGGAAGGTTTTAGACCGGCCAAGTCCATCTCCACACTTAAACCCTGTAGAGGATGCATTTTACCTGCTAAAGAAGAGACTGAAGGGAGTAACCCCCAAAACTGAAAGAGGCTGCGCTGAAAGCCTGGAAAAGCATCACAAAAGAAGAATGCTAAAGTGTGGTGATGTCAATGGGTCACAGGCTTGATGCAGTTATTGAAAGCAAAGGATTTGCAACTAAATATTAAGTCTTTTTCACTTTAATCTGTTAATTCTATCTGTTCCAATACTTCTGGTAACATGAAAAATGGGTGGGTTCAAACAAAAGGTGCTCTCTTCTAAGTTGTGTATCAGATCCAGATGAAAATACCTGTAAATAAAAGCTGAAATATTAATCTCTCATCTCATATTCATCTTTTGATGTCAAACCCAAATGTTTACAGTCTACAGCAAAAATAAAGGATTTGGCCTCACTGTTCCAGTACTTTTGGAGGGCACTGTAGGTGGTAAAACCGTTTCCACCAGTGGTCTCTACGATCAACTTAACTCACAATGCTGTTGAGAAGCACAGCATATATTGATGTTTAGTGTTTATTCACTTTCAAATCAAACTGAAACATTCATTGACACAATCCTCAAAAATCTAGTCATGTCAAACATCACTAGTTCTCGCATATATCTTACCAAACATGTCAGTTGGCCATGCAGCTATTCATTTTTTCAGAATTGTTAAAATGGCTTTGTCCAAATACCCACACTTGCAGTCTTTGCACTTGACCACTTGACTACTTAAATGACGTATTTCCAGTGTTTGGCCCAAGTGTTCAAGTGAGGAAGAAGACCACAAGTGTGTCGAACTTTTCATTACCTGATGGGACACACTTATATTGTTGTAAAAGTGTTTACATAGCTTTATTTTAATTTTAATCTGAAATACTTTGCATTTTAAAATCAACTTCTAAATGTCCGTTCAGTAGTCCCTATAACTTGACATAATTTAATTTGTGGTGCTTGTAATTAAATGATAAAAAGCAGTTGCAATATCTAATTATTATATTAATATTTAACTTACATTGGAAAGGTTTACGTGACCTCTCGTGATATCTTGGCAAAAAGTCTCACGATTTATTTCCAGAATATGATGCATGATGGGATACACTTAGCCTCAAACAGCGCTCCGGAGCAGTATTGGAGATGTTGTGGATTTAGTGTGTGTTGAGGGCACTGCGCTTTGGCATTCTGAAGACCTGGGACAGTCTTGCGCACTTACTTCCTGTTGCGCCCACGCGCTCTCAAGTGGCCAAGACCACAAGTGTGGGTATTTGGACAAAGCCAATATAGCCCTGAGACTGCAGTGTGAACCATGTAGATTAGTTTAAGCGTGTGCTGTATCTGTGTCTTGTTTAGAAGGCACACTTGAATCAGAGTAGAGGCTTGCAGCCGGAAACAGTACTGAATATGTCACGATTTATCAAGTGACTGGATCTGTGCGTTTGGTCCTAAAGTGGCAGCTGCATAATATACACCTACTGCAGTATATGTGCTTTGTTAAAGTGCCTGTATTATGCTTATTTACATATTCATATTTTATTTTTTGTTGTTGGGAAAAGAAAATGACATACTACAGAAATTTAATAATCAGTATTTTGAACCTGAATTGTTTGTAATTTGCTCCATTCTTATGTTCAAAAATAAAATTAAATTACAAAAACAATTATATTATAATAACTATACCATAAAATAAATCATCTCATGAACTAAAATTTTGATCATCATTTGGAGCATGAAAGGTCCCACTGGCAAAAACGACTGAAAGATTCTTCATAATATCTTCTGTTGTGTTTCCCAGTAAAAACAAAAGCCGTACAAGGTTAGAAAGGCATGAGGCTGAATAAATGATGATATAATCTTATTTTCTTGGTGACTCCTTTAATAACATATTTAACCCAGACTATTCCTTATGATATTTTCAGGTTTAAAAACAAAAAAGATTTTAAGTATGAAGTTTACACTAATACATGACAAGCAATCAAAATGAATCTATATCAGTCTGTTTTCACTGAGCGGCACGAGTAATTTGACCAGTATCCTATTAAGTGATGTCTTGTGTTTTGTCTGACTCAAAGCCAGACTGTAAGACTTGAGCAGTGCTTTCCTTTGCTTCTGTGCTCCAGAACTACGAGGCGTTCTTCTGTGCTCGTGAGGACAATGCTGTGTATGCGTTCCTGGGCTTGACGGCGCCTCCAGGCTCAAAGGTATGTGTCTGAGGGACATAAAGACTCCTTTATTCCCAGCGCATGCGTCCGCTGTAGGAATGTAGTGCTGATGTCCATCTAATGAGCACACACTGCTCTAGTCTTCTTCTGCTGTCCTGAACAGCTTCTCACAGCTGACTGGAACTGACTCTGGGTTTCTGTGTGTTTCTTCACAGGAGGCAGAAGCGCTGTCTAAGAAAACGCAGATGTAATCTAGAGAAGCGGCTCTAGCAGAGCTCAAGAACTCCTGCACTTTCTGACGATCGAGTTTATTTTCATGTTGGTTCTTTTTTCTTTGCATCCATGAAATTGTGATGTGATGAATGTTATGAGTTATTGGTCCACTCAAAAGTCCATCTTATTGATTGAACTGTTCAAACTGAATTGAAAGTATTTCTCCAGCTGTCCAAATAGCCTAGATGTGCAAAGTAGATTTTAATTGTTGTCAGGATTTGACAGTTTATCATTAATCATACAGTTTATGTTAGGTTTATGCTTGAATGTTCTTCATTAGGTATGTGGTTCAAATTACATTTAATCTGTGCATATATTCGGGGTTTCTGTGGGCCTTAAAAAGCCTTGATTCGGCCGTACACAAATTAAAACCTTTGGTCTTAAATTGGAGCAGAAGGTCTTAAATTCATGAAGTCTGACATGAACATCTTCTGTAATTGAATATTAATGTTAATGTTTTAATTTTTTTCTTCTTTTTTCCAATACAACTATCATTCAAATTTAATTGAGATGCAACATGAAAATATTGTCTTATTTTTTTATCTTTGTCTGTCTATATCTTGTTTTCCTTTTGACATAATTAGATTTTTCTGAGCCCATTGGCATATATTTGGCCCTTTTTTAAACCATAAATTCAGTTATTTTTGATACATTTCTCAGAAAACAAGACTACTTATCAAATGTTATTTTTGGCATCTATCTTGATTTAAGACTTTTTAAGCACTGGAAAACAAGACAAAAATAATGCAGTAGTTACTGTATTCAGAATACAGTAAAACATATATATATGTGATCAGGTACAGTAAAATGTTTTTATTTTTATTTTATTTTTTTATTTTATAAAATGAATGAAAAAGTATTGGAGATCGGTTGGAAGTTGTATTTTCAAACGTTAAAGTGCTGCGAACACAAATCATTGTGTTCTCCTTACACATTTACATTTAGAGAACATATTGGCATATTGTGTTCCCTTCAATTTATTTCTTAAATTTTCTTTAATTGGGTCTTTAAAAAGGGTCTTAAAAACTCTTAAATATTGGTAATGACAGTTTGCATTTTTGTATGTTTAAATATTCTTTTCAGCTATACTTTAGGTTTTTTTTTCTTTCATTATTTTTACTAAATGTGTATATTTCAAACTGCATGTTTGCCTTATGTATCCTTCACGTACTAATAGAGTTAATTTTCTATTTTTTAGGGCAAATTACTAAAAAAACATTAGATGTTACTTATTGTTATTGCAGTCTTTTTTCACTATTATCAGTGTAAGGTGCAGATTTTCAAAACTCTTAGTACAAAAATCCAAATGACCACACCAGTTGTCATTCTTTCAGATCCTGAGCTCATACTTTCATTGCAGCTGTACACATTTTCCACACAAGATTATTGTAACATAATGAGAACATTTGATATGAATCATTTCTGTACAAACATGTACAGTACATTTGGCAGTCTCTGCCATGGTAGGGCCATTGTTTACAGTATCACATAACTTACTTTGTTGTACACTGCCTGTATTTGATATGACACGTATCTGTCATCTGTCTGTCTCCATCTCATCTTATTCATTTGTTTAAAGTCACTTTGGCACTAATTTCAGAACACTGATGGCATTTTTCACTAACTCACAGCAGTCATGTGTAACGCAGGCTGTCCAGCATTCACATTGGGCTTTCCCAATATCACTCAAGAAACCTCAAACTTGCAGAACCGTTTGATCAACTCGCTCAACTCAAATACCATCGAAACATTCATTTAGATCACACACACACACACACATCCTTGTTTGTACTACTTTGTGGGGTCCTTTAGTTGGACAACATCTTAAAAATGATAAGAAATAATGTTTAATAGAATATTAAAACTCACTATATTGGACTTAATCTACACCAACCCTAAATGTATCAGTCACAGAAACCGAACTTAATTTGAACATTTATATATATGTGACAGGTAGGTTTGTGTGAGTGCTGGTGTAGGTTTGGACTATAGTAATATATAGTCATGTTATAGTCTTATATAAAAGATCATGTCAGATCCCATAAAGTCAAACTTTCCTTATTTTACTATCTTTTTGGTTCTCACAGAGTAGTAAAAATAAGTTTATACACACAAGCAACTGTATTTTAAAAACTCTTAATACTATTATCATAACAGATCATCAAAAATGCCCTTTTTTCAAACATTTCAGGATGTTTTCAATTGCTTGAGTAAAAAACAAAACAAAATCACAACGTATCCTGTTCACAACAAAAAAATGTATATAAATATCAAATATAAATTTGTTCAGTTTACAGTTTTTTCAAAATGCTTACACTTTTTGAAACTATGGCTCCATTTCTCAAAACTCTACACACAGAACACACACAACTTGCAAAAGTGGACCTATAGCCAAAGGACAACCATCGACAGCATGACACAGGCTGTAGAGAACACCTGCTAGCTTTCTAAAGGGGTTTGAGCGGGCTGTCAGGGGGAAGATGGCATCTACAGGATGTTATTGTGTGGAACAATGTCAGTTTCCATCATGCAGAGCTGGTTCAGGAATGGTTTGAGGCTCATCTATGAAGGTAAGTTTGGTGCACAACAGCTGAGCGGCGTCTGTGACAGCAGAATTTGTAGTTGTAGAGAATAGCCACACGTGTATCAGTAAATTTGAAGCCACAGACAAAAGTCGCAAACACAACAAAATAGTTACACCTTCTCGAATCCTTCATTGCAGAGACACAAATCCTATTCTACGAATCACAAATCAAGAAACTCGTACTCTCACGTGTTTTGCTGCTATTGCTGCAGTGAATATGGTGCAAAAATTATAGACGAGTAACAGACATGTTCAGATCATCTTTTTTCCTGACAAAATCAATATAATGCAATATTTCCATCTGCTGAATGTAAGCTTTTCCATATTCCAAGCTTGGCCTGCTGCACTGGGGACATCACATGCATGAACATTTATGAAAATAAATCTAGGGATTATTTGATTGTTGGATTTTAAATCAGCGGGGTTAAGACATAAAAAGTAACTAAGCTGTTTTATGGACAGTAACTGTAATATTATCACTGAAATCTTATTAGTAATTAGTTACTAGTTACTGCAAAAAGTAATATTATTACAGTAACTAAGTTACTAGTAACTAGTTAGTGCCCAACACTGATAGGACTACTAGAAGTCTACAGGTAGGTGAGTTTTATCAGGGTTGGAGCTAAACTCATTTAATATTTAAACTATAAACAAATATACTTTACAGTATAACGGTGAGTGATTTCAGAAAAAGAAAGAAAAAAAACTTTATTTGTTGCCGCTCTCAGCTCTGGAAGAAGTTTTTGTTCCCTCCCTGCTTATAGGCGCCCAAACTAACTCTTCTGATTGGCCGAAATCCTCTGATCTCTGAAGAGTGCTCGCCGTTGCCTCTACAGATCCAATCCACTTGCATTATATGGACTTACAGAGATGGATCATTTTTTCTAAAAACCTCTGATTGTGTTCCACAGGATAATGAAAGGCATACACATCTGGGATGGCATGAGGGTGAGTAAGTGATGAGAGAATTAGCATTTTTGAGCGAACAATCCCTTAAAAAGGAATAGTTCACTGAAAATGTTAAATTCTGTCATCCTTTATTCGCCCTCATGTTGTTCCAAACCTGTATGCACTTCCTTCTTCTGTGGAACACAAAAGAAGATATTTTGAAGAATGTTGGTGACCAGTGTTGGCGTTTCGGTTCCTGTTGACTTCCATTATATGGAAAAAAAAATACAATGAAAGTCAATGGGAACCGAAACTGTTTGGCCACCGGCATTCTTCAAAATATCTTAATTTTGTGTTAAACAGAAGAAGGAGATGCATACAGGTTTGGAAAGACATGAGGGTGAGTAAATGATGACAATTTTCATTTTTGAGTGGGCTTTTCCATTTAAGGGATTGTTCACTCAAAAATGCTAATTCTCTCATCACTTACTCACCCTCACGCCATCCCTGATGTAAACGGCTTTCATTCTTCTTTTTCCCTTTAATGTTTACTTAACATTACAGCATACTGCAAGATGTACTTACATCTGAATAAACTCCAAAGTAGTGGCTGCTTCCACTTGATGTTATGAACATAATAGCAACCGAAGAGAAGAGCAAATGCAAGGGGCATATCTGGTAGGTCAATCACAGGAAAGAAGACTTTGCCTTCAATCGCCAGCATCGAAGTTAATCACAGTTTTTTTATAGTGTTATTTATAGCTTTGCAAAAACATTTCACATTTGATTTTGGTGTCAGTAAAAATATGTAGATGTTGGAGCCTTTCTCATTAGTTCAATGAGATAGTTCATCCAAAAATGACAATTCTATTATCATTTACTTATTATTGTTGAAATTTGTTATTCAAAGCTTATTTGAGGAGATGTTAGGTAGAAAGTTAGACATAGAGAGCCAAGAATAAAGTGTGACAAAATGTTTATTTTTAAAAATCATCCCTTTAACATCACTAAATCATGTACTAAAAGATCTTACCAAGCATGATCAGCCTTGGAGTAGAAAGAAATCAAAGCCTGGGCCCGTATTCATGAAGAATTGTAATGCAAAAAGTAGCTCCTAGTGACAAAATTCTAAGAAAATTCTTAGAAATGTAGGCGTTTACTCTTAAAATTAAAGAAAAAAATCCTAGTAAAGAAAAAAGTAATTCAGAAAGCATCTTAACCCTTAAAAGAGGTCTTAAGGTCAAACTTGTTAGGAGTACGGACGAGGACTTTTAAGGGGCTTAAGAGTTTCTTTAACAGCGGAGAAAATGGACGAAAATGAAGAGGGAGAAGAAATGTGTTGCACACAATGATGACAGTGAGTTAATAAGACACTACACATTAGTTCGTGCAGGGATCATGTTTGTGACCGAACTTATTAAAGACATGCTAACATCTCAGACACCGCGCAGAATTGCCATAGCGCCAGAAATCACTACATTAACATATTTGGCAGCTGGAAAAATGCAACTATGCAGCAGTGATGATTTGGGTCTGTTACAGCACTTATTAGGCTATGTCTCTGTTCATTTCCTATAAAACACGGTAAATATGCAGGGCCGGCGCCAAGGGGCGTCGCGGGCCGTGCCCCCCCAAACGAGTTACTGTGCCCCCCCCACTTTCCATCCTCTCCCCTCCTTGCTGAACGCAATCGATTTTGAAAGCGAAAGTACCGATAAAACAGCGCACATAATGCAATTGCACGCTTTAGCGAGCGTCAGCAACTGCATGAGATCACAGATTGCAGCCCCCCCCACCCCCCCGACACACACACACACAACGTGATTTGTGCCCCCCCTAGGAATTTAAATGCCCCCCGATGGAGGTGCCTTACCTCTGTAAGTATGACAGCATGGTAAATAAAAAATTATGAATATATATATACATATATAATGTGTGTGTGTGTGTGTGTGAGAAAGAGCGAGAGGAAAAATTCCGCCTGTAATTTCAAAGTGAAGGCTTATAATATACCCTACTCTTAAAAGCACTCTTTTATTTCCTTCTTGACAACCAACCAATCACAGTCTTCAAAAGATTGTGTCATACATAGCAACGGGGTCAACCCCGCCTCCTCACTAAGATAAAAGATTTTGTCTTTTCCTTACTCAGAGTTGCTCTCAGATCGGTCCCGAATCGCTCTTAAGCTAAGACTCCTACGTAGACGTTTTTAAGCTAAATTAAGAGTTTTCTGAGAGGATTCTTAGAATCTTTATGAATACGGGCCCTGGTCTTTGCATCTGCCAGAGTTGCTATGACCTACACACACACACCATTTTTTCTAAGTGTCAGTCAAGTCAAGTCACCTTTACCTTTACCGACAGCGGCAAGGAACCAAAAAAAAAACCTTGGGAGAAACCAGGCTCAGTCGGGGGGCCAGTTCTCCTCTGGCCAGGAGATAATTGTTTATTTATTGTTTACTTATTGTTTTAATTAAAATTTTCAATGTATAAATGTATTTATTTCTATTTTATATCGTTGCAATTTCTAACAATAATAGTATTATGTAGTTAGGTATTTTATTATATTTTTAATTATTTTCTTTTATTTTTAGTTTTATTGCATTTAAGTTGAGGTCTTCACTGGGGATATGTCCCCGGGGCTCATCCAGGTGTCCCGGCCTCCGCCGATGATCAGGGAGACATCATCTCCCAGCGCCAATCCACCATCTGATCCGGACACGGACTGAGAAACAGAATAAGAAAGAAACAGACAAATATTAGCGTAGATGCCATTCTTCTTATGATGTAACGAGTACATTGTGTGTTATGGGGAGTGTTCCAGGTTCCGGTTGATCTAATTAATGCAGCCTAACAATCCTTTAACGGATTTGAAAAATAGAAGCGTATTAATGTATTGTGTGTAAGCCAGGTTAAAGAAATGTGTCTTTAATCTAGATTTAAACCGACAGAGTGTGTCTGCCTCCAGAACAGCGGTAGGTAGATTGTTCCAGAGTTTGGGTGCTAAATAGGAAAAGGATCTGCCGCCCGCAGTCGATTTTGATATTCTAGGTATTATCAAATAGCCAGAGTTTTCAGAATGCAGCAGACGTGGAGGACTATAATCTTTGACAGAAAAGGGATATTTGAGATCGGTCTGTAATTAACTAGATCTTTGGGGTCAAGTTGTGTTTTTTTAATGAGAGGCTTAATTACAGCCAATTTGAAGGTTTTGGGGATATATCCTAATGACAATGACGAATTAATAATAGCGAAAAGAGGATCTATGACTTCTGGAAGCACCTCTTTTAGTAGTTTAGATGGAATAGGGTCTAACATACATGTTGTTGGTTTAGATGATTTAACAAGTTTATACAAGTCTTCCTCTCCTATAGTATGAGTGGAATTGGTCCTCAGGGGATCTGTAGTGCTGTAATCTGTAATCTGATGTGATACTGTAACTGACGGCTGCATGATTACAATTTTATCTCTGATAGAATCAATCTTGGAAGAAAAGTAGTTCATAAAGTCATTACTGCTGTGCTCTTGGGGAAAGCCAACACCTGCTTGATTTTTCGTTAATTTAGCCACTATATTGAATAAATACCAGGGGTTATGTTTGTTGTCTTCTAGAAGAGATGAAAAGTAATCAGATCTAGCAGTTTTTAATGCTTTTCTGTAGGATAGGGTACTTTCCCACCATGCAATGCGAAATACCTCTACACTGAAAAAAAGGAAAAGCAGTTTTACTGAATTCACTTAAACAATACACTTACAGTCTACTTAATAAATTTATGTTTGAGATGCAAAGTCTAAATGAAATTCAACACAGTCATCAAAACATGATATAATCACTTTGCAAGAAAATGTTCAAATTGATTCAGATTTCCAACAAATGGTGTTCACGTAAAATTATTTTTTCTGCTGTTTGATTTACTTAATTAAAATGAGCTCATGTCACACGATTACCTTACATTTTCTTCTCAACTTAATTCCATTGCGTAAAATTAATCTAATTCAGTTTTGTGAAGTTCTCTTATCATTTACGCGGGAGCAACGTGCACGAGAGCATCCGCTCATGCGCTTTGAAAAGCAGAACCGTTGGTCTGGGAGAGGACACTTGAGGGGACTGACTGACATGTTTCCAAAGCTCCTTAAAAGGTAAGAATTTCATTTTAAAAAATCGTATGATAATTCTAAAAATGCATTCATTGTCAGATTAAATGCAACAATAGTGTTTTAAGATAGCTCCACATGCTTTTAAATCATATCGACGGCATATTTCGTCGAGTGTAATCGCAGAATTTTTTTTTTGAGTTAACGTTAACGTTAGGCCTATAAGGTTAAATATTACTCGTAATTTTCCAAACTGCAATTAAATCACTCACAAATGGATACTAAGTTTTCATCAGGCGATTAATAGGCTAATGCCCGTCAACATTGGCTAAAAAGTGTTAATTTCACAGCGTTTAGAGTTAACTTAGATTTTCAGAATCAGTGATTATAAATATTTAACGGAATTTTGTGCTGAGGGTTGATAGGAAAGAATGCATAACGTTACGTATAACAAGGGGAAACCTAACTGAATTTATTAATGCTTCATAAGAGCAAGGTTTGATAATACCTTATGACAAAGAATAATTATCCAAGTCTTAACTATATCGAGATGGAGATTGACGTTAAACGTTTTTGCACTTTACATGGAACGCAAAGCATTGAAATCGGTTAAAAAAAATCTCTTAAATATGTCAACGTTGTTGTGCTTTGTAGTCAGAAAACCCGCTGCTTCCAAGTTCACTGATATGTGTTTTTAGGACCAGATTCGACAATCTGTGTTACCTCTGAGCTACCCTCCACTGACTTTAGGTTTGTATTTAGGGGGAGGGGTTCGTCGCCGTTGTCTTATCACAGCAATGGACAAAAGCGCTCGATGCTCCGTCAGTGTATGTCTATGAGAGGAACAATGTGAAGCTGACTGATTTACCGACAAATAAACATCAAGTTAAACATACAGTATGTTTTTTTTTTTTTAGTACAGTGACCTCTTTTATCAAGTAAATGAATACTCGATAGCCCCGCCCTCATCCCATAACTCATAAAAAGTTATCTCAGGCAGGTTTTAAGATTATAATATTAAGATTTCACATCTACTGTTAATGAGATTTTGGTAGAAAACTAATTTCTTTGTGTTAACATTCTGCTTTCAGGTGAATGTAGAGTGCAAACGAATCACGACCATTCCTCTAAAGTCAAAATTTCTGTCACAGCTTGACCTTCACTTTGAACGCTTTCTGAAGATTTTTGAAAGGCGACCAGGGCAACAAGGCAGAAAGCTGAAAGAGATGATGTCAACTGTAGTTCAAGTAAGTGAGCAAAGTTGCACTTGCATATGGTGATCATCTCAACATCATTCATATAAGCCCCTTTCACAAAGTCTTTTGTGAAGGTTTTCTGACTCGCGCCCATAGACAGCAACGTAACTGACATTCTTTACTTACTACTTTTACTTTTGTCATTTAGCAGATGCTTTTGTCCAAAGCGACTTACAAATAAGAAAAAGTAACTAAAACTAAAAAGTTACAACTCTATAAATACTATATACCCACATATTTAAGAAAATAAAGAAATTAAATCAAATTGACACATGCATATAACAACATTTCAATAATAAACATATCAATGAAAAAATTTAATAAAAAGCGATACTACTATCCCTTGCCGGTGTCCCTGCCCGGTGGAGTCGCACGGTAGAGTCGATGGTCTTTACACTCTTTACTTTTTTACTTTTGTCATTTAGCAGACGCATTCTGTGCTTTGAATGTCAGTTACATTGCTGTCTATGGGCGTGAGTCAGAAAGCTCGTTCCAAAGGTGAATGGATGTCCTAGGGTTGTCAAACGACTTGAGGGTGAGTAATTCAAGGGGAAAGTTAGGTTCCAGCTGGTTACCTGCCATTCTCCCACTGTGTCTGCACAGCATATGGACAAGTTTTTACCAAAGGTTTTAACTATGCTGATAGCACTGATGTTAACATTTGGTGATTCAAATGACCCATGTGAGGTCTCTCTTAAAGTTTTTAATGCATTTTTTATTTTTAGTGAATGATTTTCCATTGGGTTTGCCTGTCAGACTGCTAAATGTATGGGTCAAGAGTATTTCATTGAATCACACAACATGATATGATAAGGTGTAAAGCAGTCAGTCTAGCTGTATTTTCTTCATTATTTACCCCACCTTAACCCATTTTGCATCAGACATGACATTAAATTTTCAGTAGATTAAACTGATTTTAAAAAATGCATTGTTTAGCTTCAGGTTAGCACACTAGAAATTATTTGCATGTATTCATACTCTATTTTTTGTACTTGATGTTAATTGCATTACGTTTCACATCATAATATCAAGCTATTATCTGTTTTCTAGAATATAACATGCATGTTTGCCATACTCCTAATATAAATTATGAACTTTTAGTGAACGAGACCTATTGTGCTCTTTTGTTTAATTGTGTTTTGAGTAATGTCTGTAACTAACCTTTCTTTTTCTGCTCTGGCTTATTTTTTTAAGAATGACATTGATGCAGCTCGTGAACTTGCCATCAAAGGACTCTGTATCTATCTTAATGAGGACCCTAAAGATCTCATTCAGGAGACGTGGTGAGTGGTTATAGTACAGATTCCATCGGTCAAGCTATGTTCAACAAGCAATACATTACTACATCTAAAAACCATGGTTTCATCTAATATGCACTTTTTTGTTTTTGGTTCTAAAAAAACTACCCTTACCAAAAAGTATACTTTTAAATAAATTTTATTAAGTATACTTAAGTAAAGTTCAAGTATATTTTAAGCATACTTGTAAGTGTACTATTTCAATACTTCTTGATACTTCTTCAATACTTATTTCAATAGTTTGTACTTCAACTATACAAAAAGTGAACTTTAAGGTATACTAATAGTTTACTAATTAAATACTTGTAGCATTTAAGTGCACTTTGAAGTATAGTCTCCGTAAACTACTAGTTTAGTAGGTGTCAGGAACGAGAACCAATAGCAGGTGAATAAACTCAAATATTTATTTGCCAAAAAAAAAAAAAAAAAAAAAAAAAAAAAAAGAAAACAGAAAGAGCTCAGTCCAAAAAGTCAGCCGGACGGCGTTCTCCGCCAGCAAACAGTCCGTTAGCACAACGTGAAAATCAATCCAGCTTCAGCCGAGGCAGCGGGGCAAAGTGGCGGCGAGACTGCAACAACCAGCCGCCGCTGAAATCCAGAGTAAGCGCCGGGCGCGAACCGAGATGAATCGGAAGGAATTACTGTGACGAGGCGGGCATTCGGGCAGAAAATATCCAAGGCAGAGAGCCAACCAGAGTCCTAGAGATGCAGGCGAGTACAAAAAGTGAAGGATGCAAAAAACAGGAGCGCCAGACCGACAGGACTAGAAAAATAAACAAAAACGATATTGGGTCAGCATACACAACCAGCAGCGAGAAAAACATTCGTTCAGAATCACGCATACGGACTGACACAGAACGACAGACACGAGGGCAAGATAAAGGGGAGATAATGAGGACAAGATAGAGTGCAGGTGAGTAGAGAGAATTAGCAAACAGGATAACAAGAGGGGCGGAGTCGACACAACGTGACAGCGGAGCACATGGCAAGCTGTCAAAACAAAGACCACGTGCTCCAGGACAACAAAACAAGGCAGCCCCCACCGAGATCCTGACAGTAGGTTTATACTGCAAGTATACTCATAAGTTTTCTTTAAGTGAACTTTACATCATACTTTAAGTAAACTTCTATGTCCCTATTTAGGTATTAATTTGTATATATTTTATATGAATATCTGAACACACAAAGACCCGGCTAGAACAATTGGAGGGATTACAAAATTGTGAAAGGGCATTCCTGTAGCGATACCAGTACAATATCTCACGGTTCTCAACCAATCAGATTTGAGAACCAGAACGAACTGTTGTATAAACTATTATATACAATATATTTAGACTTTTATAAGTCTAAATATATTATATACTAAGTATAAGTCAAGTATACTTATGTCATTTTAAGTATATTTCTGAGAAGTACATAAAACACATTTCTGAGAAGTACACAAAAAGTAGACTGAAAGTATACTTTCCTATTTTTAAGTTTAAAAGAAGTATACTAATAGCACACTTGTATAAACTTCTTTTTCGTGAGGGTAACCCCATTTTTGTAGTTCTTAAGTCAAAATATAATGTAAAATAACAATTTGATGGTCCTTTCTTTAAGTAATATTCCATTATGCCTTTTAATATAACAGGATAGAAGATTGGGGTCACCGCAAGCACTGGCATTTTCTAAAAATGACTTGCCTAGTAAGATACAAAAAAGCTACCCCTCATATTTCTTGTTTGTGTGTTAAATACATATTCATCTTGTTTTCTATCTTTAGGACATGGAAGAAGATCTTTTACAGAGTGCCACTGAGAAGACCACCATGGGCATCTTCGTGATAAAAGACGCTGTTGTTTAGACATGTCATTTAAATGACGCATTGTTCAAATGATTAAATAAAGGCTTTACAGAAGGTTTTTGTGTTATTGAAAATGAAACAACAATAATAATTTGTATTAAAATTTAATTTTAGCAAAGTTATCAAAATTATGTTAAGATAACTTAATTTAATTGCACAGGATTAACATGATCAAAGCATATATAAAATAATGTTAAGCTAACATAACTGAATTATGTTAGGATAACTTAAAAAGACTATGTACACATTACTTTTTGAAAATACATCTGATTAACACAAAGGTATTATAATGAAACAACATAAATGTGTAGGACACTGTGAACTTAAACTAAATGTGTGGAACCAATGTCCATAATTCAATTGAGTAAATCCAACAAATCTTTTTTTTCAGTGTAGTTTTGTTTTCCTCCAGCTGCGCTCCATTTTCCGGGCTGCTCTCTTTAAGGTGTGAGTGTGCTCATTATACCACGGAGTCAGACTGTTTTCTTTGATCTTCCTTAAGCGTAAAGGAGCAACTGTATCTAAAGTGCTAGAAAAGAGAGAGTCCATAGTTTCTGTTACATCATCAAGGTGTTCTGAGCTATTGGATATGCTGAGGAATTGAGATAAATCAGGAAGATTACTTACAAAGCAGTCTTTTGTGGTAGAAGTGATGGTTCTACCATACCATGCTATATGTGATGATTTGGGTCAGTTACAGTACTTATTAGGCTATGTCTCTGTTCATTTCACGGTAAGTATGCAGGGCCGGCGCCAAGGGGGGGTACTCGCGGGCCGTGCCCCCCCAAACGAGTTACTGTGCCCCCCCACTTTCCATCCTCTCCCCTCCTTGCTGAACGCGATCGATTTTGAAAGCGAAAGTACCGATAAAACAGCGCACATAAAGCGATTGCACGCTTTAGCGAGCGTCAGCAACTGCACGACATCACAGATTGCAGCCCCCCTCCACCCCGACACACACACAAATCAGAAATTGAAATGCCCCCCGATGGAGGTGCCCTGGCACCGGCTCTGTAAGTATGACAGCATGGTAAATTAAAAATAAAGAATATATATACATATATAATGTGTGTGTGTGTGTTTGTGTGTGTGTGAGAAAGAGAGAAAGAGCGAGAGGAAAAAGTCCGCCTGTAATTTCAAAGTGAAGGCTTATAATATACCCTACTCTTAAAAGAGATCTTTTATTTCCTTCTGGACAACCAACCAATCACAGTCAAAAGACTGTGTCATTCCTAGCAACAGGGTAAGCCCTGCCTCCTCACTAAGATGAAAGTTTTTGTCTTTTCCTTACTCAGAGTTGCTCTCAGATTGGTCCTGAATCACTCTTAAGCTAAAACTCCTAGTTAGGAATTTTTAAGATAAAATAGGAGCTCTCTGAGAGGATTCTTAGAATCTTTATGAATACGGGCTCTGATATTCAGTAAGCCAAGTTTTATAAATTGTTTATCTGTGTTGTAAGCATTTTTTATTTGTTGAACATCAATTAGATTGTTACTCTTAATTTGGTTTGGATGTTTTCTGTATTTTCTAGTTCGGGAACAGACACAGTCTCTATAGTGTGATATCTAGGTGAAAGAGTCTCTATGTGCTGAGAATTAACTGACTTCTGTGACGTGAGGCGGCTAGCAGACGGTCGGTTTAGCCAGTCTGTCTGCTTCCTGACCTGGGCCCCAGTTAGTCAAGTATGAACTCTAAGACTATGTGCCATATTTCTAGAGAGAAGAGCGGCACCACCCCAAGAGGGATGAACACCATCTCTTTTCAACGGGTCAGGTCTGCCCCAAAAACTCGTCCAATTGTCTATAAAGTCTATGTTATTCTGCGGGCACCACTTAGACATCCAGCCATTGAGTGACAGCAGTCTGCTATGAATCTCATCACCCCGGTAAGCAGGAAGGGGACCAGAGCATATTACAGTGTCTGACATCATACTTGCAAGTTCACACACCTCTTTAACATTATTTTTAGTGATCCCCGACTGGCAAAGTCGAACATCATTAGCGCCGACATGAATAACAATCTTACTGAATTTACGTTTAGCATTAGTCAGCACTTTTAAATTTGCCAAGATGTCAGGCGCTCTGGCTCCCGGTAAACATTGGACTATGGTGGCTGGTGTCTCTATTCACGTTCCGTACAATAGAATCGCCAATAACTAGAGCACTTTCATCAGGTATCTCAGTGGGTGCCTCACTGAGTGGGGAGAACCTGTTTGATGTTCTAATCGGAACAGAAGAGTGGTGTTTTGACCCGCGACTAGGCCGCCTCACATTCACCCAGCTGCCCTGCTGCATGGTCTCTACCGGAACCGAATAATGTACAGGACTCCCTGAGCTAGTCGCATCCAAAGCAGTATCTACAGCCCTCACATTCTTACTGTCCTCAACTAAAGTTTGGATGCGTGTCTCTAGTTCTAAAATCTTCTCTGTCAGCCTAACTATATCCCTGCATTTGTCACATGTGAATGCCTCGTCGCTGACAGAGAGAGATAAACTATACATGTGACATGAAGTGCAAATAACGAGAGAAGGAGAAGCCATTACTCACCGTGATAGAGGAATGATTACCACTGTTGTTTAATGAACTTGTGAGTTCAAACGGAGCGAGAGAGAGATGAAAAGGAGCGAGAAAAAAGAAAACAATAATAGGCGTGAATAGAAACGCGAATGACAAGCTAACCGGCTAATGAATGCTAATGCATGGCACACACGTTGCACTCACGGTTTTAGATTAAAAGCGAAGGATCAAATTAGTCAGATCAGTTTGATAGATAATATCAGAAATATGGAGGGAATTAAGTTATATTTTATCACTTTAAACAACAGAGAGTGATTGTAAATTTCAGCAGAAAGCGAAGCTACACGGAGCTACAATCGCAACCTCTCAGCAGAACGGCAGACAGGAGCAATCGAGCAGACAGACACACACATTATATAGTCAGTTATACAGTATAGCAATCGTCAGTTGTCAGATATTTAAATGAAAAACACATACTAAAAGGAACATCTAATCCTGTTTCTTTTAAGTGGGCCATCAACAACAGGACAGATTCACATCTGGCACAGCAGCAGAAAGCGCAGTAACGTTAATCTACTCAGATTTCTCAAAATCACATTTATGCTTCCTATAAGGTGTGCTGAAAATTATTATTTCACTCTAAAATACCTTTTACAGTTACTAACTGGACTTTCAGTTTTATTTTGTTTTACCATCTCACCATCTTAGGTGTTCACAAAGGCTGGAGAATTTAGTCGACACGAAAGTAACTTACAGCTTTCCACGGTGCATATAGAATTCAGATTGTGTTGTTCGGATCTGTTCACTATTTAGGCGGGCTTTCTGTGTTTGCGGTAACGTTACGTGTGTGACTGAAGAGCGGAGAGGCTATAAGAAAGTGCATGCATACACGAAAACCTGAAGTTCGTGCTTTGACATGATTAATAAATGCATAATATCTCCAAAGAGGCGCCACGGGTTTCATGCTAGCATTAAATGCATGCTGTACATTTATACACTTATATAAGCGATTACATAGCGATTACATAGCTGTACCATTGAAAGCTCAGTTTGTTAGCCAACAATTTCATACAAGTTCACATAAAAACTCACCTGCTACCGACGTGGTCAAAACCAAGACAGAGACCTGTTTTTGTTCACACTTTGATGGTGAAACTTTCTACAAAAAAAGGACAGAAAAGACAGAAAGATCTTTTTTATTATTATTTGCGCAAAGTTCTCTTCAATTGCAAATGAGTTTCCGCTCTCTAACGAACACCGTGAGGAAACTGCGCGTCGTGTCGTAATCTGTGTTTAGATTATTATTACTATTATTTTGTTTTTAATTAAACCAACAACTACACTGACATAAAACATGTAATGAAAAAGCAAAAATATTGGACATACATTTGCAGCTGCGAGGTGTGTGCGTCGTCCTTTTCTTCTTCTTCTTCTTCTTGTTTCTCCGAGCAGAAGAAAAAGCCTTTCTGTCATTGGTCAGGTTTTGCACTCATTTTTTTTTTAACTGTATTTGGATTTACAGTCAATGAAAAATACTGTATTTTAATGGCGCCAAGCGGATATTTCCCATAATGCAACTTGAAAATACAGTAATATACTGTGTAACTGTTTTACAGTAAAGTACAGTTCATATTACAGTTAAATACTGTGTAATTTACAGAAATCGCTAACAGTGTACCAAAGCAAATAAAAAATAAAATAAAAAACCCTGTAATATGAGCTATAACATCTTGAAATTTCATTTCATTTACACATTTTAACACAAATTACTACAAGATGTAACCTAAAAATAAAAACAAATTCCACATTTAACAGTTAAATGCATGACAATAAAAACAGTGACTTGTGACACAGAATGACACATTAGCAGGACTCATGTCATTGAATTCAATAATGAAATGCCTTTAACTGAAAATTGAGTGTTTAATCTTGTCATGTTACATTATTAACATACTATTTTGATATTTGAAGTTGCTTTGACACAATCTGTATTGCTAAAAGCGCTATATAAATAAAGGTGACTTGATATTACTGTCACTGCACACAGCAGGGAGGATCAAGGACACGCAGACGAGGACGTAAACTCAAACAATAGACTTTAATGTCGACATCAGGACAAGGCAAGGCAGACACAGACACAGACACAGACACAGACACAGACACAGACACCGGGGAGTAACGAGTAGACCAGATGAAATCTAACAGAAGAGACAGGACTAATATACTCAGGTAAATCAGACAATTAAACAAACACGGCTAGACAAGAATTAACCAATAATCACACTAGACGAGGACAGGAAACAAACCAAATAAGGACACAAGAGGCAGGAACACATGACACACAGACAGAGGACTGACAATTACTGTCTATATATATGAGGATTTATCACACACATTTATTCTAGCATCTTCTCTCAGTGACAGAAGTTCAGCTGCAACATTGCAGCTTTTAAAATTCTTTCAAAACTATTTTAACTTAATGAAAATGGTGTTTTTGTATAGTAACTACACACAGACATCAAATGATTAGTACATCAAACATTTGAGGGGAAACAAATAAATAAATAAAAAGACCTAAGCATCATCTCTTGGTCTAGTTGGATCTGGCCATTGCACTTCGTCCACATTGCAGGCTGTGTCTTCTCACAAGACAGTGAGGGAAGACTCTTCTTGAAGAAACCAAATCTTGATGTGTCTGATTTAGGTAATTTTAGACCAATCTCGAATCTCCCTTTTATCTCAAAAATCTTGGAAAGGTTGTATTCACTCAACTACACTCTTTTCTGGATTCGAACTCATTATATGATCATTTTCTGTCTGGATTTAGAAAACTACACAGTACTGAATCTGCTTTACTGAAAGTTACTAATGACATTATGCTGGCTACAGATAACGGGAGTGCTGTTGCTCTGGTCCTTTTAGATCTCAGCTCAGCATTTGACATGTTTGATCATTCTACTCTTATCTCCCGTCTGGAAAATCTTTTAGGCTTTCAGGGTACCGTTCTGAATTGGATCCGGTCTTTTTTAACTAATAGGACGTTCTCTGTTTGTATGGGAAAATACACTTCCTCAATTGCTCATCTTTCTTGTGGTGTCCCGCAGGGATCTATTCTTGCACCAACATTATTCTCTCTATACTTACTGCCACTGGGTTCCATCTTTTCCAAATTTGAAGTTTAATTTCACCTATACACTGACGAAACCCAATTATACATCCCTTTTAAACATAATGATTCAAGGTCCATAGAGGTTTTGCTAGCCTGTTTTCCTGAAGTGAAAACTTGGCTTTCACAAAATTTCTTAGCCTTAAATGAGAATAAAACCGAGGTTATACTGTTTGGTCCAAGTGATTCCTATGACCTTGGTGATTTGGACCTTGGCTACTTAAACCCTTATGTTTCTCGTAAAGAGTAGGGATGTAACCCCGGCGTCCTGGCCAAATTCCCTCTACTGGCCCTTGTCTATCATGGCCTCCTAATAATCCCCATACACTTGATTGGCTCTATCTCTCTCTTCTCTCCACCTGTAGCTGGTGTGTGGTGAGCGCACTGGCGCCGTTGTACTGTGGCTTCCCTTGCATCATCCAAGTGGATGCTGCACACTGGTGGTGGTTGAGGAGAGACCCCCCCCCCACATGATTGTAAAGCGCTTTGGGTGTACAGCAATACACAATAAAGCGCTATATAAACGCATCATTCATTCATTCATTCATGTTACTCCTTGTGCAAAAAATCTAGGTGTCTTGTTTGGATCAGGTCTTAAGTTTGACAAACAAATTAATTCTGTGGTTAAATCCTGTTTTTATCATTTAAGATGTCTTGCAAAAGTCAAACCTGTTCTTTCTATAAAGAACTTTGAAATAGTCATCCATGCATTCGTCACCTCACGCCTCGATTACTGCAACTCTCTCTATTATGGAGCAAATCAATCATCTATCAGTCGTCTTCAAATGGTACAAAATGCTGCAGCTAGGTTGCTGACTGGCAGTAGAAAATTTGATCATATTTCACCCATTTTAACCTCTTTGCATTGGCTTCCAGTAAAACTGAGAATAGAATTTAAAATTCTTGTTTTTGTTTTTAAATCACTACATGGCTTAGCACCAACGTATCTTTCTGACATTTTAAAGTATCACAATCCTTCTAGGTCACTCAGATCAGGCAGCCTTGGATTGCTCTCTGTTTGTAGATCTAGGTTGAAATATCGAGGAGACCGAGCTTTTGCGACAGTAGGTCTTAAACTCTGGAATAGCCTACCGGTTTCAATCCGAATGGTGTCATCACTTTCTTTATTTAAGTTAAAACTTAAGACTCATCTTTTTAGTGTGGGTTTTTAATTTACTATCTTAGTGTCTTTGTTTTGCTATTTGTGAGATTGTAAATTGTACCTTTATTTGATGACTATGATCTGTACAGCACTTTGGTCAACCCTGGGTTGTTTTTAAATGTGCTTTAGAAATAAAAAATGAAATGAAATGAAAAGAAAAGTATGTTGCTTTAAACACAAATGAGCTGTTGCTCCTAGAGAAGAGCCTTTGTAAATAAACATTCCACTATTAATACAAGCCTGTTATCTTTACAGAAAACTACTCCGTTTCAAAGTCAGTCATCTGATTGTACTGTGCATAATAAACTCGTGTTTATGAATTACACAGACAGGGAGCACAGCGTGATAAAAATAACAACATAGCATGCCATGCACCATGAGACCAGCTATCACAAACTTTATAAGACCCACTCGTGATTATGGTGCTCAACAAACTGAAGCGATCGACTCACATTGCTTTCATATGCATCTTTTAGAATAGTCTTAGAATAGTTTATGGCATTTAAACGTTGTTGATTATAAATCCATACTTGTAGCTGTAATAATAACCCGGTTTAGTTATTTTTATTATTTGAATGAATATAAGCATAAATAAAGGCAATTTTCCAGGGAGAAGGACATCTGTCTTTCTTTCTGTCTGTCAAAAGTCAAATGTGGTTCAGTGAGTGTAATTTTTTTCATGTGTAACTCCATATATTCACCACTAGATGTCCTACAAAGTACCAATAGTTTTCTCTTGTAACCATTATTCTTTATTGGTTATTCATGTGTCTCTTATTCCCATATTCCTCAGCTGTCTGCAGTGTAAGCTGTGCATTTCATAGCTGTTTATTTATTTATTCAATATGTAACAGGTTCTGTATTTCACTTTGGAACTTATTGATCATTGGCCTCATTAATCTGAGGTTATGCACCTCAGCTTTTGAGTGAATATTGCCAAAATTATCCGCAAATAATGCTTTATTTTTCACTCAAAAACTGAGGTGCTTCATGTTTTTTTTTGGTTTTTATTTTTGTACTATCGAATTCAGTGGCTACCGTCAAAATACAAAATGCATCATAATATCTTATTTCGCTTGTTTCTTTGACTCTTACCAAGACAAGGTAAATGAGCTTGAGTATGTGATATCTACATCTGACACAAATAAAAAACTCTATGCTCTATTAACATGCTTAAGCCATACTTTGAGAAACTGCCAGAAATGTCTGGATGGATTGACGAAGGAGAAGACGCTGTCCAGTGCTGATTTACCTGAAAATAAGATGCTGTCCAGGGCTGATTTACCTGAAAATAAGATGCTGTCCAGTGCTGAAGTTTTGACTTGCCCATTGTGTTCCAATGTTACTGATAGAGCTGTTAGTCACTCTTGAGGGAAGTTGAGGCTGATGTTTTTCCAGTTACAGTACTAGTGGTGAGAAAGTTGAAAAATCTGAAAATAATAAATCTGTAAATAAGTCTAAATCTTAACTCTTACCTTTTTATATTTTACCACTGCTGAACGTGTTTTCTGATGTTCCTTCTTCTTATACTTCACTGATAGAACATGATGTGGTGATTCTTTGCCCATAAACCAGCATGTTTAGGAAAAAATATAAATTTGGTGAAGACTTGATAACATATTCACAGAAAGGTTGTCAGTGGAGGGGCAAGTTCAGACTGTTGACTGTAAAGTGGATGCTATCACTCATTTCCCCAAGCCCAATATGCATTGTGATTTTTCTTCTGTGACATCACTGACTTCCTTAGCTGAAAGGTAGAAATTAAAAATGATCAGATCAGATGATTGATGTAAAGTTTTGAGAATATCTAAGTACTTCACATCACTTTCACTTTCTTTCACTTTTCAAAACAATAACAACCTGTATTATAACTTAAATAGACTTAAATTAACTGAAAATAAAAGATTTATGAATCATTATGAATCATTATGAATACCTACGTATAAAAAATGAGACCAGACTGTATAATCTATGTCTGTCTGACAGTCTTTTTTTCTTTTCTCTTTTTAATTTTCATTTCTAAAAATCCTACTGTGTGACTATATTCATAATATAGAATGACTGTGTAAATGTAGTGTAAATAATTTTGCAAAACATTCTGAATTTGGGTGAAAAGAGCACCTCTCAAGCTACTAGACCATGCATAAAGTAAATAATTATGCAAATCACTAAACACTGGTGATGTATAGCTGTGAAACTTATAGCTTGTGTCTTCATCATATCCAGAGTAACCTTCAGTAACTGTTGATTCTGAAGTCTGGACAAATATATTTCAAGCCTGGATGTCATTGCTGTTTTCATGTTTACTAATGTCTGTTCACGTAATGCACGGATTTCCAAACATATTTGTCAGCTAAACCACATTGTCATAAAATGTTTACTTGAAATATCTCTGAGAAAGTTAATATTTCAAAATTTAACAACACATTTGCATGTTTGCTGTTTGGTATTGGTTAATAGTCACATTGACATGCATGTATACAAATAAAATAATTCTACTTTTAGTGTCCAGGTATTTAAATTATTTATTTTGCATTTTATGAGCTTAATTAATAGCTTTTTATAAACTCACAAGCCCACCTAAGTTATAACATTTAGACCAGTTTGGGAAACCCTGGTGTAATGTAATGTTTAATGCAAATTATGATGTTAATATAAAAATGAATTGAATGTGTCTAATTTAATGTTGTCACAGAACAGAAGGAGACCATGAGGAGGGTAACAGGTAAGTGAAGGTCTCTTTATTAACAGGATAACTGGAGGCTGAGAAACAACAGGTGAGCAGGTCAATCTCAGATTAGATCAGCCAATTTAGCTTGTGTCGCTATCTGGTGATCTTTCCTATTTCTAAAGATTTTCTGGACAGGCTTGACCGAGTCTTGAATGACCAAGTAAGGATACAGATGTTTGGTGAGTCAGGTAAGTCTTTGGTAGCGACTTCACTTGAAACGAGACCAGACAATAACTGAAGGTGATGTGTGTGCTGAAGTAGGGTGGCTGAGTGGTGATAATCAGTTTCAGGTATGGGTGATTGGAATTCAGGTGATGGTGATCATGGACTGTGAGCAGGTGTGAGCCGGGGAGGATTCTGGGAAACGTAGTGCATAGAGGTGACTGTGACAGGCATGAAGACAGATGCTGGTGAACTTGTGACAAATGTTCTTCCTCTTTGCTTTTTTTCATAAATATGGTATTTAATATTAAGTTTAAAAAATCAGATAAAAAAAAAAAGGTAATGAGAATACATCACTGAAAATGAGTAACCTAGATTATGTTACTAACTACAGCTGTCATCATGTAATCTGTAATCAGAAACGGACTAACATTTACCCAGCACTGCTGATCGATGGGTTCTTCTTCTTCTATTATTAATATTTTTTAATAGTTTTCTTGTCATAAATAATGTGACAATCAGATTAACATTATCTGGTTGTTAAAACTTCTACCCTACAAAAAAATAAATAAAAATAAAAATAAATGCTTACACTTTATTTTATTTGATAGTCCACTTTAGACATTCTACTAACTATAAGTAAATTTGTAACTACATGTCAACAAATTCTCATTATTTTTTAACTACATGTCTACTAACTCTCAGAGTGGACTGTTAGGGTAGGTTTAGGGTTAGTGGAATGAGTTGACATATACTTGTAAAGTTTCTCATAGTCAGTATGTTGTATGTTGTGGACCCATCAAGGTTTAGACGTTATTAAGCAGACAGTCTACTAATACTCTAATGACTGCTAGTTGACATGTAGTAGCAAAGTTACTTACTGTTAGTAGAATATTTAAAATGGACTATCGAAATAAAGTGTTACAAAATAAATAAATAAATAACTGTTGCTGATTGTATGTTAGGAACTGGGCGTTTCATTCTTCCAGTCCTCTGAGGTCCTATTGGTGCCAGTAAATTTGCGAACAAGAGCATCTCCTTCCCATCGGCCAACGAGCAGTTAAGAGGATGAGAAATGAAGAGGTGAATCATGAACACAAACCGCTCAGAGGAGAGCGAGCAGGACAGAGAGCAGAGAAAGATGTGTGTGCTGCTGACAGACCCTCATCTCTTCAGCTGATCTGCGCTCAGAATGCAGGCGCTCTCCGCGGATGCTTCACGGGAAAGTTTCAAGAGGATGAAGGTGGAAAATATGAAGAATGACAAGTTGCAGTGCATCTAGGATTATGACAGAGATGCACCAAAAGCAACTTTCATTGACACGCAGGGTTAGTGTAGCATAATTCAGAGGGAGAAGAAAAAATATCAATGTCCGGCTACTGTTTTAAGTATTTGTGTTGCATTACCATTTATGTAATCTATGTCATTTTGATGGCTTGTGAAGATCAGCGAAACGACAAGAAGAAGAAAAGCGTGAAGTCCAGCAGACCTGCAGTCACAGAATGTGAAGCCGTGAGAGAAGTTGGAGTAGATCTTCAAGGATCTAACCTGTGGAAGAGATTTCATGAGATCGGCACAGAGATGATCATCACCAAAGCTGGGAGGTAATCACAATTTAACCTCAATATTAGCCTACACTTGTGTTGACCTTTAAGGCTGGATTACACTAAAATGAGGCATATATTTCTGTGTGAGTTTGCTGTGTTTAGAACGACAGTCTATTAATATGTGATCCTTGTTTAATGTATAATGCCCAGTTTTTCTCTTTAACCATTTACGAAGTCGGCAAGTGTATGACGCCTACTGAAAAAAACCTGCTTTTTGATTCTTTTGACATCCTCTCATAGTCTGAAGCTAAAAATAAATAAAATCTGTGATACGTGTAAACTCTGACTGCCCCAAAATTTTACACAACTAGTGTCAGCTTGCCAGTCTTTATTTTGACTTATGTTTTAACTATTGGAAGTAGGCCTATGCTAACTGTATTATACTATTCAGTATTTTACCTGTAACTAGTCAAACTGCAGTACTGATGTTATAATGTCAGTGTTGATCGTGTATCTATCCTCTCCTCAGGAGAATGTTCCCCTCTGTCCGAGTCAAGGTGCACAATCTGGATCCTGACCAGCTATACTCCATTGCCATGGACATCATGCCTGTGGACTCAAAGAGATACAGGTCCTTCAGTCTGAACTGATTATCAAACATACAATTCAATTAATGAATGAAGATGGTGAGAATAGTAAAAGATTAATGCCGGCAATTTAATATAATCTCATCTCAAATAAATGCATAGTCAGTTAATTCATAGAAAAAATCTATTAAGTAATTACATACACTTGTTTCAAATGCTTAAATCGTGTATTGAGGAGAACAAGGAACAGCACTAGAAATCTCAGTTATTGTTATTATCACCTGTGTCAGGTATGTGTACCACAGCTCTCAGTGGATGGTGGCTGGAAACACGGATCATCCCTGTGTCCCTCCTCATCTGTATGTCCACCCGGACTCGCCGTCTTCAGGACAGACCTGGATGAGACAGCTCATCAGCTTTGATCGGGTCAAACTCACCAACAATGAGATGGATGACAAAGGCCATGTGAGTTCCCTTCTTCAACATGAACACCTCTACACTAAAACAATTAACAATAACAGTTATATATATATAAACTAAATATGTCCAATGTGATTTGAAATTCAGATAATCCTGAAGTCCATGCACAAGTACAGGCCACGCATTCACGTTATCCAGCACAGCGCTCTTGAACGGCTGTCACAGACTCTGGTGTCTCTGCCGGCGGATGGCGTCTACACCTTCTCCTTCTCTGAGACTCAGTTCACCACTGTCACAGCCTACCAGAACCAACAGGTCACTCATCTCAACACCTAACTCTGCAGTTTATCTCAGATTAATACGACACGCTTCTGCATTTATGTTGGAAAATTTGACAAAATTTGAATGGGTCCAAAAGGCTGGGACGATACTGAAATTCTAAATTAGACTGACCTGGATGTAGAGTGCAGATGAATACAAATAATTATTGGTAGCTTACATAATAAAACCTGTTCTTTTACACATGCTTCATTCTACAGATACTATAAAACCTGGAACATGTAATGTTGTGGCAAGTCATTCTGATTTCAAGCGTAAGATATTAAAACACAATTTATATCTCATAATTGTGACTTTTATTTGACAGTTCTGCTTTTTTCTCACAACTGTGAGTTTAGTTATTTTCTCATAGTTGTGAGATTACAATGTGCAACTGTGAGTTATAAAGTCAACTTTTTTTTTAATCAGAACTTTGAGTTTATATCTTACAATTCTGACTTTATAACTCACAATTGCTTGTTATGAAGTCCGAAATGTGAGATATAAACTTACAGTTGTGATATAAACTTGCATCTGACTTTATGACCTTTATCTCAGAATTGCAAGTTTATATTTCGCCGTTTTAATTTATTGCTCGCAATTGCAAGTTTAAATCCCACAATTCTGAGAAAAAAACATCAGAAGAGTGAGAAACTTGCAATTGCAAGAAAAAAAAAGCCAGAATTGTGAGAATTTTGTTTTTATTTTATTTTTTATTTAGTGGTGGAAACAGTTTTCCATACGTGTAAAATTATAGGTCTGTATGGAGAAATATATATTTCCAAAGTGTTTGACTGATTGTGTATTTTCTGATACCTTTAAGATAACAAAACTGAAAATCAATAGGAATCCTTTTGCCAAGGGCTTCAGGGAACGAAATGGGTAATGAAAGTTACTGTCTGTATGAACTATATTATGTATGTTTGCCAAGCTATAAAAAGGTTTTACAGTGGCGGAATAATCTGAAATAAACACATAACAATAGATGACGTTTATAACTCTTGATGGTGTTGTACATGTGTTAGCAGATTTCTGAAATCTCACCATCTCATTCTTCTAGAGGCGTGCTGGATGGGATGCTGGAGTCGTATGCATGGCACAGTCCCTTTAACCTCGACTTAAAATCTTTTGCTATAGAGCTATAGGGTTTGTTTCATTTTGTTATTATTTTAGCTAAAATGTTCATTAACAGTAGTTTCCATTAAGAGCCATCATGCATTGATTTGATCTGACTGCAGGCAGGTGTTATGGACCTCCAGCAAGCTTGGGTATCACCTCCTCAGGGCCATGCTTCTTGCCCAGCTGCTTCTCTCCAGCAGCTCATCCCGTCACGTTCTCAAGCCCTCGGTGCTGCAGGATGCTCCCTTCACACAGTGTTCTCTCATATAGAGCCTACTGCAGTATCTACCTGGGCAGACTCAGCACTTACGCTGGGCTGCCACCCGTGTCAGATCTGCCCTTCATGACATCAGAGAGCCAGCCTTTGTGTCTCCCTACAGCTACAGCCGCCGCTTCTCTACTGGTACTCATCATCTAAAGCTGGCTCATGCTGAGAGCCTGTTTACCAAATGCCCCTGATCTCCTCCATCAGTTACTGCCCCGACACCAAACCTGCCAAAACATGTACTCTAGTGAGAGCACTTGTAACCCAATACAGCATGATCTCATAAGCACGCCTACGTTCACTTACATTTACACAGGAACTAAAATGTAAATATTGACAGTGTGTGAATAGTACCATTTTTGTATGAACAACTTTAGAGAAATAAAAATGTTTATGAATCCTTATTGAATCTATGAACATTAAATTCATGGAATTAACCAGTTGATTCTGTTGTATTTATAATCCATGAGAATGTTTTCAATGCTGTTTGAGAAAAAATACAAATAAATTGGCACATTGAAACGGTAACGTTTTATTTTGTTCAGTGACATTTTGTGCCATATTCCCCAGGTGAAAAACGAGTGCACTTCCACAGTGTACTTAAAGTGCTCTGTTTTTGCGCACTAATTTTGTACTTAATATACTAAAAATGACTCTTTAGTACTTCTTAAGATAAACTTAAGATCATCTAAGTGTACTCAACTGTGCTATTTTGGGACAGCACGGATATGAACTAAAATGCGCTTTTAACATACTATCTCTGTTTAAAAATATATATATATATTTACCACTTGTAGTACATATGAACCATCTTTCATTCACTAGTACACTCAAGTGTACTATAAGTGGTGACCAAATACATTTAAAAAAAAGAGATAGTGTGTTAAAAGCACATTTTAGTTCATATTCATGGTGTCCCAAAATAGCACAGTTGAGTACACTTAGATGATCTTAGGTTTATCTTAAGAAGTACTAAAGAGTCATTTTTAGTATATCAAGTACAAAATTAGTGCTCAAAAATAGAGTACTTGAAGTACATTATGGAAGTGTACTTTTTTCACCTGGGTCAACTTGTTTTAAAAGAAATGCACAATTTTAAACAAGACTCCGTCTTAAAATGAATACAAATTCTATAATAATTTAACCGTTTATTATCATGATTAAAAAAAATAATAATAATTAAATACCCCATTAAAATTAAATGGGGGGGCCATTATTATTTTCATAAGTAACTGTAATTAATTACACTGTAATAAACTATTTACTCCCAAACACTGGTGGTTATTGCGAGTCAGTGACTGGGTGTGTCAGATAAGAGAGACGTCCAAAATGTGTACGGTCAGGGTTACATTAGGAGCAGGTTTGGGAAGCACTGCCCTACTAAGACACCCTCCTGCAGACTTCGGTCCCACCTGCCTGTGATTCTGAAGTAATCGTGAAGTCAGACCTCCACCAGGCTCTTCTTCTCCAGCCACACACTCGCACCTGTTCACAATTACAATCAAGCGCAGCTCCCATAATTCCCACAGACCTCCCTGCTCCCTGTAGGTATAGTTACATACCTCCTGTGATTGTGATCATCATCATCATCATCCCTCGACGAGAGTGTTCTCCATTAACTCTGTGTCTGCTTCAATACCTGCTGTCCTCATTCATCAAGTCAGGTTTCTCAAGTTAAGTCATACTGCTGTCACTTACCTGTCTACTCACCTTTTACTAACCTGGGCTGCATTTCCCAAAAACATTGTAAACCTAAGTTAGGTTTAGTTAAAATAGTGCTTAGTTGAAAGTGGTACTACTATTTTTCATATATCCCTGAGAACTACTATATACAGGTTCATAATTAATGTGAAGTATGCATAATGCATAATTCTGAACTGAAGATCATGGTAATCCACTAGTAATGACTCACTTGTTACAACATTTAGCAAAATGAATTATTATGCAGAACCTTATAAAACCCCAATCACTTACAATAATTTTAGTCATTGCGAAAGAGTTACCATGTTATTCATTTTATAATACTGATCCAAATTATTTGTTATTCTTTAGGAAGATTTTGGTAATATTTGAGTCATTACTAGTCAGTTACCATGACCTTTACATTAGAATTACTTATACATTAAGCATTAATCATATAAATTATGGACTGGTATACAGTACTTCTTAGTAGTTATAAGGGTGGTATGAAAAAATAGTAGTTACTTATTAGCTAATAATGAACTACTGTTTTGGACTAAGCACTATTACTTACTAAATCATTAATAAAAAGAGTTTATTGTTAGCTACGGCTTGTTACTTACGGACGGCAGCTCCTGTACGTGTTTTGAATACTTGGTCGCAGTTCTGTTGTTTAAATTATTTACTTGCTGCTAGGAAGGAATAGTTTGTTTCCTACCTATTTCTACTCTACATTTTCGTTGAGGTTTATATGTTTGATTGCACTTACTGGTAATTAGAATCATTTGCGCCTCAGCTGAGAACAAGCCTGTGTGATTGTGCGAAGTGTCAGTTTCGTCTTGAGCTATTAGCAGTCCTTTAACCTAATTGGCTGGGCTGATCAGAAGCCGGCCACAGCTGTTTTCACTCTAGTTTCCTACACTGTATTTATTTGATGTCAGAGCGCTGACGCGGAAGTGTTCAGCTGTTGTGCTCAGCCTCCTCGTGTGAAGACCAATGAGTGTAAAGACAGACGACTTTTTCCTGCGCGACTTTGACCGAGCAACGGCACCGAGCACAAACTTATGTATCGTTTTTATCCTCCCTCACACTTTCCTATCCTCTATCCTTCCACGTCTATCATGTGTTTCCAAACCATTCCGGTTCTCTCTCTACCTCGCTCTAAAAACACACGCAGAAGGCTACGTAACCCTGCTAACCTGCGCCCTATCTCTACATCTTCCACTGCACCTCTTTCTTTCTCTGTGGGTCTTTGGAATTGCCAGTCAGCTGTCAACAAAGCCGACTTCATTTCTGCTTTTTCCTTACAATCCACACTCAGCATCCTGGGCTTGACTGAGACCTGGATTCGTCCAGAAGACTCAGCAACCCCAGCTGCTCTCTCTCACAATTTCTCTTTCTCTCACACCCCTAGGCAAGTTGGCCAGGGTGGGGGCACTGGTTTGCTCATTTCTAACAATTGGAAATACTCTACCCACTCTCCCCTAGGCAATCTCAACTCATTTGAATCTCATTCCGTTACTGTAACAGCTCCTATAAAACTCCAGATTTTGGTAATCTATCGTCCGCCGGGCCAAATACCACCAACCTTCCTAGATGAGCTGGACGGACTGCTGTCCTCTTTCATGGAGGATGGCACTCCACTCTTAGTCTTCGGCGATTTCAACATTCACCTAGACAGGCCTTATGCTACAGACTTCCATTCACTCCTAGCTTCATTTGATCTCAAACGCCTCACCACTACTAGCACGCACAAATCAGGTAACCAACTCGACTTAATTTACACACGCAATTGTACTACAGATAACATTCTGGTACAACCACTACATATCTCTGACCATTTCTTCATTACATTTACTTTACATTTTGCTACCCAGATGCCACCATCTCCCTTACCGGTTACTTTCAGACGCAACCTACGCTCCCTTTCCCCCTCCCTTCTTTCCTCTGTAGTATCCTCCTCTCTTCCCTCGCCTACCCATTTCTCTTCTCTGGATGTGAATGCAGCTACTGACACTTTATGCACTACCTTAACCTCTTGTCTAGACGACATCTGTCCTCTCTCCTCCAGGCCAGCACGGGCTGCCCCTTATAACCCCTGGTTATCCGATGTTCTTCATGACAATCTGACCAAACTTAGAGTGGCAGAGAGAAAATGGCGCAAATCAAACGATCCGTCGGACCTGAGTAGGTATCAGTCTTTGCTTTCATCTTTCTCTACTGAAGTCCACACTGCCAAATCCTCACATTTCCACAACAAGATCAACAGCGCTCCAGACATGCGCAATCTCTTCAGAACATTTAATCCTCTCCTCTGTCCCCCTCCTCCACCTCCCACCACTTTAATAACCGCTGATGACTTTGCCTCTTTTTTCACAAACAACATCCACTGCTCTAACTCCCATCTTCTCCTTAATTCTCCTTAACTCCCATAATTCACCGAGGCAGAAGTATCCAAACTTCTCCTCTCCAGCCATCCTACAACATGTCCTCTCGACCCAATCCCCTCACACTTTCTCCAAACAATCTCTCCCACACTCTTACCGGCACTCACACACATTATCAACACATCTCTCCTCACAGGCATCTTCCCCACAGCATTCAAGCAGGCTCGGGTAACGCCACTGCTCAAAAAACCTACATTAAACACTTCTCTTTTAGAAAAATACAGACCTGTCTCTCTCCTTCCATTCATAGGGAAAACACTCAAACGAGTTGTCTTCAACCAGCTCTCATGGTTTCTTTCACAGTACTGCAAACAGCATGCTAAACAGTCAGATTTTAGGAGTGGCCATTCAACAGAGACTGCGCTACTCTCAGTCACTGAAGCCCTGCGAATTGCAAAGGCCGATTCCAAATCATCAGTCCTCATTCTGCTAGATCTTTCTGCTGCTTTTGACACTGTCAATCATCAGATTCTCCTGTCTACCCTCTCATCACTGGGCATCACTGGGATTCCACTTCGCTGGTTTGAATCCTATCTCACTGGTAGATCCTTCAGGGTGGCCTGCGGAGGGGAGGTATCCAAACCACATCAACTGGTCACTGGAGTTGCTCAGGGATCGGTTCTTGGACCCCTCTTCTTCTCCACATACACTACATCACGGGGTCCCATCATACATGCACATGGCTTCTCCTATCACTGCTACGCCGATAACACACAGCTCTATCTCTCTTTTCAACCAGATGACCCAACGGTATAGCTGCACGGATCTCAGGCTGCCTGGCGGACATCTCGGCATGGATGAAAGAACATCACCTACAGCTCAACCTGGCAAAGACGGAACTTCTTGTCTTCCCTGCCACTCCGACTCTACAGCATGACTTCACGATTCAGTTAGGCTCATCAATGATTACCCCATCAACTTCGGTCAGAAATCTTGGTGTAATCTTTGATGACCAGTTGACCTTCAAAGAGCACATTGCAAAGTCTGCTCGACCCTGCAGGTTTGCACTACACAACATCAGAAAGATTCAAGATTCAAGATTTTTATTTGTCACATACACAATTATACAGAGTATAACCAGCAGTGAAATGTAGGTCCGGTCCGCTCCAAGGACAGTGCAATTATAAAGTATACAAATATTAATAAAAATAAAAATAAAATAAAATAAAGATAAAAAATATAAATATAAATATAAAAGATCAGGCCCTTTCTGACAAAACATGCTGCACAACTTCTTGTCAAGGCCCTTGTCGTTTCTAGACTGGACTACTGCAATGCTCTTCTGGCTGGTCTGCCATCAAACACAATCAAACCTCTACAAATGATTCAGAATGCAGCGGCACGACTGATCTTCAACGAGCCCAAAAGAGTGCATGTTACACCTCTCTTCATCTCCTTACACTGGCTACCAGTGGCAGCTCGCATCCAGTTCAAGTCACTGATGCTTGCGTACAGAACTACCACAGGCTCAGCACCCTCCTACTTCCACTCACTATTACGTACCTACATCCCCTCCAGAAGTCTGAGATCTGCTAGTGAGCGACGCCTTGTGGTACCATCACAGAGAGGCTCAAAATCACTCTCCAGAACATTCTCGTTCACCATTCCTGGCTGTTGGAATAATCTTCCCACCCCTATCCGAAATGCTGGATCCCTGTCAATCTTTAAGCAACAACTAAAAACTCATCTCTTTCGGCAGTACTTGACTTCACCCTAAACTCAAAAAACAAAACAAAAAAAACGTACTCTTTCCCTCTATCTTTCTTTCCCTCCCTTACTAGCTTGTACTTATTTGAACAATGACTGAGACTTGGTGTTACGAGCAGTTCCTCTGTCTGATTGCCTCTTCAAGATGAATCGCTTTTTTTATTCCCCAATTGTAAGTCGCTTTGGATAAAAGCATCTGCCAAATGACTAAATGTAAATGTAAGTTACTAGAGTGAAATTATTGTATTAGTCATTTGTTCCTGTGTAGTTATTCATTAAAGTGTTAAAGTGTTACCCTCACAGGTTATGGGTATATTGTGTAATGTAAATCGCGTTTGGTCTCATACTGTATCGCGTATCTTGTCAGTGTGTGTACTTGCTTGGCCATTTTTAGTGATTAATAGGAAAGTGGGTTCAGCCGAATTCTAGTAGTGATTTGTTAGATAGGTATAAAAAAGGTTATTATACCGCGGCAGCCCTCGTGTGAAGCCCTCTTAGTGTGAAGACCAAAGAGTGTAAAGACCATCGACTCTACCGTGCGACTCCACCGGGCTAGGACACCGGCAAAGGATATAAGTATCGCTTTTTATTTTTTATTTTTTTTTTTTTTTTTCCTTTATATGTTTACTATTGAAATGTTGTTGTTGTATGCATTTGTCAATTTTATTTAATTTCTGTATTTTCTTAAATGGGTGTCTATAGAGTATTTACAGAGTGTTAACTTTTAGTTTTAGTTTCTTTTCCTTATTTGTAAGTCGCTTTGGATAAAAGCGTCTGCTAAATGACTAAAAGTAAGTAAAGTAAAAGTAATGGACTGTGAGCTTATAAAACTATGTGTTAATTGTGTTGTGTGTAATGGTGAATAGCAGCATGCATGTGTGGGAAGCTTTTATATCTCTACCTCAATGAGAGCGAAAACTGTCTGAATCAGAAGCCGCTGTTGTGTTGCTCATTTCACGTCTTCCCCATCGACTCCCAGTACAGAAAGAACACTTTTTTATTTTTTTTTTAGCATTTTTTAAAAGCTGTGTTGAGAGCTGTGCTAGAACAGCTGTTTCATGACCCTATCTCCATGTTTTATGGTCCAGTTTAGAGCTGGATTAGCGATTAGATTTGCCATATAGAATATTTTGCTCTATGTGAGTGTACTGTATGTATGCAGATAAAGTTTACTTTACTTTACTTTTGTCATTTAGCAGACGCTTTTGTCCAAAGCGACTTACAAATAAGAAAAAGTAACTAAAACTAAAAAGTTACAACTCTATAAATACTATCTACCCACATATTTAAGAAAATAAAGAAATTAAATAAAATTAACACATGCATATAACAACAACATTTCAATAATAAACATATCAATGAAAAAATTTAATAAAAAGCTACTACTATCCCTTGCCGGTGTCCCTGCCCGGTGGAGTCGCACGGTAGAGTCGATGGTCTTTACACTCTTTGGTCTTCACACTAAGAGGGCTTCACACGACGACTGCCACGACCGCTGCCGCGGTATAATAACCTTTATTATACCAAACCAACAAATGATCATTTCAATTCAGCTGGACCCACTTTCCTGTTTATCAACTACAAATGGCCAAGCAAGTGCACACACTGACAAGATACACGATACAGTACGAGACCAAACGCGATTTCAGCAACTCTCATCCTAGTAAACAAAATAAGCTTGAAAATAAAGTTGAATGTTCTATGTATACAACTTTTCACATGAGCGTACTGTATGTACAGTATGTGGGTGTGTATTTGAAGATGTGTATCACTGACACTTAAATGATGCGTATAAAGGGTAAAAGTTTATCGAATTGTATCATATTTTACACAGCACATTGTACCTAATAGTCTTGTTTAGTCCCCAAGTGTGAAAGCCAAAGGCAACTGTGGCAAAAAATGAAAAACCTAATTTGATCTTGGATACTGGAGACAAAACAAATTGGGAAACACCAGGTGGCAAGTTCCCAAATAATGCCAGTAAAAAGTTGGGTGCCACTTCATAGCAGGTGGCCTTAACTACTATGTGCTTACATTTAAATTAATCATTTGATACAATGCACTTATTGTGTACATACATGTTCTTACGTTGTACTTATATTTAAAAAAAAATAACTATATGTAGTTACATCTGTTATTGATTTCTGTAATTACATTTATAATTACACTGTTGACCCATCCTCACACCTTAACCCACCCTTAAACCTACCAAGACCACCAAGCCTGTCCCTAACCTTACCCGTGTCACACCTTAATAGCAGCAAAAGTGTTTTACAATACAATATGACCACAATAAGTACATTGTACTCATTTTTTTAATGTAACTAAGGCCACCTAGTATAAAGTGTGACCAAAAGTTGATATGTTACTGTAAGATGAAGTCTTTGAGGTCCATCCAGAATTGAGTAGTACAGTGCAGGCAAATTTTGCTTTAAAGTGGGTTACACTTTATTTTGATAGTCCACTTTAGACATTCTACTAACTATAAGTAAATTTGTAACTACATGTCAACTAAATCTCAGAGTAGACTGTTAGGGTAGGTTTAGGGTTAGTGGAATAAGTTGACATATACTTGCAAAGTTTCTCATAGTCAGTATGTTGTATGTTGTGGACCCATCAAAATAAAGTGTGAGAAGATATTAAGCAGACAGTCTACTAATACTCTAATTACTGCTAGTTGACATGTAGTAGCAAAGTTACTTACTGTTAGCAGAATATTTAAAGTGGACTATCAAAATAAAGTGTCACCATTTAGTGTTGTACGTTGTAGACAGTATTAGTATCATTTGTCATATTGAAATTTCTTTGCCGCTGTGGATAAAAGGGAAATTATTTCTCCTGAGGGCACCTCGGCCCAGGAGTGCCTTTAACCAGTCTACCCAGAGCTTGTCATCTTCCTGTGTGTGACACTTCTCCATTTGATCCATCTGATCCGTGTGGCTCTGACTGGCCTCAGGATCAGGTGGCTGAGCCAAACAGGTGATTTAGAGCCACTGCTTTTTGAAGCTGGTGTGTGAGGTCAGTGGCATCAGGTGCCTGCAGATGCTGCTGTCCATCTGAGAGCTGATGTTCAGGATGTGTTCAGCGTGGCCCCACCGCCCCGGGCCCCTGTGCAGGTAATTGATTTCAGGGCGCTTGCCCCTCCCGCCTCGACCGTTGAGTGTTTAGATCCACGGCCGGCCTGTGGTGCGCTGTCAACGCTAATTCAATTAGAGACGCAGGAGTGTGACTAACTGCAACCTGCCAAGCAACTTTCCATATGTGTGCCTTAACCCCTCTCACCACACACACACACACACACACACACACTCACACACTCATGCTGATGTGCATGTCCTTAGACACATTTATGCAATGCTGAACATCTTATCTTTTGTCGAGCATTACAGTTTATATTTATTTATTTTATTTAGTTTTTTTGCATTGTGACATTATTTTAGAAAAATAACACATTTACAAACACAGTTCTATTACAAAAAGGAAAAAAGAGAAAGAAATATGACCTAGATGTGTATTCATCCAGTTGTTTTTCACATGACATGTGACGTGAAATGCTATCATGGTCTTGTCTTTAATATCGATGAATCTGCATGGGTTTAGACAGGAGGATCATCAGGGCACACATGTTCAGAAAGTTAAATCTGGATCAGAATCATCTGGGGCCAGTTGTTCAAAAGTAAGCTGATCAGATTGTGGCTCGGATTGGATCAAATCTTGAAAATGGTGTTCAAAAGAAAAAAAAAAAAAGGATTCGGAATAGATCATAAAATCCAATCTTGGGTTTGATCTGGATTAAACACTCAATTTGTGTTGTTCAAAACGTTTTAGTAAGATTTTGATACTTTTGATCCAAAAAACGGGATTATTCTGATTCCAGCAGCAGGGTGGATTTCAGGAACAAAAATGTAATACAACTTTAAAACTGGTCCAAAAAATACAACATTTGTAACATGTAATATATCCCCAAATCCCCAAACATATCAATCTCTGTCAATATCAAAAAAAAAAATATTATATTTAATTTAAAGTGTTTTTTTGTTTTGTTTTTTAATCACTGATTGTATACTATATTGACACAATCATCAGAGATGTTTTTTTTTTTTTCATCAGCATGTCCCTTTAGGGGCTCCGTAGAGCACTAGTAATCCAGATTTGGATATCTGAAAGTGTGTATCTGGATCAGGATGATCCAATCCAATGTTGCTTTGAAAAACCAGCACAAAAGTAAGATGGGTTACCTGATCCTGAATAGCAAAACATGGGATTTCCAAATCCAGATCATCTTGATCCTGATTAAACTTTTTGAACATCTGGCCCCTGGATGTGAAATCCTGTGTTTTGCTATTGTCACTTTTGTGCTGTTTTTCTTTGGATTTGACACTTTTTCAGATGACCAAATCCAGAGGGTTAGTTTACTTCAGATTTGCTAAAAACATATATAAAAAATATTTAAAGCTATTATTGAGTTAAATGAGAAAGTATCAAGTAGACATACTATAGTAGCTTTAGAAATAAATATTTTATTCGATTCAACATAAAATTTATTACACATAAACATTTAGGCTACAACGGCCTAACATAAACTATGGAACATAAAAGAAGATAATTTGAGAAACAGTAATTTTTTATTCACGCAATGAAAGTCACTGGTAACCAAAACAGCTTTGTTACCAACAGTCTTCAAAATATCTTATTTTGTGTTGCACAAGTCATTCATGTTTAACACGACATGAGGGTGAGTAAATGAGTTAATGTTTTATTTATGTATGCATGTATGTATGCAGGGCTTGACATTAACTTTTTTGGTTTTCCAAATTCACTAGCCACTCAGCATTTTCACTGGCCACAATTTTGTTGTTGGGAAATTATGTTTTATATAACTTAATACTGCATACAAATTGATTTCCAGTTCATTTTTGACCTATTTAAAGGGCATTTTCCCCTAAACATATTAAATGCATGAATCATCTTTCATATCAAATTCGTACATTTTATTAATAATTTCACTTAATAAGATAATATAGGGCTGTTACCAATCATATGAAAACAGTATCTACAAAATCAATCTTTACACCCCAGAAGAAACATAAGTGACTGGATCGGCATTCAGATGCATTTACACAGACAGATCAATGTAGCTGAAATACAGCATGAATGCATTTACACTGCATGCAAAACTATAACAGCATAAATAATGTTGTGAGCTCTGTGTTTTAAAATATATATTTTTTTTATTATACAAATATGAAATGTTGTAAAAAATGCAAAGATAGGCTACTATGAAAGTAACCCGCCAGTAGTTGGCAGCAAGTGACTGTCTTAATGAATGAATCATTGAAGAATGCATTCAAACGATTTCTTCAGACGGCTGATTCATTCAAGAATGAAGCAAGTGCCTGTCTTTGTGAATGGACCACTGAATCTTTGACTCAAATGATTCAAAATTCAAAAACGCGAATCTTTCAGTAACTAAACACTGCTGTGTGTTGCTCAGACATGCACGACTGTTCTGCTGGTTTTCATTAACCAAATGGAGCAAAACAGTCAATGTTAACAATATAGCCTTTTAATAACTTCAAATTCAAATATTGAACTAAAATGTATATTAACTACTCGTCCTGGTTTTCAGGGAATTTCCCTCTCTTGGTCGTGTCATGTTGCTTAACTAGGCTGTATGTTATAAATATAAAAGCTAAGTTACATTTTTATGTTTCTTCTGTGTGCAGTTGCGTAAATTTTTTTTTATATCTCCTCGAGATTCTCTCACATAGACAGGCTGTGTAAGCCTCAACTGGTTCGACCATTATCAATCGCCGTTTACACTGAATGTAATAAAATCAGAACCATTCTCTGCAAAACTTCGGTGCAATTAGATATTTTAATCAGATTAGTTGTCCGGTCCGGCAAGTAAAATTCTCTTCTTTTATTAGTCCCTTCAAAAAAAATCTACTTGTCCCAGATAAGCATTAACGTCGAGCTCTGTAACTCCATATAAAATTCAACCCACCAGAGGGGCTATTGGGAGTGACTGTGGTAACCGCCACTGCTGAAATCTACCCACATTTGGCGGGTGTTAATGTCAAGCCCTGTATGTATGTATGTATTTATTTATGTGTTTGTTTTACTTTCTATTTTTTTTTTTATAAATTAAATGAGTCATTCATTCATTCGATTCGTTCAAATGGCTGATTCATTCAGGAATGAAGTAAACAGCTCTCTTTATGAACGGCCTTTGAATCATTGGTTCAAATGATTCATCCAAAATGAGGATTCAATCTAAACAACGCAGTGTTACTCACAGATGCACAACAGTTCAACAAATTGCGCAAAAACAAATAATATTGTGTTTAAAATATAGTAAAATATTAAATTCTTATAAACTAAACTAAAACCACATTTAAACTCATGATGTTTGGGACAAAAACAGCAGCATTGATCTTGCTGTGATATTGCTTATATGATATGATATAAATATGTGATGGCCAACATCTTCCCATCAGACATGCCCTGTCTGTCAATGAGTCGAGAGAGATCCTGACACCACCTCTTATAACCAGTATCCAGAAAAGTTTGTTAAACCACATTTATAATAGCATGCAGAAGAAATCGTCAGACGTACTTAGAGGCTTTTGCATCTGAACCCTTCTATTATTATTATTATTTATTTTATTTTTTGGGGGATATTGACATCAATTTCAGGGATTACAGGTCCTTCTCAAAAAATTAGCATATTGTGATAAAGTTCATTATTTTCTGTAATGTACTGATAAACATTAGACTTTCATATATTTTAGATTCATTACAACACAACTGAAGTAGTTCAAGCCTTTTATTGTTTTAATATTGATGATTTTGGCATACAGCTCATGAAAACCCAAAATTCCTATCTCAAAAAATTAGCATATCATGAAAAGGTTCTCTAAACGAGCTATTAACCTAATCATCTGAATCAACTAATTAACTCTAAACACCTGCAAAAGATTCCTGAGGCTTTTAAAAACTCCCAGCCTGGTTCATTACTCAAAACCGCAATCATGGGTAAGACTGCCGACCTGACTGCTGTCCAGAAGGCCATCATTGACACCCTCAAGCAAGAGGGTAAGACACAGAAAGAAATTTCTGAACGAATAGGCTGTTCCCAGAGTGCTGTATCAAGGCACCTCAGTGGGAAGTCTGTGGGAAGGAAAAAGTGTGGCAGAAAACGCAGCACAACGAGAAGAGGTGACCGGACCCTGAGGAAGATTGTGGAGAAGGACCGATTCCAGACCTTGGGGGACCTGTGGAAGCAGTGGACTGAGTCTGGAGTAGAAACATCCAGAGCCACCGTGTACAGGCGTGTGCAGGAAATGGGCTACAGGTGCCGCATTCCCCAGGTCAAGCCACTTTTGAACCAGAAACAGCGGCAGAAGCGCCTGACCTGGGCTACAGAGAAGCAGCACTGGACTGTTGCTCAGTGGTCCAAAGTACTTTTTTCGGATGAAAGCAAATTTTGCATGTCATTCGGAAATCAAGGTGCCAGAGTCTGGAGGAAGACTGGGGAGAGGGAAATGCCAAAATGCCTGAAGTCCAGTGTCAAGTACCCACAGTCAGTGATGCTGGTGTTGGTCCACTGTGTTTTATCAAGGGCAGGGTCAATGCAGCTAGCTATCAGGAGATTTTGGATCACTTCATGCTTCCATCTGCTGAAAAGCTTTATGGAGAGGAAGATTTCATTTTTCAGCACGACCTGGCACCTGCTCACAGTGCCAAAACCACTGGTAAATGGTTTACTGACCATGGTATTACTGTGCTCAATTGGCCTGCCAACTCTCCTGACCTGAACCCCATAGAGAATCTGTGGGATATTGTGAAGAGAAAGTTGAGAGACACAAGACCCAACACTCTGGATGAGCTTAAGGCCGCTATCGAAGCATCCTGGGCCTCCATAACACCTCAGCAGTGCCACAGGCTGATTGCCTCCATGCCACGCCGCATTGAAGCAGTCATTTCTGCAAAAGGATTCCCGACCAAGTATTGAGTGCATAAATGAACATAATGGCCATTCTTTTATTGGTCGGATGAAATATGCTAATTTTTTGAGATAGGAATTTTGGGTTTTCATGAGCTGTATGCCAAAATCATCCATATTAAAACAATAAAAGGCTTGAACTACTTCAGTTGTGTTGTAATGAATCTAAAATATATGAAAGTCTAATGTTTATCAGTACATTACAGAAAATAATGAACTTTATCACAATATGCAAATTTTTTGAGAAGGACCTGTATATGGGACCAATATAACCTACTGTCATTGTTAAACAATGATGTAAACATTTTAAGTAAACAAAACAAAACAAAACAAGTACACTGTCATGAATCTGGTCCATGCTCTCCCTGTCAACCACCACTAGAGGTCACCCGTTCACCACAGTGACTTTTACACTCACAGCACATTGGACTCCATTTCCCACAATCCATTGCACAGATCACAGCTGTCACCATTCATGCATCACACACACCTGATCACCATTTTCCAATCACCACCACACACCATATAAGCCTGGGACTTGCTCTAGCTCAGGGCTGAGTATTGTTAGCGTATATCACTCGCATAGCGATAGCAACTCTACAGAGCCATTATCCTAGTCTTGCCTTGTTTTCCTGCCGTGTCTGACCCTGCCCGTGTTTCCTGGATTAACCCTTCGCCTTGCCGTTTGGACTCTGTTTGCTCCCCGTTTGGATTATTGCTCTCGACTCTGGATTATCTCTCTGCCTTGCCCCTTTGGATACTGTTCGCTGATCGTTGACCCACGCTTGCTCCACGGATTGCTCTGTCTTGCCTCTGCCATACCTGTTTGCCGATCTCTGACCCTGCCTGTTTTCTGACCATGTTTTTTAATAAAGCTTTGCACATGGATCCGCACGTCTCACGTCTCGTCAGCCCCGTAACATACACTGTATAATGCAACATACATACACATTAACAGTTTACACTTGATTTATCTTGATTTGATAGAAATATAGTCTATTAATCCTTTCAGTATTAAGAAAAAAAGTACATACTATTGTGAAATGGATAACCTGACCTTGCATATCAAAACATAGGATTTCCAGATCTGCAACATTCAGATTCAGATTAGACTGGGCTCAGGATAATCCTGTTTTGTTGTTGTTGTTTTTTTGTACTGTATGTATTTATTTATTTTGAGCAACATGTTGAACAACACATTCTGAATCCATACCAATGCCAAGACTGAATTGCGTAATATAATTAAATTTCAGAAACCCTTACTTTTGAACAGTTGAACTTTGTATAACAGCAGTTAATAAACTTATCACAGCAATGTGCAGCAGCTCATGCATCATGACTGTTGATTGTAATTGGGACGGACAGATGATTTGTGGGAGCAGGAGGTTGTGTGTCAGTGTCCTGGCAACACACGGCGGCAGGAACTCAAATTGGTAGCAGATAGCACATAATGGTAATGAAGGCTTGGCATGCAAAAGACAACTTCCGTCCTAGATGGGATGTTTGATTTTCATCTGTTTCTTGTTGAGGAGCTGGAACAGAGGAAGGAATAACTGAATAGGAGCTGTTATCAAATCTGACCATTTCAGCTCCTCAGATTTGTGAGAACAGATATATAACAGGAAAATAATTAAAACTTTTAGAAACATGTATAACATTCAGTGCTAGAAATACATAGGCAACATTATTATTATTATAATTGTTTGTTACAGTGGGTTTATCTGAGGAAATAAAATACAAAAAAATACAAAAAAGGTAAATATAAATCATATGCATTTAATAACATAAAAGAACATGTGACAGTAAAACCAAATTAAAAACTGATTTGCTGAGTAGAGAGAAACCTTTTCTGACTCTGTTTTATAATTCTGTAAAATTTTACGTTTATAGCACCATCATGAGGTGAAAGGGACCATATGCATGTCTGTTGAGGATTTGCACATTTCACATTCATATGACACGGGCGTTTGATGCAAGCACACAAAATTGTACAAATGTTTAAAAAAAAACACTGACACATTTCAAGCAAACAAAATTACAAGAACAAGACCTGGACTTATGATCTGGTTTAGGTGAGACCACCTAAGAAAAAATAAAGCAAACTGAACATTTAGTAAATTACAACAAGCAGTGTTTCCAATACATATTTTAATGTGTTTGTGACTCCTCTTTAAACACACTGTGCACTTTAATATGATCACAAACTGATGATTGTTGTATGCATCTCAATGTTTTGGCATATGCCTGAGCATCAGGCTCCTTAGCTGTGACAACTGATCACATTTTCATTAATACTTTTTGAGAATCACTCTTCCTTAGAACAAACCTGACCAATATTTAATATCTTAATTAAATATTCTCTTAACATTTTAGGACAGTGCATAATCCAGTAAAATGACTATGAAACCACAATTTCCATGTTTTTCATGACTGTGGGAATCATGTATAAGTGTAATTATACTCATACATGGAATCTTTTTTTTTTTTTTTTTTTACAATACCAGTACTTTGTGATACACAAGATCACATGAGATACTTGAACTATGATGAAGGTTGAAAACTTCTCCTGATGTGAAAAGTGAAACTGCATTTTGTATGAAATCAGAATAGACCGTTATTTCTCTCACTTTCAAAATATTACCAAGCTGTCTTTTATCTCAGTCTACAGTCTAATGAGAGTTAAAGAGTAAAAAAATAACCTGTTTCTGAATATTTCAAGATAGATTTCTTAATTTCTAAATAGTCTGCATTATGAATAAAAATCACATAACACAAAGTAATTTGAGACAGTATTATCCCTGACCTCAAAATATCCATGTCTGTACCAAATAGCCTCCCTCTAGCACAATATTATTATGAAAAATAATGGTTGGAGGAACATTCATTAACCATGGGCCAAACAGGTAAGCAGACCATAGCCACCAAAGCATCTCAAAAAAAAATTCCTGCTAAATTGCCCCCAGCTGGCCGTTTTCAGAAGAGTGCCTGGAATTTTCAGCTGGATAAAAACAAGTTGGGAGTGACACACAAAAGTACAGTGACAGTAAATTATTGTAAAGAAAAAACAAACAAACAAATAACATTATAAATACAAAATACCTATAAAAGTTGTAATCACTGAAATTGAGCACATTTATCTTGTTCAACAGATACATCCCAAACTTTACCATGTTACTGTTAGTCACAAATATACAGCAGATGAGACAGTGATCGGATTTGGGCCTGTTTCTGATACAAAGCAATTGTTTGGCCTTGAAAGACTTGGACATGAAATATTAGTAATTTGAAATTTCGTCAGTGTTTTATATATATATAGTTATGATACTGGGTTGGGTTAGGTCAGGGGTGCCCAACCCTGTTCCTGGCGATCGACTGTCCTGCAAAGTTTAGCTCCAACTCGAATCAAACACACCTGAAGCAATTAATTAAGGTCTTCAGGATTGCGTAAAAATTAAAGGCAGGTGTATTTGATTAGAGTTGGAGCTAGACTTTGCAGGACAGTCGATCGCCAGGAACAGGGTTGGGCACCCCTGGGTTAGGTGCACAAAATTTCTAATGAAATCTCAAATAAATAAAATAACTGTGGCGGTTCAAACTGAAAATCATTCCCCAATGTTGTCATAATGATAAAATTATACCCCAACATATAATTTCAAGATAAAATGAAATCAACATCTGTGCATTGACAGCAAAACATTTATTTCAAATGGATGCGGAAACTATAGTGCCTTGAAAATCTCAGCTTTATAAATATTTAGATGAGATGTCTACTTACGGGTTAAACATAAGCATAAACATAACCAATTAGCATGCTAAGCTAACATAGACAACAAACACAGAATGTCAAATCAGTAACAGTAGCAAAAATCAGAAACCTGTTGAGTCTTTTCTGTGCAGCTCAATCCAAAGTTTACCTCAGCAGATATTAGACTGAATTGGACAAGAGTTGTAAGATGACAAGCAGGAAATAAAACATTCTTTATACACATGGAAGATGTCAAATGAGATATCATTGGAAAGTTATACACTTTATTATTATTTTTTTTTTAAATCCTTATATTTTCTGAGCTAAGAGGCACTGTCTTCCAACATTTCAGGTACCTTGAGAATATGCTGCTGCTGATACATCAAAAGGTTTTAAAAAATATTGCAATTTACGGCAAAGTTAAAAATGGCGAAAAGTCGATTCATAGAGTCTGACATAATTGCTATTGACATGATTAGCATGAACCAAGGAATTTGTAGACAACAAAATAATTTTCTGATTAACATTTCAAATATCGTGAGCAAAAATAAAAATTTTCAGATCTTATGACCTATAGGTGGTACTTTTACCAAACTGGGCATGCACCCAGATCAAGGTGCTGATGAGGTGCACCAAGTTTCGAATATTTTGATCAAAGTATTGCTGAGCTATAGCATCTAATGGGGAAATGGGGAAATCTCCCTAAGTTCATATCATCATATCTGTGCAGCTTGGTCCTTGGATCATCTGAGACAATTTTGGTAAGAGTCTGACAAAATTTAAAGGAGGAGTTTCTGTTTCAAAATGCTTCATACTTTTCAAAATTGTGACTACTGAAATGGACAGTCTTAATATAAGATAATGAACGTTCTCACCATGAAGATACTAATTACATTTGCATTTAATCATTTAGCAGACGCTTTCATCCAAAGCTACTTTCAAAAGAGGATAATAGTAGCAATCAAAGCAACAAAACAGCAACAATATGTCAGTATTTTGACATGTCTAACACAGTACAATGTAACCATTTTTTTAATGATAAGAATGAAAAACAGATTGAACAGAATAGAGAGGACTAGTGTTAGAAGTCAAGTTATTTTTTATTTTTTATAATAAATATAAAAATAATAAAGAGTGCTAGTGCTAGAGGGTCAAGTGTAGGAAGAAGTGATATGTCTTTAGCCAATTCCTGAAATTGCTTGGTAAAGGAGTGCTGAGCCAGTGTTTTTTTTTCTTTCTTTTTAAGTTATATTTATGCACTTTTATGCCTTTAATGGACAGGTCAGTAGAGAGTAGACAGGAAAGCATTGGGTGGAGAGAGGGGAGCGGGATCGGCAAAGGACCTTGAGATGGGAATTGAACTCGGGTCGCCGCAAGCACGGTTGCGCTATATGTCACGCACTAACCACAAGGCTATTGGCGCTGACAAGGAGTGCAGAGCCAGTGGTTGTTTTGTAGGCAAACATCAATGAATTTTATACGAGCAGCTATTGGTAGCAGCTAATGCAAATTGATTAACAGAGGTGTGACGTGCTCTTTTCGGCATGGCACTAATCTTGCTGCCACGTTCTGGATTAATTGTAGAGGTTTGATAGACCTGGCTGAAAGACTTGCCAAGCGAGCATTGCAATAGTCCAGCCTGGACAGAACAACAACTTGAACAAGGAATTGTGAAGCATGTTCTGAAAGAAAGGGCCTGATCTTCTTGATGTTGAATAAAGCGAAACTACAGGACTGGGCAGTTTTAGCAATGTGGTCTGAGAAAGTCAGCTGATCATCAATCATAACACCATGGTTTCTGGCTGTTTTTGAAGGAATTATGGTTTACATTTACATTTGGCAGACACTTTTATCCAAAGCGACTTACATTGAATTCAAGTTACAGTTTTTACATTTTATCAGCTCTTGCTTTCCCTGGGAATCGAACCCATGACCTTGGCGTTGCTAGCGCCATGCTCTACTATTTGAGCAACAGGAAAGCCTAGTTGATGTTCCTAAAACCTGGTTGATGTTCCTAACTGGAAGGTTAAATTATGATGAATCGATGGGTTTGCTGGAACCACAAACAGTTCTGTCTTGGCAAGTTTGAGTTGTCTGTTAGACAAGCTGAGATCGTCGGATCAGATGTAGAGTTGAGTGTCATCAGCATAGCAGTGATATGAAAAGCCATGTTTCTGAATGGCAGAACCTAGTGATGCCATGTAGACAGAGAAGATAAGTGGTCCAAGTACTGAGCCCTGAGGCACCCCAGTAGCTAGATGTTGTGACTTGGACACCTCACCTCTCCAAGATACCTTGAAAGACCTTTCTGATAGGTATGACTCAAACCACTGGAGTTGCGGTTCCTGAGATGCCCTTTGCCAATAGGGTTGACAGGAGGATCTGGGGGTTAATCTTGTCAAAAGCAGCAGACAGATTCAAGTATTGAAGATTTGGGAGCCGCTCTTGCCAGTCTTAGGGCTTCAACAACCAAGAGAAGGACAGTCTTGGTTGAATGTTTACTTCTGAAGCCAGACTGGTTCCTGTCCAAGAGGTTTTTCTGTGTGACAAAGGCAGAGACTTGGTTACACACAACTCGTTCAAGTGTTTTTGCAATGAATGGATGAAGGGATACTGGTCTGTAGTTTTCTAAAAGTGCTGGGTTAAGAGTGGGTTTCTTAAGAAGCCTGTTTAAATGCTGAGGGAAAGACACCTGTGTGAAGGGATGTGTTAATGATGTGAGTGAGTGCAGGTACAACTGAAGAAGAAGGAGAAGAGATGGAATAGGATCAAGTGGACAATTAGTAGAATGAATAGAACAGATGAGTTGTAATAGCAATACGGGCTATGCACCTTCAGTTTTTGGTCCCTATTAAACAAATAATATTAACTTCTTCAGCAAAACAAAAATGAACCGATATTTCAGTGTAGCAAGTGTGAGAACATTCACTCTTGGCTAAAACTGCATAATCGTCACTGTATGAAATAAATATAGACTGATCCTTATCAAAGCTACAAAAGTTAATAAATCAAGAGAATGGAGGATTGTATCTTTTCATTCTTTGATTATATTACAATCACTTGAAAAGCTAATGCACAGATCCAATACACTGACACAAATCTAAACAGAGTGCAAGTACAGAATGTGTGACTTTGGTTGCACTTTATTTTATGTACTTACAGTTTACTTACAGTGCACTTACCTAAGAAAGCACTGGTAATATAATGTAACTACATGGGGTAGGGTTACGTTTAGGGGTAGGTTCAGGGTTAGTACCTAGTTATTACCTAGTTATTGTAATTACTAAAATAAGTACATAGTATACACTGTACATGAGGAACAGGACTGTAAACTTAAGTGCTAACTTGACTTTTTATAGCATATGTTACCACTAATAAACAGTATTATTGCTTGTCATGATTATTAGATCCATTTTTCTGAAGTCTAATATAAGGCAGAGCTGGAAGCCTAAAAAAGATTATATTGATTATATCACTGTAAAAAGAACAAGGAAAACCAACAAAGGGAAGTCACTTAAAGGAAGTTGGTCGTTTAAGTAAGCCTTTGCAGAAAATCTACAATGCATCAGATTTCTAAAATGTCCATTTTATGTCATAATTATATTGAAACCCAATATTGTCAATACTTAACTAGCTATGCAAACAAACCAGTGTGACATACTGGTGTTATAAGCACACTGCTTACTGTACTGGATACTGTACTACTGGCACACAACCCTTAACCCTTGCAGCAGATCCAGTGCCTCAGAAACAACATAATCTGGGATTTTCAGCAGGGAATGTGTTCTTAAATGATCTTAAAAAAGATGATGTGCACCGAAAAAAGTGACATTTATATGATTTTTATTAATATACATTTAAATGTATACAATATCTAATTTGGCCAAGTAGTCTCTCAATAGTCAAGTATATCAAAGGGATGTTCCTTTGTATATTTGTGCATGTTCCATCAAATTTACACTGCTTTAATAAAATACGATTTTGATAAAGTTTTTCATAAATAAAGTTGTGACCTAAACTACTACAGAATATGTATTAATGATGATATTATGTTTTTCCTACGGAAGAACCTTACTATATATTTGAGATATTATAGCTAGCTTCGACTGTAATTAGCAGAGAACAAAAGCATGTTGGTTATGACTATGCTTGTGCAGAACATGACTAATCATATAAAATTATAGGCCTATTCTTTAAAGCAATTATTTAAATAATTCTTAAACAAAAGCTTGTGGGAGCTAAGGACTTGTGACTTAAACAAAAGAGATGACATTTTAATGGTAGCTTTTTAATATTTTTAAACGTCCATTCACACAGATTGAAAACAAGAAGCAGGCCTCTCTCACATATTCGTATAACCCCGCCGAATTACACTGTCAAACAGCAGTGGAAGAATTGCAATTACTTGCTTTATGTTTAATTCTAAACGCTTGTTTTGGTTTCATCGAGCAGAATCCAGCAGATAGCTACGTTCCATCCGCGTCACCGACGGCGTCCTCCGTGACGTCACAGCGAAAGACATTTCTAATACACTGTGCTGGAGTGCATTTAGCTACGAGCGTAGTGACGTCGGATTTATTTATGGAAATTCGCAAATTGCCATCATCTACCGAGAGCGCTTGCTTGAAACACTCATAATGTCCAGCCATGAGCCTATTAAAGAATACTGTAACTGGAGGCAAAATATAGATATGAATTCTCTCCTGATGGGGAATTTCTTATTTTCTAAAAAAACAAAAAACAAACGGCATAGTCTCTGTTTCGTTACAGTATTACACGTTTGGCCAGGCTATAAATGTAACTAAACTAGAGTCCCAGTGTGTCTAATGCATTGGACATGACAAGTCTGTCCAGTCTTTCACTGCAGAGATCTATCCTTGACGTGTGCAGGAGGGAGGGGTTGATTGATGCTTGCTTTTGCGTCTCTACATCATGAGAGCGAGAGAGGGATGAGTCACTAACCGGCTGATATAACATAGCACTGCAGCGCCTGTGCACAGCATCTCTGAGCTCACTGCCAGGAAAGCGCACGCGCATCTGTGCGAGCAGATTATTACTTATACTTGACAGTGTGACTCATATTAAACTATATCAAGGAAGTGATCGTTCAGATTTTAGCTGAAGTAAAATAAAGTGGGGAATTGCAGTATAATCAATGGCAGCGTGGGTCCAACGAATTGCGCACAAATGTCAACTGCATCAATGCTTTGTAAAACAAGATGTTTAAAGATGAAAGATTTAGCCTTTATCCTCTGAACTCCCTGAACATTCTATTTGCCTGAAAGAAATCAGTCTTATTTGTGTAATCATCTCTAGATGCGCACAAGTCACCGAGGCTTGAGTCATTATTATTCACTTGATATAACAATCACATTTTCGCACGAAGAACTATTAACAAATGTAAACTTTGAGTCCTCCTAGATATTTTTCACAGGCCTTTCATGACTCTCACCTGCTGTTATTAAATGCATTTTTTTAGATTAGACAAGCTGTCTCAATTGCAATTGTCGCGCAATAACACAATATGCACATGCATGAGCGCGCGCTTGACACCTGTTAGCTCTCGTTGCGCGCGCTTCTGATGCGCGCAACGAGCTGTTGTGACTCGCGCTACGTGGACTACCTCAAAACTCTGACGCCAGGTCGCCATGGAAACTGCTTTAAGCTGCGGTTCTGAGAGAGCAGAAGGTGTGGGATATTTAAGAGTTTCAGAACCACGATCCGCCTGAACAGCGACCGGCTCCTGCAGCACTGCCCAGCGTCGGAATACAGCCTAATGAACCCTAAACGACTGAGCCAACGACCAGATCACTGTCGGATTAACCCTGGAGATCAACCCTGACGCGCCGCCACTCCGATTCTGCTCATCCAGCGGTGAGTTGAACAAGTCCATCTCTGTGTGCACTTGAACTCGTTCGACTTGGCTTCTAACCCCACCACATGACTAGATAAATAATCGTCGTTTAATGATGCATCTGTACTAGTGTCAAGCTTTGACTTGTGAATCGCTACAGTGCACTGTTTTCATTGGCAAAGTTTGAAAACCCCTCGAATCATCATGTTGGACTAGCAACGTAACTCCGATGTGTGGAAATAATGAAACAGTCAGTAAGTGAATGCTTTTAGTGTAGCCTAGTGATGACGACACCATGTTTACTATTAAATCAGTGAATGCACACATAATTTGTATACACTCATAATAAAAACGGGTTGTTTGGTCTAACGTTTATGCCACGCATTCTGTGATTTGGGATATCTGTTTTGCCTCTGACCGATCAGAACTTTAAATACACTTTGTCTGTAAGCAACTGTGAACAATTTGATGCTATTCAACCCAATACAGGCTACATGTACTCTATGCATAAAGAGGCATTATGCATTAGAAGAGTCAGTTTTTTCTGGAAGCTGCTGGCGTATATCTGTGAATGGATGAGCAGAAGTACTCGGATGACTCACAGCGGTTTATTTGCGGGAGAGAGCGCGCACGAGGGGCGGGGGCGCTGCAGCGTCACACTCTCCACATTTATGCGTGTGTCTGTGGACAGATGGCACCGAAAATACTAATAAAGCTCTTTTGCACAAGTGCATAATCACGGGGACAGTTATTTGAGGTTTTTGACTTTATATCTCCATGGGATTGAACTGTCGTGACGTGTCGTTCTGTGACGTCATCAGGCACCGGGCCGGCGTCACGACGCCCCCTCACCCGGTCTATCCCGCCCACTCAGTCGAGATGGACTGCCAGGTTCGTTGGCTGTCTGGTGTTAATAGGCTACAGAAGCAGATTTTAGTTGGGGGCAGTTGGGTTCATTTTGGTCAAGCATGTTCTCACACATCAGGTTACATTGAACTTCCAGAGATGACTGCAGCTCTGTAGAGCATTTCAAGCAAGTAAACAATGATAAAGAAACTATAATGCTACTGCGCATGTCTAAACATTTGTAGCAATAGCCAACAATACATCGTATGGGTCAAAATGATCAATTTTTCTCTTGTGCCAAAAATCATTAGGATATTAAGTAAAGATCATGTTCAATAAAGATATTTAGTAAATGTCCTACCGTAAATATATCAAAACTTCATTTTTGATTAGTAATATGCACTGCTAAGAACTTCATTTGAACAACTTTAAAGGAGATTTTCTCAATATTTAGATTTTTTTGCTCCCTCAGATTCCAGATTTTCAAATAGTTGTATCTCAGACAAATATTGTCCTATCATAACATACCATACATCAATGGAAAGATTATTTATTCAACTTTCAATTAAAAAAAAGTTTCAATTACAGCAGACTGTAAATATAAATTAGCATAATTTGGTGTTGGTTTTTAGCATATGATAAAGCTTTTGGACCCGGAAACAGTGATGTGTGACATCAGACTTAACAAGTGGATAGTGATGGCAAGATCGATTCATTTCTGCAAACCAATGAAGAAAAAATATATACTTTATGTTGTCACAAAATAAAACTTATTTTATTTTTCTTATTTTAGTCACTGAAGTTAATGGTGTTTGTTAGTCACAGTTTCATTCTGATGTTGAATAGCATATATAACAGACTAGCAGTCAGAATTTGATGCACAAAAGCGGAAATGTTTATTCTAGTCTTACAAGCTTAGCAACCTAAAACATAACATGCATGCCTAAAAAACTTATTTACATATTTCAACAGAAATGTTTTTAAATGTTTTACTAAAAGTTTATTTAATAATACTAGTTATAATAAGCATATTTCCAGTATGCACCTCAGGCTCACATGTGCATGTATCATCAACCTACTTGTCAGACTCCTTGGTATTCCTTGGAAACCTTGATATTTACCTGCTCATTCAGTTTTTCGTGAATAGGCTTGATTCATTTATTTAAAATCATTTTTTTGGTTCAGTAACCAGTCTGGTGAGAGCTACTGTACATGATAACCTGCCTGTAATGGTTAAAGTGGTTCATTCTGAACTCTCAGGCTCTTGAGAGACAGAGGTAGACAGAGGTTCGTCGTTGTTGATACATGCATTGAGGATTTCAATGTGAGTAGTCAAAACAACAAACAGTCTTGTGTTATCAATCTAGAACTAAAGTTCGGTTCAGTTGGTTTTTGTGAAACATGTTTCAAATTAAAATGTGTTGATCTTTAAATAAGGCAACAATTTTTCTTCAAGAAAACAAATCAAATGTTTGGGTTGCAAACTTTAGTTGCCTGGCTTTGATGATGTCACGAATCTGGTCCATGCTCTTCCGGACAATCACCACCAGATGTCACTCACTCACCACATTGACTCTCACACCACACTTCTCTGGACTGCAATACCCATCATCCATTGCACAGATCACAGCTGTCACCATTCACTCATCACACTGAGCACACACATCTGATTCTCATTATTACACACACTATAAAAGCCTGGGACTTGCTCTTGCTCGCTGCCGAGTATTGTTAGCCTGCTACCTTACAAAGCGTTCTTAGTTTTCATAGTCTTGCCTTGCCTTGTTTTCCTTTCTGTGTCTGACCCTGCCCGTGTTTTCTGGTTTTACCCTTCGCCTCTGCCGTTTGGACTCTGTTCGCTCCCCGTTTGCACTATTGCTCTCGTTTCTGGATTATCTCTCTGCCTTGCCCCTTTGGATACTGTTCGCTGATCGTCGACCCACGCTTGCTCCACGGATTGCTCTGTCTTGCCCTTGCCATACCTGTTTGCCACTGTCTGACCCTGCCTGTTTACTGACCATGTTTTATAATAAAGCTTTGCATATGGATCCGCACGTCTCGTCAGCCCCGTGACAGATGACATGGACTAAATCAATGACAAACATAAATGATAATTCATAATAATGAATAATCCAACAATTAATTTTTAAATTTTTATCATCATCCAAGATTGTCAGGAACAAAACTCACGTGGGTTTAACAGGTAACATCCATCCATACATACATACATACACACAGACAAGATAAATAAAATGACAAATTCTAAAATAAAAATATATAATGAAAAAGGGAATTTAATACATAACTAAATCAGACAAAGCATCTTCAATAAGATGTTTCTGTCTCAAATAATTTAAAATCACTCAAAAAAAACTTCCAATGAGACCAGCTTCCAAATTCCATCTTATTTAGCAAATTATTCCAGGCTGAGGGAGCAGCAAACTGAAATCCCTTTTTCCCCAGTTCAGTGTGCACCACTGGAACTAACCGGAAGAAACATTCCTGCGACCGAAGACTATAACCTACATTTTTTTTTTTTACAGATGTAGATCTGAAGATAGGAAGGAAGCAGTCCCAGGATAGATTCATAAATAATTAAAATGATCCAGTTACTCATAATGTTGTACTAAATGCACTTTTTAGAAACTGGCCCAATTAACTTTTCAAGTTTGTTTTTATTTATATAGCACATTTAAAAACAGAAAACATGGCTGACCAAAGTGCTGAACAAAGACATAGAACACAGGGCAACCCACAGATTCATACCATAAACTCACAATGAATTAAAAGCCAAAGAAAAGAAGTAGGTTTTAAGACATGATTTAAAAACAGTTAAAGACTGTGCCGATCTGATATAGGCTGGAAGGCTGTTGCACAGCCTAGGGCCAGCAACCGCAAAGGCTCTATCCCCTCTATGCTGTAACCGTGATCTGGGGACAGAGAGATGCCTTTGATCAATAGACCTCAAATTTTGTGTAAAATTGTATGGATAAAGTTGATCAGACAGATAGCTCGGTGCCAGATTATTTATAGATTTAAAAACATAGAGAAGAATTTTGAACTAAATTCTACGATGCACAGGTAACCAATGCAATTATTTAAAAATTGGAGTAACGTGATCAAATTTACGTTGACCTTTGAGGAATTTAGAAGCGGCGTTTTGTAATAATTGGAGACAAGCGATGGAAGATTTAGAAATTCCAAGATAAAGAGAGTTGCAGTAGTCCAAGTGAGATGTAATGAGTGCATGGAAGAGAGGATGTAGTTCACTTTGTGTCAGAATTATTGATTTATTACCCTCATAAAAATTCCACCCCCCTCCCATAACTGGACACCTGTTTGGACACCTGTTTTGTACACCCCTAGCCCCCACCGTCTAAGCGGCCATTTTATTGACCTTATAGTGAACTTAAGAATTTATGACAATGTGTGTGTGTGTGTATGTGTGTGTGTGGGGCCAATGTTATGTGGTTTAAACTTTAAATGGTGAATTTGTGTTAAATGGGGTAAAGGGAAGTTTTTATTAAAGTGTTTTCACATACATATCAAGAAAAAAAACATCAAACATGTACGTAAAACGTACAAAGACTGTTTATTTCCCTACAAGTGGAGACTTAAAACAGGAAAAACGTAGAAAATAAAACAAAAAAGCATTAGATACACTATCTTAAAACTAGTTCGTTTGACAAAGTTAAATAGAAGAAGTGAGCGCGTTCGTTTAAACCTATTTTGTGGTTTTTAAAAAGTTGTGAGTTTATAACAGATACGAAGTTAAATAATATAGATTCGTTTTTATCTTACGATGGTACGCGTGTTTTTCCCTTACAAGTGGACACTAGTCTTGTTAAAACAGTTTTAGGAAAAACTAAAACAAATAAAAAAGCATTAGATACTCTATTTTTCCTATCATTAGAATTTAAAACTAGGTCCTTTGACAAAGTTAAATAAATAGAAGAGTTGCGAGCGCGTTCGTTTATCTATAACAAAAAAGAATCGGATGCGTTAGTTAAAGTCACATTCGAATAGATTATAAATACATTATAAATACTCAATTCTCAATTATACCTAACTTCACCAGATGTGTGTCATGAAAAGGTTCAATAGGTCACACTTCCTTTGACCGGTCTGTGAACTTTTTCCTAAACCTTCGACAGAGTTCACACACGCAGGTGCACGTCATAAAATAGATGCCATAGAGATGCTTTGATCAGTGAACTTTAGGCAAAGTTCGCATCAGACCCTGCGCGCTCGCAGGTGTATGTTGTAAAACTTTAGAGGTTTAATTACGCACTTCTGTTTCAATTGATAGATAACACACGCAAGTGTTACGGTGAGAAAATCACAGTGTAATCCTCTCTTACCACTTTTCATTCTGATATTTGCGCGTGCAACTGATATAGCACAGCGTCAAGGATTCTGCGCGCCATCTTCAAACTTCTCTCGTTTCATTGCGGTGCATGAGCGGTGATATTTTGCATATTGTGTGTTGATGTAAATGTTTAGAGGTTGTACGTCTGTTTCAACTGATAACAAGTCTTACGGCAAGAAAATCAGAGAGGTGTGCTGATTTTATTACTCTGTATACATTTCAGTTTGTCCTCACACATGTGTATTTTAACCGACATAGCATCCTAGAAGTTTTAAGATTGACAATATCAAAGAGTAAATAAATAAAAGGTGTTAAGTATGAATAACAAATAAAATAAAATAAAACAACAGTTTCCTGTGGGTTAGAGGTGAATGTTTAAAAGAAAACTTGTGTAATCTCGTTTTTAAAACGAAAAAAAGTCTGGGTTATACCACGGCAGAAGCTTGACAGATATCAAAGGTCTATTATAGGAATTAAGACGCTTAAATAAAATAAGAACATTTTTCAAACAATGTTTTTGAAAACAACATTTTTCCCCTGTGTCCTAGAGATGAATGTTTAAAAGAAAACTTGTATAGATTAACCTAATTTCAAAAGTGAAAAGCTTTATGATGAATGGTGAATGCTTTCATCCATTAAGAAATGTAAAATATTTATTAAAAAATAACTTTGTTCTAATGTTAAAACATCACTTTAATTCTTTTAACATGCAAATCTTCAGGCCGGTCTGTCCTTACAGCGTTAGGGGGGGCGGTGATGTAGGCGTGACCTGACGGCAAGCGTAAGCTCATTCTGAGTTTTGACATGGAAGGGAGCGGTTATCTCACGGAGGCTGGGTAAAATAGTCTGGTCTTTTCATTTTCTAACTTTCTGTCAGTGCAGCTAATGGTAGACCACAAGATAGACTTCGACAAGTATCTTATGCTGGTGTTTTAACGATCGCCGTAGATAGACATTTGTTTAACTTTTCTAAGTTGGGACAAAGGCTAGGTTTTCAATTGTAATGTCAGAAGATTTTTACAGGTATCTTATACTGTTGTTTAACGGTCTGATATTTTTTATTTCACACCACGGTAAGAGACATCGTCTCTATATTATTTAACTTTGTATCTGTTATAAAGTCAAACTTTTTTTAAAAAAAAGCAAGACATAGTTTTTTGATAAATATCTTATTGTTTTAACTAACGCATCCGATTCTTTTTTGTTATAGATAAACGAACGCGCTCGCAACTCTTCTATTTATTTAACTTTGTCAAAGGACCTAGTTTTAAATTCTAATGATAGGAAAAATAGAGTATCTAATGCTTTTTTATTTGTTTTAGTTTTTCCTAAAACTGTTTTAACAAGACTAGTGTCCACTTGTAAGGGAAAAACACGCGTACCATCGTAAGATAAAAACGAATCTATATTATTTAACTTCGTATCTGTTATAAACTCACAACTTTTTAAAAACCACAAAATAGGTTTAAACGAACGCGCTCACTTCTTCTATTTAACTTTGTCAAACGAACTAGTTTTAAGATAGTGTATCTAATGCTTTTTTGTTTTATTTTCTACGTTTTTCCTGTTTTAAGTCTCCACTTGTAGGGAAATAAACAGTCTTTGTACGTTTTACGTACATGTTTGATGTTTTTTTTCTTGATATGTATGTGAAAACACTTTAATAAAAACTTCCCTTTACCCCATTTAACACAAATTCACCATTTAAAGTTTAAACCACATAACATTGGCCCCACACACACACATACACACACACACACATTGTCATAAATTCTTAAGTTCACTATAAGGTCAATAAAATGGCCGCTTAGACGGTGGGGGCTAGGGGTGTACAAAACAGGTGTCCAAACAGGTGTCCAGTTATGGGAGGGGGGTGGAATTTTTATGAGGGTAATAAATCAATAATTCTGACACAAAGTGAACTACATCCTCTCTCATGGATAGCAATCTTTAAAGTTTCCACAGAGAGAAAATATTAAATTTTTGGAGAGAAGACTTTCAGGGATCCATTACAGTCATCAGCCCAGTCACGACACACACCTGATCACAATCTCCTCGTCACTGATCACTAGCACCTGTCAGCACTCATCAGCTCCACTATATCTGCGCACTCTCCACACGCCCTCCTCGTCCGTCTACCATTCACATCCCTGTACTGTGCCCAGACTCTATGTGCACGACTTACCAGTGTGTACTTACCTCTAGATCTCCTGACGATTCTCCAACGATTCTCCAGCGTAGTACTCCTTTGTTCCTGGTCTGACGGGCACTGTTAGTCTCTGGTTCAATCTGCGACAGAAGACCGGACCAACACCGACACTTCTATGGAAGTCAAAATTCACCAGCCAAACAGACCTAGAACAGTTCCCGACCCGTACCCGTTTTGGGGGATCAAACACTCACTCCTGCTATTGTTTTGATTGAGTTTGATAGCTAGTTCCAGGAACAATGACGTCACTTTCCAAACCAATCAACACCAGTATGGGCCTGACCCAATACCCACACTTGTGGTCTTTGATTCTCATCACTGGTCTGCTTACATGACATGTTTCCAGTATTTGGCCCAAGGGTTCAAGTGGTCATAAAGTAAAGGCCCCAAATGTGTATAGAACGTTTGGTTAACCAATGGGTCACACTTAAAACAGAAAGCTGTAAAAGTGCAAGTAAAGTTTTACCGAGCTTTATTTACACATTTTCATATTTAATCATTTGCACTTATATAAATAAACTTATAAATGTATGTTCAGTAGTTTCTATGTAACAGATGTCACAATTTAATTGTGGTACTTTAAGTGATTAAAAGCAGTTGCAGACATTTTACAAAATACACATACTCATCTCTGCACTAATAGAATGTGCAACACTTTATGTTTTACTGCTAAATTACATGTAAAATCTAATTCAGCTGCAAAATATTCATTGAAATATTACAATTTATTGGCACATGAGTTCGTGAACATGAAGAATAATAGGATAATACTGCTCCAGGGCAGTCTTAGAGATAGTGTGGATTTAGTGTGTTAAGGGTACTGAGATTTGGCATTTGTCAGACCTGCTTGCACACACACTTTTTGTCTTGTGTATTGCGCTCTCTAGTGGCCAAGACTGAAATTGTGGGTATTGGGACAGGCACTATGAAATGGTCTATAGCAGAGGAGGGCAACTCTGGCCCTCCAGATACACTTTCCTACAGAGTTTAGCTCCAACTCTAATGAAACAACCCTAATCAAGTTGTAGTAGCTGCACGTTTGTTTACAGCCCAACTATCACATTCAGGAATGGGCCACATATGTTTCACTAGCTGGGAATATTTTTCATAATGTGATCGCCTCCTGACTGAAACAGATAAATACACTTGAATGTGTGTAAAATTGCACTTGAATCACACTTCATTATGCTGACAATAAGTCATTTGGCTAAAATCTTAAAGCCAATTCAGAGTCATCTGAAAGCCAATCAATAGCTCTGTGAAGAAATTTTTATTTATTTTATTTTTTATATAAATGTTTTGTTTCACTTTTACTATCGGGGGCAGGCGGCTCCTCTGGTTATGGCCACGGAGGCCATTCCCAGCCTTCTGCCTCCCCTGTCGTAGAAGTGGAAGCGGTTTCTGAGGAACCCTGTGAGGGCCCCTGACTCCTCGTCATGCCCAGAGGAAGCCTCAGCTTCCGAGCTTAGCCATGGCCTCCTGTGCTCCTTGCTACGCCATGGTCACCGGTGCTCCCTGCACCGCCATGGCCTCCAGAGCTCCCAGCTCCGCCTTGGCACTCCGAACTGTCTGTCCCAGACAGTCTGTTCTGTTCTGCTCCAGAGCGCCTTCCGAGATGGGGGAGTTATGTCAGTCCTATGTCGTGTGTGTCGTGTTCCCGCCTCATGTTTCCATATTTCGTTTGTTTGTCCTTGTTAAGTGTCATTAGTTAATACTGTTCAGCTGTGTGTTAGTCTTTGTCTGTAATTAACCTGTGTATTTAAGTTGCTGTCTGTTTAGTTAGTGTTGTCTGGTTTACTCGTTACTCCCTGTGTTCCTGTGTGTCTGCCCTGCCTTGTCTTGCCCTGCCTTGTCAATATTAAAGACTGTTATTTTGAGTTTATCCTCGTAGATCAACTTGCCCCGTTCGTCCACCGCAGCTCTTGGTGAGTGCCATTCAACCTATCTCTCAGAATATGAAGCCACTCACTGCTGAAGTAATGCTTACTGCTTCTGATATGTCTATTCCAGTACAAGCCCTACTCGACTCCGGCTCCGCCGGTAACTTTATCTCCGGAAGCCTCTGCCGCCAACTCAAACCATCGCTAACCAAACCACCTACTAAATTAATTCGATAACCGGGAAACCCATTGGATGTACCATCGTCCGATATAGTGTGGGTCCGGTTCATATAAGGTTTGGACAGCTGCATGAAGAGGACATCACACTATTGGTTCTGGAGGGAGCGCACACGGATATCGTACTCGGGCGCCCCTGGTTTGTGCAGCATGAACCTCACATTTATTGGCGCACCGGGGAAGTCCTGAAGTGGGGCACCCAATGTTTTCCTGGTTGCTTCCCGAGAATCCCGCAACCACTCAACCCAGTTATTTCCAAGATCCCTGTGAATTCTACCTACGTTGAAATTCCAATCGAGAAACAATCTGTTGACATACCAACCTGTTACGCCTCCTTCAGTGACATATTCAGCCTGAAGAAGACCTCCTCATCGGCCATGGGACTGTGCGATCGATCTTTCGCCAAGTGAGCCAGTGCCCAAGGGTAAGATTTACCCGCTCTCACTTCCGGAGCAGAAGGCCATGGAGGAGTATATCGACGAGGCTTTAAAGCAAAGTTACATCCGTCCGTCTACCTCCCCTGCTGCTTCGAGTTTTTTCTTCGTGGCCAAGAAGGACGGAGGCTTGCGGCCTTGCATCGACTACCGGGCTTTAAACAAGATCACTGTGAAATTCCGATATCCTCTTTCTCTCGTCCCAGCAGCTCTGGAACATCTTCGTGGTGCCACCATCTTCACGAAGCTAGACCTCTGCAGTGCGTACAACCTCATCCGGATATGCGTGGGGGATGAGTGGAAGACAGCCTTCGTTACACCAACCGGCCACTACGAATATCTGGTAATGCCGTACTCCAACGCACTTCCATAATCCGTTCAATTCACGATTTTCTGGGCACTGGCCGCCCAGGGACCAACAGTACCCTCTCGCTATTGAAAGATCGATACTGGTGGCCCAGCATGGCCAGGGACGTGAGAAGGTTCGTCCAGGGATGCGCAGAGTGTGCCATGTCCAAAAGCCCATGCCATCTACCAGCAGACAAACTCCTCCCGCTGCCCGTTCCCAATCGTCCATGGTCACATCTAGGAGTGGATTTCGTCACCGACCTACCAGCATCAGACGGAAATACCTGTATCCTTGTAGTAGTGGATCGATTCTCCAAGTCCTGTTGACTGATTCCCCTGAAGGGTCTACCCAGTGCCATGGTAACTGCGGAACTCCTCTTAAATCATGTGTTCAGATATTTTGGTATTCCCGAAGACATTGTGTCAGATAGAGGTCCACGGTTTATCTCTAGAGTCTGGAAAAGATTTTTTAAACTCCTAGATGTGACCGTGAGTCTGTCGTCCGGCTATCATCCCCAGACCAATGGGCAGATGGAGAGGAAGATCCAGGAGATCGGCTGCTTCCTGCGAACCTTCTGCCACAGCCATCAGGACTCCTGGAACCAGTTTATTGGCTGGGCCGAGTACACCCAGAACTCGCTGCGACAAGCTGCTACTGGACTCACTCCATTCCAGTGCGTGCTCGGTTACCAGCCACCACTATTCCCTTGGTCAGGGGAACCCTCGGAAGTGCTGGCGGTGGACTACTGGTTCCGGGAGAGCGAGAGGATCTGGGACGATGCTCACCATCAGCTCCAGCAAGCATTACGCAGGCGCAAGATGACAGCAGACCTTCGTAGGTCCGAAGCCCCGTGATACCAACCGGGACAGAAGGTCTGGCTGTCAACGAGGGACATCAAGCTGCGCCTGCCCTGCAAGAAGCTGAGTCCCAGATATGTTGGTCCCTTCACCATAGTCAAGCAAATCAACCCAGTCACCTTTCAGTTGCAGCTTCCCCCACATTATCGAATAAATTCTACCTTTCACGTATCACTCCTGAAGCCTTACCATTCTCCTGTTTCTCCCTCCACAGAGCCTGGTCCAAGTGAGGAACCCCCTCTCCCGTTAATCCTGGAAGATGGAGTGATTCACAAGGTGAAGGAGATCTTGGACTCCCGGCGCCGTGGTGGCCGCTTGGAGTACCTGGTAGACGGGGAAGATTATGGGCCAGAGGAGAGATCATGGGTCCCCAAAGACGACATCTTGGACCCAGCTTTACTGGAGGAGTTCCATACCACCCATCCTGACCGTACAGCTCCCAGAGAAAGGGGTAGGTCACCACGACGTCGGGGCTTTCGGCACTCTGGAGCGGGCCATGGAGAGGGGGGTAGTGTCACAGATCGACCAGGCTCTCACTCCAGCCAATCACAGCGAGCACCATCACCAGAGTTCTAATGAGCACACCTGCACTCCATCATCACCTCATCAAGTCAACCCATATAACCACACACCTCACAACGTCCGGTCTTGTTCATGCGAAGTGGACTCCTGTATGTTATCTCAAAGACCTACCTGTTACTGCTTGTGAACTTACCTCTTGTGTTTCCTTCAAGTGTTGTGTCCATCCGTGTCCTGGATCCCCGTCTGTCTTCTCTGGAGCTTCACGACGAAGCATCGAGGTGTGTGGTTCCCGAACATCCACGAGCTCCTGTCAACAAACAACCCGGTTCAGTAAGATTCCAATCTCATCGTCCATCTACTCGACATCAGATACTCACCGCCACGTTCACCTGCCTTTGCTCTCCAGCCAAATAAACGTTACCTGTTTTATACATCTCACGTGCGAGTCTGCTTCTGTAACAATATGAATAATTTGTGTTGATTTAACAGCTGTGGTTACGGCATCTCGTAGCTACTACTCCTCCATCTGGCATCCTTCCATTCCATACAGTAATTAGTTTCATTTTCAGAAGGTGCGATGGTGGAGATATGCTTGTCATCAATGCATCCAACCACACTGGAAATCCTGAAGGAAATTCTGATTATTAGGTTACTTCCAGAGGTCACAGAAAGATGTTATCAAGTGAACATCATTTATCAGAGTAGCCTCATTTAAACCGATTTTTACACCACTGACTTACAGTCCTGTGAAACTCCTCTTTGACGGGTTTGTGCCCAGGAAAAAATTCTCAGAATGAGTGTGAGAGGGATGCACACTTTCCTTTAAATCTGCATACAGCGGACTTATAATGTGCTCTGCTTCTCCCATGTTTTAAAGTGCATTTTTCTTATTTTTCAAATGATCTGTCAATGGGGTAAGAAATTAAAAATATTCTTGTTTCAGTTTGCATTAAGATTATTTTTCTTACCCTATGGAGGACAATTTTACTTATTTTACGTAAAATGCACTTTAAAGGAATCCCCTCAAAAACAAGACCTAGACCATCCATAAATATCCTAGACCATTCTATAAAATGCATATACAATATTAGATACTTGCTGTACTTGAAATAAGACAAAAATAGTCAGTAAGAAAAACTTTTTTGCCATGTGAATGAATGAGCTTACGCTTTAAAACGGGGGTGGAGACCGAAAAAAACTCTGGGTTTAGCGAAGAAACCAGGGGTGTATTCCAGAAAGCACGGTTAACTTACCTTCAGCTAAACCCTGATCTTTGGGTTGATTAACCTCAAACCTTGCTTACTCTAGGTATGTGGTTCCAAAAACGCATCCGGGAGTAAGTTCATTCAGCAACATAGAGTATGTTCCTGGTTAAGACTCAAGACATTCTCAACAGAGCGACGAATCGACGAGTCACTATGGAAACGGACACTAAGAAAAAGCGCACCATGCTGTTTCTTTCTTCTTCTTTTGATCAATGGTCGTTTACATGCTTAGTGCATGTCGCCACCTAATTGATGGTTTTGTAATCATTTTTTTTCCCGTTTAATCTTTAATTCTTGGGAATATGACTTATATTTTTAGTTTGATGCTAATTATATATTAAGTCATATCAGATATGTATTTTATTATAGAAATACATTATAGAAAATGCCAATCCATGTGTGAGATAATAATATAAAATGTAATAAGTATATATAATATAATAAATTAAACATTACCTTGTCATAGTGTTTTATAATTTATAAAGATAACTGTTATATATGCCAATAAAATAAATAAAATAACCATATTAGAATAATATATTACCTTATTTATTACTTATATTAGCGCTTTATATTAGGGATGCACCGATACCGATACTGGTATTCCTGTGCGCCTTTTTATCCATATTTCGCGAAGAATGGATCTGCGAGGGAGTGTTTGATAGTATTTTGGGTGCTGTCATATCGCTACACCATACAATTTGCAGAAAGAGAAAGCTGAAAAGGTTTAATATGTTACAAATAAATCAAGCATAAAGTTTGAGATATTATTTTAACCTGGTGAAATGTAAATGACACAGGGCACAACACTATATTAGTTTCTTTTTTTTGTAATCCATCTAATTGAACCATAGAACGGGACTCTCAAAGCCTTGACATCCGGGTATCCGGGAGATAAGTCAGTAATTTTGAGTAAAATCACAGGCTTCGCTTATCCCGTGCGAATGCACCACACGAAATTCAGATGTGGGGAGGTAATTTCAAAATCAGATAATACTAATCCCGTGCAAATAGGGCTTTTTCTCTGAGATGGGAAACTCTGAGTTTTCGGTTACAAAACAGCTGAACTGAGTTAGTTTACTCAACTCTAAGTAGGTTGACTCTGAGTTAAGCACGTGCACCATGACTGAAAAGTCATGATCAGCGGAGCGCCGAAATTACGATTCACCATGGCAACAGCTCCCACCAAAAAGACGTCAGCGCGCGTACTTGTCAATGCGTAACTTTAATTCTTAATAACTGCCAATAACTGCCAATAGACAATTTTTCATATATAAGATGCATATTAAGAATTGTTGATATTTGTACTTGAAATAAGACAAAAATACTCATGCAGGTTAGCAGGTTAATAAAATGCAGGTTAGGTTCACAGAGTAAGTTACTACGGTAACTGACTCGGAGTATAAGTTACCTCTCTTTCAGAAATGGGCTTGACTTACCCTGCTTTCTCTGGTTTGATAAACCTCCCATTTTGAAACGGAAAACCCAGAGTTTCCCTCATTTCAGGGTTAACATACTCAGCGTTTTCACTTAACCTCCTTTCTGAAACAGGCCCCTGGACCAAACCAATATTTCTAATGATTATATGACATAAATATTTACCAAAATATTGATGGTATGTCAGAGTTCAGGTAAATTAACATTAACACTACAATTAGATATGTCAGTTCAGCAGTGTTCGGCAGAAGAGACCAACACTCTCCTTCTGCGGTCACATGTTGGACACATAGAGGGTTCTGCTCCCTGCCAGTGGAAATGCAAGCCGGTTCTGAAGGATTTCCACTCTTGGCCAAACACTGGCTCCAGCTCTGGCACCAGCCCCAGTGGAAAAGCAGTACGTGTGATGCAATAAAAAAGAGTTAGCAAAATAATGGCAAATAAACTGTCATAGAATAATAATTCTATGGTAATTATATCTGCACACACATGCAGATTCATTGATAAATGACTCCTATATGATTTATTATGGTGAGTCCAAAATTCTTACTGCTGCTTGGATAACTCAAGAGGTTCTCAGAGAAATTTAATCCATCCGGATTAGATGTCTGAGATTGCCGCATTATTTTCCACAATGCTTCTCCTCGTTTAGTGTGACCTTTCTCAAGTACACTAATTATTTTCTTGTTGTGTGGCTTGTGAAGGTCTTGATCTTGTAAATTAATAGCAAAATTAGGTAAGAATATTCATATATTCATAATTTGCTATTTATTCTAAATAATTAACAAAATAGATGATTACTTTGTGGTAAAGCAACTGTTTTGCATATTCATGGACATGGATGTGTATATCAGGCCATAAATACCTAAGAACTATGCATGGATTCTTGCTGTGTTGTTACCACCTCTCATGGTCCTCATGCCACTCCCTTGCTTTATAATTTATACTTTCTAATAGTAAAGTGTACAATGTCAAAGGATTAACAATACGGATGTATTCACACACACAGATGCATGCAATGTTTGGAAGAGGCCTAGTGCCCTTGCGTAATTCGGCCTAAGGGCGGCACTCTAATATTAATTGAGCAAGTGAGGCAAAGTAGACGCACACCTGTAGAGGTGTAAGTTGAAGAAAAAAAAAAATAGAGTCAGTTAGAGGAGAACAACTGCACACTTACTTAAGCATAGGCTGTTTTATTAACCAAAGTTTCAGCTAGTAGCCTTTCCCAAGGTATAATTTCACAAACATGGAGAACAGTATAAATAACAGAGATAATTATCCACAGCTGAGAGTGGTGAGATCCAAATCATTCAATTTAGCTCATTGACAATTAGACTCTTAACATGGAGAATCATATAAACAGATTAATCTGTACAGACAGAAAAAAAAATAAAAATAGGTCACCTGTAGGCCCGTACCATGGACAGATTAGATCTGCACTGGTGGCACAAGAAATGGGAGTTCACTCATGGAAGGCTCAATGAGTGTTTTCTGTCCGGACATAACTGCCCTGCTCCCATGAGTCTACCGTTCTTCCCTAATATCCATGCTGGGGTAGAGAGATTGTGGAGGAAACCATATTCAGTTTACATTTATTCTTTTCAGCACACAAATTATGTGAATATGGAGGGATTGCACGAGCACGGATGTGTGTTGATGACTCTTATTGATAAGATACTTGCGGGATATCTCTCAGTGAGGCATCCGCTTGGAAGTTTCTGACTCTGCCATCCAAGCCCTTATGTATGCCATCACATTTGAATGGGAGGGCATATGGAGCAGGTCAGGCTGACTTGCTGAAACATTTGGATCAGGGCCAGGGTTTGCCCCAAAGGAGGTGGCTGAGCTGCACAGCACCACGGATTTAGCTAAAAACAGACGGTCGCCGGGATCAATCAAAGGCAGTGATTGTGTCCACAGAGAGACATCTGTGGTTGAACCTAGCTGTCATCACAGAGGAAACGTCAGTCTTGCCTTCAGAGCTTTTTGGCACATCTGTTGAGGCAATGATCGGGAGGTTCAGAGAGGTGTGTGCGTGGTTTGCAGGCTTTAAGAAATATTTACCACACCGATCCAAATCTTCACCGAAAGCCTCTGGGGAACCTTGCCTGTTACAGTCTGAGGACTGGAGGAAGGGCCAGAAGGTGAGTGCTGCCTCTTGGACCCATTTCCTGTGGTATCTGACAAGAAGAGATTAGCAGTTCCTTTAAGACAAGTCAAGTCAACCCTGCTACTGAAGAGCTACCGTCATGCAAATTTCAGCTCCAACCCCAATCAAACACACCTGAACCACCTAATCAAGGTGTTAAGGTTGATTCATAATTACAGACAGGTGTGTTGAAGCAGAGTTGGAACTGAAGTCTGCTGGATGGTAACTCTCCAGGAGCAGGGTTGGAGATCCTTACTTTAAGCCCTGCAAGTTATGAGGTGGGGCCTCTATCGATCAGATTTGTTGCTCCAGCACATCCCATAGTTTCTCAATCAGACTGAGGTCTGGGGAATTTGGTGGCCAAGGCAACACCTTGAATTTCTCATCATGTTCCTTAAATTATCCCGTTCAGTTTTTGCAGTGTAACAGGGTGCATTATCATGCTGAATAAGTCCACTGCCACCAGGGAACACCATTACCACGAAAGGGTGCATATGGTCTGCAACAATTTTTACGTAGGTTTTGCATGTCAAAGCAACATCAACATGAATTCCAGAATCCTATGTTTCCCAAAATAACATTGCCTAGGTATACAGTAGCATTGCCTATGCCAACCTACCTTCTTCTCATAATACATCCTGCTGCCATCTCTTCTCCAGGTAAACAATGTACACACACCAGGCCATGCACCTGATCTAAAAGAAAGCATGATTCATTAGACTAGCCAACTTTTTTCATTGCTCCAGGGTCCACTTCTGACACTCACATGCCTATTGTAGGTGCTTTTGACCAGAGTTTGCTCTTACACACACAGTTTGTTGTTTATCAATTGAATTGTCTAAACCAATCTCTTACAAGTGGAAGAGCAAACCTTTTAGAAGCATCTGACTTGTGCTACAAACCATGGAAGTCACCAGAAAAGATATTGTATGCTCTGTGAAAAGCTTGGCAGTCCTGCATAATCTTTAATTAACTCTCACTGATATGTGCAGTGCTGTGAAAACTGCCCTCATGAACACCATGAGTGGGTTTTTTGGTCATGCTGTAGAACAGTGGTCCTCAACCCTGTTCGTTGAGCCCCCGCAACACTGCACTTTTTGGATGTGTCCTTTATCTCACACACCCATTTCAGGTCTTGGAGTGTCTGCTTATGATCTGATAACCTGAATCAGGTACATTTGATCAGAGAGATATACAAAAGGTACAGTTTTGTGCAACTACTGCCAGGTTTTGCTGAGCGTGGTTTTGCTTCAGCATAGCTCAAAACAGTCACACGCAATGGAATATTTCTTGCCAAAAAGAGGCAGTGTCACTGCTCCACAGAAAGTGTTGACAAAATTACAGTACTCCTGAGCCTCAGGCTAGGCAACTCTGGCCCTCAAGATCTCCTTTGCTGAGTTTAGCTCCAACCCTGATCAAACACACCTGAACAAGCTAATCAAAGTGTTCAGGATTAGTAGAAAGCTACAGGTAGATGAGTTTGATCAGGGTTGAAGCTAAACTGTGAAAGAAAGTGGATCTTATTGGCCAAAGTTGCCCAGCTCTTTTGCATCCTCCTGTAGTTATTTGTCAGGAGCAAGAAGGTTCCCTTATGCACCTTTTTCACAAGGGTAGAGGTGGCAAATTATTTAAATACCAAGGATCTTGAAATTGTTCATCCTTTCCACTACATCTCCATTGATGTAGGGCAGTACCCCCACACTGAATTTTTGCACTTTGCATTTTGGTTATCTCTCTTATGAGCCATCCATTTGAATTTCCTCTAGACTTTGCTTTGATTTTGTCCAGTGATGGTAGGTACTCCAGGACCAGGATTGGGAACCACTGTTGAATTTATGAGAATCTGTGGTTTCTGAAGTCAACAGTGAGTTCTTTTGTGTTCAGAATTAGATTGTTCTCAATGCTCTACTGGTCCCATGTTTTAGACTAGTTTTCTTTACAGAGAAAAAAGTTTGAATATGAAAATATTGTGTCAGGGAAAACCAATGATAAGGTTTTGGAGAAAACCTTAAAAAGCTCATAAATCAGTGCCTGAATTGAAGTGAGCTTCAATCTGGAGTTTGTATTTATGTATAGCTTCGTTGGTGCTTTTTAAAAGCTTTTTATGTTTCAAAGTTGGATATGGTAACACTTTAGGCCTCTTTATCCCCCAAATGCAGAGTCCCATGCTCTCAGTTAAAGGTGAACATCTTTGTTAAAACCTAATGTTTCTGACTGGGAAAAACAAGTATGCTCTTAGTGACTGTAACATTGTCTACACCAGCTGACGTAAGACTGCCAATGTACAGTCTTCATTGCCAGTATTAGAGCCATGCTTGCAAACAGGTCCTCATCAGTGTTTTCAAAGAAGTCACAATAGAAACATGAACACTATTTCAACTGGTTTCAGTTTGTGTCTTTCCTTGTTCAGATCCTTCACTATATTGCATTTTATTAAACGTGGCTACAATGTTATATATGTTGCCCATCTATAATCACTTTTCTCTCTGTATTCCTCCCAGATCTTGTGAATATAATGGAGATGGAAGATAATCGGCGGTTTCACAAACTGACACAAAAACAAGTGGAGACTTTGGACCAAGTTCTTACAGAAGTCATTCCCATTCATGGTAGGGGTAATTTCCCAACCCTTGAAATCAAGCCTAAAGACATAATCCATGTGGTCAGAGACAGACTGATTTTGAAGAAGATCAAGGTGAGAGATGTCCGTCTCAATGGCTCTACAGCCAGTCATGTGCTTGTCAAAGAGAATGGCACCAGCTACAAAGACTTGGATATCATCTTTGGTGTGGAGCTTCCCAAACCGGAGGACTTCCAGATTATCAAGGAGGTGGTTTTGGGCTGTCTGCTGGACTTTCTACCTAAAGGTGTCAACAAAGATAAAATTACAGCTCTCACCATGAAAGAGGCATATGTACAGAAAATGGTCAAGGTGTTCACTGAGCATGACCGTTGGAGCCTTATCTCCCTTTCAAACAACAGTGGTAAGAACGTGGAGCTTAAGTTCGTCAACTCTCTACGACGCCAGTTTGAATTCAGTGTGGATTCCTTTCAGATCATCCTGGACAGTATCCTACAATCTTATTTGGATGCTGAAAGGAGGAGGATTGAGGAAGGGCAAGAGGGCCAAGACTCTTCTTTAGCTCAAAGTGAAGGAATTCAGACAACCCTAATGGAAGAGCCACTCCTCAGCTCTTGTGACACAGGGTATCACCAGGAAAGTGACATCGACATTTCCTGCAAAACTGATGATATTCAGACTTTGTGTGACTCTCAGTGTTATTGTACAACGAGTCAGAAAGAACCGTCTAAATATTCAGAACAAGAACCAACACTTGAAACAGACAAAGATGTTGAAACCGAGATGGTTCAAACTACAACTATGCCTGTATCTATGGAGCAAGCATCAGAGCACTCTGTTATGGTGCATGTGGAGGAAAAGAATGAACTTCATGAAAATGTGTCTTTGCAAACTGATACACTGCTCGAAGTAAATACAAATGAAACTGGTATGGACTCAGGAGAGGGAAATGAACCAGTTGGGGTAAAAACTATGTCTGTTAAGGAAACAAATCCCAACGTTAAAACATATATTAATGAAACAGATTCTGACAAAACAGAATACATGTTAGACATAGAGCCAGTTAAATCCCAACCATGGGTTGAAATGGTACATACAGACTTTTCTTGTCTTTCAACAACAGGGACCTTTGGTGAGCGATGCACATTCCAACCTGCTCCCATTACATTTCTTACACAATCAGCACTAGAATCATATGCAGAGTATCCTTTACCACCCCCTGCCAAGAAAAACAGCCAAAATTCACAAATGGTTGTTCTCAAGCATTCCTCACCCAAGCCTCCTCGGAAAATGTCCAAAAAGATAACTCTTGTACCGAGTTCACCAGAAAAATCAGTGTCAAGTAGTTCAGATGTTAATACTTGTCAGGTTTTGCCTCCACCGAAAGCTTACCCAACAGAATCATTACCTATGCAGGTTAAAATGTCAGGTCTTACCACAAAAAGCTTTGAAATATCCAGTGCCTCAGAAAAGGACTCTAAAGAGTCTAAAGAACTAGCCAATTGTACCGGAGCTTTTACTGGTGCTGCTCCAGAGAATGGTATGCATTCAGAAAAAACATTGTACATTAATCTATCACCAGAGAAAAGCCTTCAAAGTCGACTACAAACTTCAGAACCAGAAACTGGTGAAGCAACTCACATCACTAGTCTAATTCCTAAATCCAATCCCAGTTGTCTCCCCAAAGATAAAAACAGGATAAACCAGCCTTTTAATGAAAGTGTTCAGACAGCACAGTGTCAGGCAATGGTACCTCTTATTAATGTGAATTCTGAGCCTTTATTAAAGGGAAATGACAGTTATAACCTCAACTCAGCCTCTCCCAAAAAGAAAGATATTGAGCCTTGTGCTCAAGTTGATGATGCCACATCACCAAAATATCTTACTGAACCCTCAGAATCAGTCACTATGGCAACAAATTGTGCCTCTCCAATGTTAAAACCACTGTCTGCAGACCTTACCATTGACTCACAAGAGGTAGGGACTAATTCTTCAGGCTCTGAACATGTTATATCACCTCAAGTTCACAACTACCCCGTGTCCACTCTGCAGACTCAGGAACTTATTGTGCCAAGTCCACAGACTAAAGAACCTCCAGAACTATTATCACTTGTCTCCTTACCACAAGTTCAAAGCCTCACAGTTTCAGCACCACATTTTTCAAAGCCACTAGAACCTTCTATATCCTCAACAGCAAATCTAGAATCTCCAAGAATCTCAGAACCTCTTTTAGAACCATCCGTTATGTCTCTGGATGTCATAGACCCCTCTGAAGTATTCTGTGAAGTCGCAGAACCATCTGAACCACTTTCACAGGGTTTGAAACCCTCTGAAGCATCGACGTCACATACATTAGAAACATCTATGTCATCAGTAAGTGAGGAGGTGGTTTCCAATATATCAGACCCATCACCTTCAGACATTAATGAGCCCATACGCCCTTCAAAAGAGCTGCCTTGCATTACAGTGCTGGCTGAGAGCATGTATGGTGACTTTGAGCAGGCTATGGACCACCTACATTACCGGCTAATAGCGACACGCAACCCTGAAGAGATCAGGGGTGGAGGCCTGCTCAAGTACAGTAATCTGCTTGTCCGGGACTTCAAACCTGCCTGTGAAACAGAAATTAAGACTCTTGAGCGCTACATGTGTTCACGGTTTTTTATTGACTTCCCTGATGTGAATGAGCAGCAGCGCAAAATTGAGTCATACCTGCGCAACCACTTTATTGGAGAGGAGAAAAGTAAATACGATTACTTGATGACCCTTCGGAGAGTGGTCAATGAGAGCACTGTATGCTTGATGGGGCATGAACGCCGTCAGACTCTCAATATGATTACCATTCTAGCACTCAAAGTCCTGGGTGAGCAGAACATCATTCCCAATGCCAATAACGTTACCTGCTACTACCAGCCTGCACCATACATGACAGACCACAACTTCAGTAACTATTACATTTCAAATGGCCATTCCCCACTGATATACCACCCTTATCCACTACACATACACATGCAGTCTGGATTAGTTTAGGTCTAAGTGCATTACGTAGATGGGAAAATGCACAGGGAAATCTCTTAATCTTGCAACCTAAAATATCCCCCACAAATTATCTACCCTTAAGCATGTGTCCCAACACTTAACTGAAAAAAAAAAAAAAACAGTCAAGTACCAGTGTTGGACAACAGTGTGTGTCAATTAAGATCTGGTATTGACTATAAATGAGAATTACGCATACAAACCATTGAATATAAAGATTAAAACAAATGTGTCACATGCATTTAATTGAAAAAGACAATGACAAGATAATTGGCTTTAAAACAGGAAGACAGTAAAAGACTGCAATATGACTACAAAAATAAATTAGGAGGAAAAAACTTGCCAAGGCCTGTTCTTGTCTTAGTAGCTGAAAAGTCCTGTTGTAACAAACAAACAAAACATTAGAAAAGGTAAATGCTTTTGATAGAAACACTGGCCGTTTCTCAATACCAAGTTCGCAGAGTCTGGACTTCCGTCCTTTCGAGTTTGGACTTGCCAAGTTCGACTCAGAAGAACGAACTCTCGAGGACGGGAGGACGAACTGAATTCTGGGTTATGGCCCGTATCAAGTCCGCACAAGTCACCTCTCGATGCATCCTCGGTAAAAGGGGCGGATCAAGAACACATCCGGGGATTTGAACTGGACTTGGCTAGATGTGAACTTTGAATTGGAACAGTACTTGGGCAGCGACTGATGACGTTTCACAAGTCCACAAGAACACAAGTACAGACAAGTACGCATATTGAGAAACGGCCACTGTTTTCAATAATTTAATGCTTTATTGACATGACAAAAAGTGCAAGAGAAATAATCAGCATGCCGCTTTATTACATAGTAAGGTACTTTTGTTGTCTGAAACAATTAAACTGATTGTTCCCGTCTTGTTATGCAGAAAGTTCAGTAAGGTCAGTGTTCCATTCCTTTTTCTGATTTCTGTTTGAATTAAGTAGTTTATATGTTGTGATACTTCTTAGTACATCTACTGGATATGTGTATTTTTATTTATAATATATGCTTATTAGTAGATTATGAATGATGATTCCAGGGATGTCCAACTGTGTGCCTGGAGGGCCACTGTCCTGCAGCGTTTACCTCCAACACACCTGTCTGCAAGTTTCCAGCGATCCTGAAGATCTTGATTAGGTGGTTCAGGTGTGTTTAATTAGGACTAGTGCTGAATTCTGCTGCAAGGTGGCCTTCCAGGAACAGGACTGTTAAGCATTGATGTATTTAATATTTCACAAGAATCATACGTTTTCAGAATATGAGAAGAAGAAAAACACTCCATTCCTCATCATCTGACTAAATGAGAGATTTCAGGAAAAACTATCTAGTGATCTACAAATGTTTGTTTGAACAAGTGTGCATTATGGAATGCATTAAATTGATGTAAACAAATCTGAAATTTGACAGAGTGAGGTGCAAAGATTACTACTAAACGTGGACAAATACAAAAAAGAAAACAAACCAACCAACTACAAAAGAAGAAAGAATAAGGACGTTTGCTGATGTCTTTTGTGTATCTATGGCGCACAATGTTGATTTTACACAGAGAGTAACAAGCAGTATTCTTTAGTTTTCTTTTCTTGTACTGTAAATGTAGCCTCAAACAATCCATGTGAGGACATTAAATGATGTTATTTAATATTTCTTTGTATTTAACAGAACCATCAGTGGTGCTGAAAACTTAAATACATTTCCACCCTTTTTTTACATCTTTGTGACAAAAATGCATATATTTTTCCAAGAATTGATGTTTAGAACTGTATTATAGCCTACATTAAAGATTGCACCAGCCACACATACAGTATACACATATAAACATGAATAGAAACTATAAAGTCAGGACCAAAAATATAAAAGTGTGTATCATTGGACATCAATATGGCATGACGATTACTGAACTGTTATTATCGGTTGGGTGATTATTACTGCAAAATGTATTAAAGTGATTTGCCTAAATACATTTTTTCAGAAGCAAGAGAAAATATACACAACTTGTATGACATGTTGGCTTCACTGAAATTAAATTTTTTAGGTTATCTTGAGTACATTGTGAAAGTATTAGCAAATGTTTGAACTTGACCTTAATAAAATGCAAAAGTTTCATAGATCTTACAGAGATCTCATCACTGCTATAGTTATTCAAACTTGTGGAGTTACTTTTTCCTGTGCAGACCTAGTTTTTGTAAAGTATTTGATTGATTGTATTATGATTTAACATTCTGTTTTACCTTTATGTAATAGTCTACCTATGAAATACAGCCAAAACCTGTAGTAACACTGTGGTTAGAAATAGGTTTAGACTGAAATTGTTTACCAAGATGATGTACACCCATCATGAAATACTTAAAACAGTTTATATGACCAAAATTATTTTTGCAGGAAAACATCAGTGCCTAAATGAGCAGGAGAAAGCTGTAAAGAAGGTGACAGAAAGGACAATGCTCCTGCAAATGCAGCAGTCACTTTTTTTTATTTTTTTTATTTTCAGGTGTACATTATCTCCTCTTCTCATGCTATTTGTGTTGATGTCAGATGTAGTTCTGTGCTGTGGCTAGTTTTGTTCATTTAATAAAAAGGATAGAAAAAGAATAGACCCACTTCATTGCATACGAGTATTGATGTTCTTTTTATGTAAAATATAAGATATTTTGTGTGTGTGTGTGTGTGCGTGTTTCAGGTATATACTATGCTATGAGGACAAAATGTCCCCACCATGGCAATATGCAAAATTTTTGACCTTGTGTGGACATTTTTTATTTTTGCTTATAAATCATACAGAATGAAGTTTTGAAAATCTAAAAAGTCCTGTAGTTTTGTGTGAGGGGTAGGTTTAGATGTAGTGTTAGGATAAGGGGATAGACAATACAGTTTGTTGTTATGATACTCAAGAGAAGGATTCAATTGCGGATAAACAACAGTTTATTGAGAGACCAAACACAGTCACTAGTAAGGTGGAGCTCGTGCACAGCGTGGATGGAACCGGGCGCAGGGACGCAATGGGCAGTCAAGACCAGCAGTGAATCCTCCGAAGACAGAGCAGAGACCAGAAGGTAGATTGAGTGGCAGAAACAGGAACAACGAGAATCCCTGAGGACGTGACAATGAGAGGAGTGTGAATTGATCTTAAATAGACCCAGTAATGAGCCACAGCTGGGACAGATCTGCCCGTGATCACGAGCTTGGACACACCCACTCACGCCACACACCACAACAGACAAGCGAGTATGAGACAGTGACTCTATGAACCGTGACATTTTTATTGTATAAAATCCATTACGCCTATGGAATGAATCTATAAAACACGGAAACACAATGTGTGTGTGTGTGTGCACGCGTTTTTGTGACAAATGAGGACATACATTTGTGTAATGACACAGGTATGACATAGGTATTACAAGGAGAAGGTGACTTATGAGGACATTGCCCCATGTCCCCACTTTTCAAAACGCTTATAAATCATACAGAGTGAGTTTTTTGGGGAGAAAGTAGAAATGCACATATTTTAAAGTATGTATATAAGTCTCCTGTGAGGGCTAAGTTTAGATGTAGGGTTGGTGTAAGGCAATAGGACATACAGTTTGTACAGAATAAAAACCATTTCGCCCATGGGGTGTCCCCACTTTTCTCAAAAACAAACACGTGTGTGTGTGTGTGTGTGTGTGTGTGTGAGAGAGAGAGAGAGAGAGAGAGAGAGAGCAAGAGAGAGAGAGAGTAAACAGGGGTGCAGCTCTGGTTTAGGTGTGAAAAAAATAAAGAAGTAATCACATTTAATTGTACTTAGCTATTTATAAGTAAACACTTTTCTTAACTTTTTAAACAACTTTTGAAAATAGGAGAGCGATCTTAGAGATTTTCTCATTCTAGTATTTTTGACGCAAAAACTGTCAGGGTTCTGTCACTTCGGGCTAGTTTATTCATGGTTTTGTGACGGAGCCCTGACACTCCCTTCTTGTCAGCTTCGAGTGTGGTCGAGCTGCGTGCTCTCTTGTCTGCGTGCTCTGTTTCATGTTGGGGCGTGGTGTTCGGATCCCGGCACTCCTGTCTTGTTCAGACTTGGTTTCGTGGCGGGGTTCGGACACTCACGCTCCAGGTTTGTTTTTGCTGGGGAGCATGCGATTCCGAGTTCGCTCGGGCCGTGCGCTCGTCTGTCCTCTGTGTGTGTGTGTGTGTGTGTTTTGTTCGGCATGTGCCATGTGCACTCATGTCAATTGTCTTGACCCCACCCACCTTATTTCCTGATTATTGGTTAATTTGCCCCACCTGTTATCTCGTTACCCTCCTCATTTGCTCCCTTTATAATCTCCTTGTGTTTGCAGTCCTGTGCCGGTTTGTCATCGATGTTACCGTGTTTTAAGTCCTGTCCTGTCCTGTCCTGTCCTGTCCTGCCTTCCATGTCTGTTTTCCCCTACGGGGTAGTTTTTGTTTGTTGATTTTAACTTATTATTAATAAAGCCCTATTTCCTCCTGCAAGTGAGTCCTCGCTCTCATCCCTTTACCCACACCTGACAGAAACTTTGTAAAGAAACCTGTCAACAATCATTATTTTTTCATTGTTCTCTGTAAGACTCCAAGAGACAGCAGATGTTCATCTAGAACAGGGATACTCAAATCTGGCTCGCGAGATCCACTTTGTTGCAGAGTTTAGCTCTAACCCTAATCAAAATACATCTGAAACAATTAATCTGAAACAAAACCGGAAGTGACGCATCAAAAGGGAGAGCGGTCCATTTAAACCACAGGAAAACAATGGATCGCAATGACAGTTTGGACGCTGAGGAAATTTTAAATATGTATTTATACTCGTATGACGGACCACAGATAAAATTGTGAGCCTGCTATGCAGCCAAGAGAGCAGGACAGGCCAGGATTAGACAGAACAACGGTCAGAGAAGACAAATTGAGTTGATGTGAGGAGAACAGGGCAGGTGTTTGGTGAGAGATCAGTGTTAGCTTACAGATATACACAGGTTAGCTAATGTAATCAGACAATAGCAATGCTAGTATTGGTCATTTATTGGTCAAGTATTGATACTTACCAGTAATAGAAACTAATAAGCGTTGATCAGGCGTGTCACACTCATTAATATCCGACACTAATGTTACGTGATAGTGGTTTCTTATCACCGCAGGAGAGAGAGAGAGAGATAAACACGTTTTTGATTCATAGGTTCTTGTGTGGGAAATGCTAGGCCATGGTCACAGCTGAGGAAAGTCAGTGCTGCAGGGAGTTAGATACGTTACATACTGGGTCTTAGTGGAGAATGTGACCCACACACTTGATGTGCAGTGTCTGACTCGGTCACACTTTATATTAGGTGGCCTTAACTACTATGTACTTACATCAAAAAATAAGTACAATGTACTTACTATGTTCATATTGTATTGTAAAACACGTTTGCTGCTACTGAGATGGGATACGAGTAAGGTTAGGGATAGGTTTGGTGGTACGGGTAGGTTTAAGGGTGGGTTAAGGTGTAAGTGATGGGTCAACAGTGTAATTATAAATGTAATTACAGAAATTAATTACAGATGTAACTACATATAGGTATTTTTTAAAATATAAGTACAATGAAAAACATGTATGTACACAATAAGTACATTGTATCAAATTATTAATTTAAATGTAAGTACATAGTAGTTAAGGCCACCTAATATAAAGTGGGACCTCTGACTCTACACCCAGGCTTTGAGGCTTGCTGTCTGAATCCATATGTGCTACAGATAGCCTATATGCACTTCAGACAGGAGCATAGCTCTCTCCAGGCCAGCAGACACATGTTTTAGGGCAGAAATAATTTATTTACTCTAAGCTAAATACTTGTATACATGTATAAATACATAGTTAAAGATTTTAATATTAAAACAGTCTGAATAATTTTGATTCTCAATTACAGGTTAACTCTATTTAGGTCATGACTACCTATAAGTAACACTTTTTGATGCCATTGGTATAACACAATCAATAATGACAGCATACAGTCAAGTTGTCCACTGGGCCTATGGTGCATGTGTTGTGTCAGCCATTAGAAGATTTTCTTCTAGACTTTATAGACTTTATAAAGGTTTTGGATGGCCCCATTTTGTTGACAATCAATAAAAAATAAATCACAATCAAGCAGATCTGCATATATGGTTAATTCAATTCAGTTTTATTTATACAGCACTAAATCATAAATATTATTTCATAGCACTGTTAATACCTAACTCAAAACACAACATTTCAACCGTTTATATATATATATATATATATATATATATATATATATATATATATATATATATATATATATATATATATATATATATATATATATATATATATATATATATATATATATATATATATGTAGATGTACCAAACATATACTACCAAAAGAAATACCATCTGACTCATTTAAAAACATTTAACAATCTTTCAGTCTGGGTATCACACTAATGTGTTGTTAAAGTGTGTTAAATCGTGAAGCCTGTGCCAGATATACACCAACGATGATAATCCTCCGGTGTACAGTGATTGTTAAGTTACACACCACCGCGGTGTTTGAAGCAGATGCATTAGTGAAGTCCAGTCTCTTCAGCTGCGCTAACGCACCGAGGCCCTGTTAGGAAACCTGTGGACTCGATGTCCTGACAGGCTGGAGTTTGTGCAACCTCAACAAACACAATAATTTACCATGACAATGATAAATTGAAATAAAAATAACTACCGAAAACACACGACAGCACACGACTCCCTTATGTGACGTAATATGACGCGATGTTGAAAAAAAGTGTTTTTTGAGAACTGTCAAGGAAAGCGTCACTTTTTCATCTAAATTTGTGCCCTCGCGTCTTGTAAAACATTTTAAAATCCTGCATTAACGGTTCATATGGTATTTTCATAAGAGATTATATATTCATTTGAATTTTTTTTTACCTGCAATATGCACTTTAAACCATGGACTTCCTTGCACAGATTGCCAAGTTTTGTCTAGCACTTATCATTGTCATTGCTGATAGCAACCTTAACCTTTCATAGTTTCTTAGTCTTGCCTAGCCTGTTTACCCGTGTTTGGATTATTGCTTGTGTGCCTAGATTATCTCTCTGCCTAGCCCCTTTGGATATTGTTCACCGATCAACGACCCACGCATGCTTTTGGTATACTCTTGTGTCTTGCTCTCAACATGTTTGTCTACTGATGTTTGACCCTGCCTGTGTTTTACCACATTTCTAATAAAGTCTGCAAATGGATCCTCATGCCTCACGTCTCGTCGGCTCCGTTACAGAAAACTCAACCACACAAGGATCCAGCAGCTTTTAAAACAGACATTTGTCATGTATGGACACAACAAGAATATTGTTTGCCCTTAAACAATGCCCACGATCACTGGAGAACCATATTAGAGAGTTTTTAGTCATTGCCAACTATTCAGATTTACCGGACATTATTTTGATTGAGATTTTCTGCTATGGGTTATATAAGCCTTTACAGTCTGAACTTAGACGCAAGGGTCCACTCCGCCCTCATCACTCACTCAGTTTATGGATTATGCTTTGTTGACTGTTGGCTCTTTGTTTACTGTGGGTGTTGCGGAGGAAGAACGTGACACTGCATCTATGACTGAGATAGCAGCTGCGTTAGAGCACGCTAACAAAATAGCGGCCACAACAACACCCCGTTATGTCATTGCTGCCGCCTCAGAAGCCATTAACATCACGGCTGCTGCATCAGACCCTGTGTATGTCTTGCATGATCTGCCAGAGTTCAATCAAGTCACAGTTGATCTTTATGAATCAGGTCAAATTACAATTGATCATAGTGAGTCCAGCCAAGTCACTGATGATCGTCATGAGTCAAGCCAAGTCACAGTTAATTTTCACAAGTCAAGTCATGTCTCAATTGATCGTCACGAGGTAAGTCACATCTCCGCTGACCTTCCAGAGTCTCTTCACATCTCCGCTGACCTTCCAGAATCTCTTCACGTCACCGCTGACCATCCAGAGTCTCTTCACGTCACAGTTGATCAGCAAGAGTCTTGTCACGTTTTGTCTGCCACACCCAGATATCCATGGTCAGTCCTTTTAGTATCTTAGTCTGGTATCCAGTGTGAGGGATGCACCACTGGTGTCTGCACGTGCAGCTGGTATCCCCAAACCAGCTCACTTTAACCCTCCTGTTCCTGCACTAATTCTCCTGTCGGAAGCTCTTTCCATGATGGGGATCGCTTTGTGTTGAGTTTGGGCTGCGTACACCACCACAGAACTGCCCGAGGTGGCGGCGACCACTGTGATGTCTCCAGAGGTGGCGACTGATGCTGCAGAGCCTCTTGGGGTAGTGACAATCACTGCTGTGCTCTCCGAAGCGATGGCACTCGCTGCAGCTTCTTCAGAGGTGGTGGCACATGCTGCAGAACCTCCTGAAGCGGCGGTGCTCCCTTCAGCTCCTTGTATGGTGGTGGCGCCCAGCAATGTACTCACAGCCTGTCGTGTTGGATACTGAACTCTCCCTGTGTCTGGAGTTTACCACTGTAGAACCTCCAGAGGTGGCGGCAGCTGCTGCAGAACCTACAGAGATGTCAGTGATATCCATCTATGAATCCTTGTCCTGTCCTGTCCCGGCTATGGAGGCCGTCTATGAATCCTTGTCCTGTCCTGTCACGGTTATGGAGGCCGTCTATGAATCCTCGTCCTGTCCTGTCACGGCTATGGAGGCCATCTATGATTCCTCGTTCTGTCCTGTCATGGCTATGGAGGTCATATATGAATCCTTGTCCAGTCCTATCACGGCTATGGATGCTGTCTGTGAACTTCCTGACTGTTCTGTTGTGACTACGAGGGCCGTCATGGAACTCCCATCCCTGCCTGTCATGTCCATGGAAGCCTTAAATTAACTTTCTGTATGCTCTATTAACCCCCGTCATTGCCAAGGAGGTCACTAATGAACAGCCTATTTATCCAATGTCAATCAATGCATCCAACTGCGAACTGTCTGTTGGTTTCAATTTTGCAATCAAATCTGAGTATGAATTGTCTGTCATGAATCAGGTCCATCATGGACTTCCATTTGCTCGCCACCAGAGGTCACCCGCTCACCACATGGACTCTTCCACTACATTACTGTTGCACTTCACCATCGGACTACAGTTCCCATCATCCATTGCACTGACAACACACACAGCTGATTCCAATCACACACTCACACCTGAGAACTATTACACAATCATACACCCTACTTAAACCATGGACTTCCTTGCACAGATTGCCAAGTTTTGTCTAGCACTTATCACTGTCATTGCTGATAGCTACTTTACGGAGCCTTTCATGGTTTCTTAGTCTTGCCTAGCCTGTCTGCCCGTGTTTGGATTATTGCTTGTGAACATGGATTATCTTTCTGCCTAGTCCCTTTGGACATTGCTCACCGATAGACGACTCACGCATGCTTTTGGTATACTCTTGTGTCTTGCCCTCAACATGTTTGTCTACTGAAGTTTGACCCTGCCTGTGTTTTACCACGTTTCTAATAAAGTTTGCAAATGGATCTTCATGCCTCACGTCTCGTCATCTCCGTTACAAGCTGCTCTTCTGTATACAATGAGAGTGAATGAAACCATGGCTGTCAAACTGGATTTTAAAAACAAGTGACAACATACATTTCTCTCATGTAAAGCCTCACATGGCTTTGGAAGACTTGGAATACAGTATAACTTATATGAACTACTTTTATGATGCTTTCACGCAAATGTGCTATAATTCATGATTCATGCTATGATGCTTTTTTTTTGTGTCATTTTTGGAACTTGAACTTCCTGGTCCCCATCCACTTTCACGATGGTCAGGAAAAATAATTTACACCCTTCAGAACGTCTCCCTTTGATCTAGTGAAGAAAGTCATGTAGATATGGAATGACAATGTTGGGAAAATGAACATATACTGTATATATATTTTTTTTTTGGTGAACTATGAAAAATGCTTCCTTTTTAATATTAACACTAAAATACAATTCATTGGCTATTTAAACAAAAGCAAAGTTTAATTGATGTCAGCATGATTGATTGGCTTTTTAGTCACATTAGGATAAAGAAAATTACTATTTTTATTTTTAAATTATTGAGGAAACATTGATTAGTTCCTCTTCAGGAACTCGAGCTGCGTCAAAAACGCTTTGGGGAACGCCTACAGCGTAACCGGCTCTGAATACCAATCAAATCTGTCCAGAAATGGGAAGGGACGTCACGGGCGAGGTGACGTAATGACCAGCTGGTATAAAAGCACGTGCGGTGAAACCGGCATCAGCTTTCTGTCATTCAGCTAAGTGCTCTGTGTCTTGTGAATCCTATTTACCGTTGTCTGACTGTTTGTAAACATGTCAAAGCGAAGTGGGAAAAGGAGTGAGGCGCAATGCGGGCTGTGTGTTCCTCCGTGCAAACGTTATTTGTGTGCGGAGGATACACACAGTCTGTGTGTTCTTTGCTTGGGAGCGAGGCATGCGGAGGCAGCCCTCGAGGGGGCTGACTGTCCGCACTGCGAGGGTTTTCCTCTGCGTGTGCTTCACTCCCGAAAGGCTCTTTTCTCCGGAGAGGGCTCTTTCACTAGCGTTCCCCGCGGCACTGGACCCGCTTCCGCTGAGGCGGAGCGGAGACAGCGTTTGTGGGGTTCGCAACGGGATCTGGCAGAGGGATTGGAGACGAGCGAGTCTCTTTCTCCATCCGCACCTGCCGGATCCCTCAACCGCTCCCCGAGTCCGGAAGCACGCATGGCGGTTTCTTCCCCTCGGGCAGCGGCATCGGCGCTTCTCGCGTCTTCCTCCGAGGAGGTTGACATGGGAGGCGTCGAGCATGTTGCACCCACTCTGTCGCCCCATATGAGGAGCCTGTGGAGTGTCTTGTCAAACTGCAGAGAGGGTTATACTAGCATCCTCTGCGGTTTCAGACTTCCAGCGGTTTCTCCCTCGCCGCTCTCTAGCTCACGGGGCTGCTGGGCGAGAGCAGCCCCTGCCGCGTGCTGGCTCCTCGTATAGGCAAGCTTGCCCCCGCGGGAGCGGGTTGGGGCGGTAAGAAGGGTGCGCGCTCAAAGACCTCCCAGCCAAGCAGGCGAAGAGGTCTTCGGCCAAGAAGCCCTGATGTGAGTGGGATCAGGGCTTATGAGGGTAGCCCCCGTTGGGGTAGAGCGACGATTGCACAGCGATCGTCGCCCCCCAGTGCCCTCAGGAGATCGTTCTGACAACCCTGCCACCTATGGTGCTTCAGGGCGCAGCGATCTCCAGAGAGCGCATATCTCAGTCTCTTCCGCCCGGTATCGTAGCGGAGCTGAGATGCTCGCCACCCCTTCGGGGGTCTCTGGAGCAGCTAGTTCGGCCGTTCCCTGCCGGGGTTCCGCTTCAGGGCACCGAACTAGCCTCTCCGGGTTACACCAGAGGCCAGTCTCGAGAGACTGGTTCCCTTAGTAGACTATTTCGCAGCGTGGTTACTACTGCCAAATGTGTCTCGATGGGTCCTGTGCACTGTAGAGAGAGGCTACAGAATCCAGTTCGATTCTCGTCCGCCTCAATTCAATGGGGTGAATTCCACGTTGTGGGCCCCGAGCAGGCTCTAGTAATGGAACAAGAGGTAGATACTCTCTTAAGGAAAGATGCCATCGAGGTGGGTCTTCCTTACGAAGAGAGTCCGGGTACTACAGCCGGTACTTCCTAGTTCCAAGGAGGATGGAGGTTTGCGTCCCTTTTTTAGATCTGCATCAATTGAACCGCTCAGTCTGCAAGACTGAAGTTCAAGATGCTCAGGTAAGTACTCAGATCAAGTCCGAGGACTTCGGAGCGGCAGAATTCCCTCTCATGCAGAGAGTTAAGTGCTCCGCTCTCCAGAGCTCTGCCTTGGTAGAGCTAGCATTGCTCCCCTCACTATGAGGTCACCTACGAGCATGCTGCTCCCTCCCGGCTCTCCTGTTGGTCGAGCTGGCACTGTTCCCCTCAACTTAGAGGGTCACCTTGAGCATGCCGCTCCCTTCTGAGCATCTGAGTTAGTATCTCAATGGGGAGTAGACACCCTGTCGAGGCAGGGGTGGTGAAGCAGATCTAGAGAGTGTTTGGCCAGGCTCAGGTGGACCTCTTCGCTACTCAGGCAGCGCAATGTCCCCTCTGGTCCCCTCTTTTCACTCTGAGGACAACTGAGGGACTCATTTGCATCTATTACAGAAGGTTCAAATGCTCACTGATGCTCCAGAAGGAAAAGCCATGCATTAAGAGCCATGAAAACTTTTCAATAGAATGAAGATGAGTACATTTTTCTTGTTTTGCCTAATATATCACATTTTTTTTCATTTAGTACTACCCTTCAGAAGCTACAGAAGATACTTACATGTTTTCCAGAAGACAAATTAAGTTAAATTTACCTTGATCTTCAAATTCAAAAAGTTTTCACTCCCCGGCTCTTAATGCATGGTTTTTTCTTCTGGAGCATCAGTGAGCGTTTGAACCTTCTGTAATAGTTGCAAATGTGTCCCTCAGTTGTCCTCAGTGTGGAAAGATGCATCTCAAAATCATACAGTCATTGTTGGAAAGGGTTCAAATACACAAAAATGCTGGAAAACCAAGGAATTTGTGGGAGCTGAAGGATTTTTCTGAAGAACAGCAGGCAGTTTAACATACAAGGGACTCATGAACAACTATCACTAAACAAAATAAAAAACACAGCTTTGGATCGTTCAGGCAACAACACAGTATTAAGAATCAAGTGTATATAAACTTTTGAACGGCGTCATTTTTATAAATTCAACTATTATTTTCTCTTGTGGACTATATGTAAACATCTTTTATGTGAAATATCTAATTCAGGCCAGTACTAAATAAACAATAACATGCATTTTGTATGATCCCTCTTATTTTGGTAAAATAATTAAGATTTTGCAGATTCTGAAAGGTATATGTAAAGTTTTGACTTGAACTGTATGATCTGGGATTATTAAAAGAAGCTGTACCATTCGACATCTTGCTTGGAAGGACAGTACGATATAAATGCTTGGAAATAGGGCTATTTCCTGTCTTTATTTCCATTCATTATTTGTAGTGTGCCTGCCATAGTGAGTTTTGTGCTTTGTTACTTTTAATCAGAAATAAAGTATCAACTTTCAAATTTTATTAGTTTTATCACAAAATACAAAGTATAAATGTGTTTTTTCAGCCACAGAAAGACATCAGTAAAACACACAATGTCACGTAAGTTACATTTACGTCAGGAAAGACATTCATTGTGCATAAACCTGATAGTCAGTTAGAAAGAAATTACTAGAGAGAAGCATTGTATTACATTCATTATATTTTACTTAACCTGCGCCTTAATTTTTAATGATTGTTTGAAGAAACCTGTCGTGGGAACGTGCAGGGAGACTTCAGATATAAAAACACGGACTTGTTAGAAAATGTTTACTCAATGAAATCATGGTGCAGGGCTTCACTTGTTAGTCTTGAGCTATATTAGTAGTTGTAAACATTATTATTCATGACCCTTTCAAATAAGCCAATAACAGACCATTTAATTCTAGGGACAAATCCTAGGGTTGTAAATAGACATCTAAAACCATTTGTGGAGATGTTTTTCCCTTACCTAAGCCACATACTTTGTATGTAGATGTCAGAGAACAGTTTAAAATATAGTATCATTTCATTCTATGGCACCTTTAAAAGATTTTCACACTTTTAGAAAAAAAAAATCACATATGACATCAGTACTTTGTCATTTTAAATCTACATATAATTTACAAAATGAGTACAAAAATGACCCACCCCTGTAAATATAATTAAGTAAAAGTATTTGATCAGTTTTAACAGAACACAAGTAAAGTACAGATTCCCCAAAGTAGGATGCTTCTGTATAGTAGTACTATTACTATCAGTCATGCTAGTAGTGCTAATGCTATTACTCAAATAGTTCACACATATCCACATGTCAAATTACTGCTGTTTGTTATTCAAGGCCTTTCTCACAACATTTAAGATGATATCATTGGGATCTTCGGTGGATATGTGTGTTTCCCTTTTTATCACAGAATTTATCAATTCATGTGTGAGTGTTTTGAGGAAAAGCTTTAAAAACAATACACTCACATCACTGACCAATCTCACAGAACTCCCCATATGCACCAAAAGCATGTACCATGAAGTCATCTGAGCTGAACAAATGAAGAGTTACAGGATTGTTTGATGAAACCAATAGTGCACGAGCATGTGCATATGTACAGTGAGTTGGATGTTTGCTGCCAGTCGCATAAAAATAATTATATCCAAACAGCAAAACAAACTCAGCCCTTAGTTTAACGTCCTCAGTGACCATCGGTGACTGGAGGATATCAAACGCTGAGGAAACTTCCTTACCAAAACACCAGGATCATGTGGTTAAAACTTGTCACTTTATTTTATAAACTGCTATGAGCACATTGGAGATTACATATCAGGGGTACGAGTACATGATGATTTTGCTTGTTTCTTTGTAATTAATTACAGTCTAATTTCTTAAATTCAAACAATAAAGAGGTTCACAATATTTATCCTTGTTTTAACCTCATGTTAGGCTTTTTAATTCATCTCAAAAGACTAAGATCACTTCAGTACACCTGCCACTGATTTGGACACAAACTCTGGTTCAAAATGCTCTGTAATGGATTATTAACATAACTAACAGATAGACATTCTGTCCAGCTGGGAATTCACATGGACTCAAATTCATCAATTCGCTGTTTGGTGTTTCCTTGTCGGATTTGCCGTAAGGTCTTGTATTTGTCCCTCCCTAACCTCACGTTCTCGGCATGGATCAGATCATTTGCAGTTTTCTTGCTTTCATCACGAGTATCTGCCAGCTCAGAGCTCAGAGCCTGCAAAGACATAAACAAATCATATGTATAATTTCAGTGAGACTGATATCATTATTTGCTCTTTGGAATTTCTATTTATATCTTGTACTGAAGGAGGAAATGCAAATCATGTTCGTTACCCAGATTGGGCTACAAAAATATGTAATGATTTTATGCTGCAAATATTTTGCAGATTCATGATTTTTGTTGTTGTTGTTGTTTAATCTGCTCTCACAAAACAATAAACACTGCACTCCTGCAGTTAACACAGCAGATTAAATCAACAATATCTAAAGATATATCAAATTATTTTACCGTTTCTCTTATTTTTCTTTTCCTAAAGTGAGTTCTTTAAGACTCTGTAATCTCTATGAATTCTCCTTTCCTTTACTAATGGGCCACAAGAAATGAACAAAAGCATTTTGAATGATCCATCAGTTTTTTTATAATTAAGTAATTTGACTTTTTTTTTTTAGTTAATAAAACATATTACATATTACATAAATAATATGTAAGTGGTGATTTGCATCAGATTTTTATCCACTGAAGTGTGTTGGTTTGTAATATAAATGCAAATTGATACATTTTGAAGAGGCCATGGATTTTATGAAGGCAGTGTATTGTGAACCAAATGTTCAGAGATGCCAATCAATTCTTTAGTTTTATTTTGGCCTGTTTGACAAACGGAATTGTCAAATGGCTCGAGCAGGATTTGAACTTGTGCTGCCCACACACACCAGGTGTCAGTGTGCCGGATAATATGCTCTAGCCACTAGTGTCAGGGTTCTGTCACTTCAGTCTAGTTTATTCGTGGTTTTGTGACCGAGCCCTGACACTCCCATCATGTCCTGTTTGTCATGTGAGTGTACAGCTTCAAGTGTGCTCGAGCCTTGTGCTCTGTAGTCTGCGTGCCTTGTTTCATGTAGGAGCGTGGATTTCGGATCCCGGCAATCATGTATTGTTCAAGTTTCTGTTTCGTGTCGGGGTTTGGACACTCGCACTCCATGTTCTGTCTTGTTGTGTGAGCCCACTCGACCATGCGCTCTTCTATCCGCCTTTATTGTGTTGTTTTATGTAGCACACGGTTTGTGTTCGGCTGCAGGCTTTACTGTTGTCTTGTGTGAACACGCGGCGTATGAGTATCTCATTAGCTGCGTATTTGTGTCTTGTTTTGCACATGGCTGGTGATTTGGATAACACTTTATTTTGATAATCCACTTTAGACATTCTACTAACAGTAAGTAACTTTGCAACTACAAGTCAACTAGCAGTCATTAGAGTATTAGTAGACTGTCTGCTTAACATCTTCTAACACTTTATTTTTATGGGTCCACAACATACAACATACTGATTATGAGAAACTTTGCAAGCATATGTCAACTTATTCTACAAACCCTAAACCTACCATAACAGTCTGCTCTGAGGGATAGTAGACATGTAGTTGCAAATTAATGAGAATTAGTTGACATGTAGTTACAAAGTTACTTATAGTTAGTAGAATGTGGACAAACTAAATAAAGTGTAACTGTGATTTGTTTTGCTGGCCATGTGCTTGTGTTTTTGTTTTGTGTGAGCACATGGCTTTTGTCTTTAGGTGTGTTCGACTTGAAGTGGCGTTGCGCAGAATGACCGGTGTATGACATCAAAGTCGCGGCAAAGTCGAACACACCTTTTGTTTTCTGTGTGCACTCATGTCAAATGTCTGGACCCCACCCATCTTGTTACCTGATTATTGGTTAATTTGCCCCACCTGTGTTCCCTCATTTCACTCCTCATTTGCTCCCTATTTATACTTGTGTTTGTAGTCCTGTGCCAGTTTGTCATTGTATGTTCCCCAGGTGTAACGCTACCCTACCCTGCCTTGCCTTGTTGTGCCTTGCCCTGTCTGCCTGCCTGCCAGCTTGTTTTCCCCTCGGGGTAGTTTTTGTTGTTTGTTTTGTGTTATTTTATTAATAAAAAGCCCATCTCTCCGGCAAGATTGAGTCCTTGCCTCATCCCTCTACCCAACCCTGACAACTAGAACCCTGTTCCTGGAGCTCCCCGACATTGCACATTCTGAATGTCTCCTTGGTCTAACACAATGTTTTTAGATCTTGAAAAGTCTACTTATGAACTGATCAGCTGTATTTGATTAGGAAGACATACAAAATGTGCAGTGATAAAAGGCTCTTGGAAAACATTTTAGAAACTAGGCCATGTCAACAAAAACACTTTTTTTTTTTTATAAACATGATGACTGTGTCTTATATTCACCTGTAGGCGCTTCTGCAGACGTTCATTCTTTTCCGTTTCTGTTATGCGCTGCTCTTCACTGCGGTCTTGATATGTTCCAGTGGATGTGAGCTCAGCGCTGGCCTCGGCACTGCTCTCATCATTTTCATCATGGTCATTCTCCGTCTGGGACATTGCCTGGATGTGGACCCCAATTAGCTTACTCTTCAACTCCTCTTTTGTCTTCTCCAGGTCTACCTCAACCATAATCGCCTGTCAAGATATTCATACTGAGACTGCTAATGTCTTTGTCTGAGGCTAACTGTATGAAACAGATGTAACAGTACATTTACACTCTCACCCTTCTTTGCCATTTCCTGGCTTCATCCTCTTTCTTCTTTTTGGCATCTTCCAAAAGACTGATCTTGGATGTCAGCTCGGCCAACTCTGTTGCCTTTAGATATACATATTAATTCCATATAAATAAAACAGAGTGTTTCAGGCAGAGGGTGAAAATAGGTACTACAGAAATGTATAGTATGAGAAAAATATGTATGAGTTTGAGTTTTTTAAAACTTTAAATAATGTGAATGTATATAGGTGACTCCTGAATAAAACAATTTTTTTGTGAATGAGCACAATATGGGCACATTAAGACTGAAATCATCCACCCCCACTTTATGGAAAAGAGCACAGTGTACATGCTTCATAATTTCTCCTTTAGAGAGAAGAAAAATAGTAATATGTGTTTGGAATGGCATTATAGTGTGTAATGACATAATTTGTGTCATTCTGAATGATAATATATTTGTTTCTCAAGAAGAAAGAAATGCACACATTTGGAATGATGTGAGGGTGAATAAATGAACTAACCATGTAAAATCATAATGTATCTCTAAAAGGTTTTGAGTATTTATGGCTTAATACCAGATTTTCCTGGTTCTTCATCTGGTTCTCAGATTGCTGCAGTAATGCTGACTTGACTTCTTCTGCAATCCTGCGGTCTTTCTCCAGTCGCTCTGCTTCTTCCTGCGCAAATTTCCTCTCCCGCTCCAGCTCCAACGCCCGCTTGGTCTGCTCTTCAAGTTCTGGATGACACAACTATAATGTTACACAAATACATTTTTCTGAAGAGTAAGATTTGATAGAAATATTTAAGGTGTCTCTGTTTGTTTGAGCATCCAGCCTTTCACAGCAACAATGTCTCAACCGATAGCTTCAGCGTGTGGCCGGACTTTGTGACTAATTGCAGACAGGTGGGGTATTTAGGAAACCTATTCAAAAACAGCCACCAATTTTCCAATTCTATTTGGAAACGTTAGTTGAGAGGAAATTACACACTTTACCAAACCCATAAACTATTAATGTGACATTTGTACTAATAGGTAGACATTTGTAGTTCCAACCCTCTTGAGCTTTTTTGGTATGCGCTTCAATTTGTCGAAGTCTTTCCATGAGCTCCATCGTCTCCCTTGCAATCTTCTCAGTTTCTTTCTCTGCATTTTCTCTTCTTTTTTTCTCATTTTCCAGAAGTGCTCTAAAATAAAAATGCATTAAAAACATTGTAGTTAATTAAAAACACTAGAAGAACATTATGCTCTGTTTCAAAATCTAATGAGCTGTCTTTTTTCTAAAAGTCTTTTTACGTCAAATACAAATATTACTTTCAAGAAGATTTGGAATTGAAATGTCTCCATTACATATGTGCCCCTGATTTCTTGAGTAGGAAATGAGACACTGCATCAGTATCTGACACTATAGAAACAACCTAAACGTCTGAAGCCTGCATGTAGGAGCCATTTATATTCACCTTTTAGATAGGTTAATTTAGCTATTACGTATTTTAGCCACTTGGGGGAGTATTGCACTTGGGGTGGCACGTCACTGGAAGTTAGGTATATTTACAGGTGTGGCAATTAGTTAGGGAAAGGTGTGGATGGTGGGGAACCGTACCGTAGCCATGAGCACCCACTCCACTGACAGCACAACAGCATTTTATTAATTAGCACTGAGTGAAGTACCATTTTATGTAAAATATCGGTAACACTTTATAATAACGTCCAGTTATAAGTAATTTATAAGTGATTAGTTAATGATTAACTAATCGTTTACAAAAAATTCATAAGCAATTAATAAGTGATATGCTAACAATTTGTGTATGTTTTGTTAATTCATTTAAAAGTCATTTACAAGTAATTAGCTAATGATGAACTAATCATTTACAAAACATGACTATGCATTCATAGATGATTAATAATTGATATGTTAATATTTTTATCTATGTTTTGTAGAATAAGTTTTGAATCATTTACAAGTGATTAGATGATGATGAACTAATCATTTACAAAACATGACTATACATTCACAAATGATTAAGTATATGCTAACAATTTATAAATCTGTCATAAGTTATCTTTAAATATAGCATCATGAAATAATCAAACAGATCCTTAATGGTTAATAGTTAATAGTTAATAGTTAATATATTATTAATCACTTATAGATCATTGAAATGTCAACATTGTACTATTATCTCAATAAACATTATAAATCATTTACAAAGCTTTCTGCATCCCCTAATCTAAAGTGTAAACTACTCATCAGTTGTAAATGTTTTACAAACTTTATGGTTTCCAGTCGTGTGTGCGTAAATATATATATATATATTCACAAACAACCTGTAACCTGGAAGGTTTGTAAAACATTTACAACTGATGAGTAGTTTACACTTTAGATTAGGGGATGCAGAAAGCTTTGTAAATGATTTCTATGTTTTGTAAATGATTAGTTCATCATTAGCTAATTACTTGTAAATGACTTTTAAATGAATTAACAAAACATACACAAATTGTTAGCATATCACTTAATCGCTTATGAATGTTTTGTAAATTATTAGTTAATCATTAACTAATCACTTATAAATGACTTATAACTGGACGTTATTATAAAGTGTTACCTCTTTTTGAAATTGAGGTCGAACCTGTGTGACCTCTGCATAACTGGTAGATGTGCCAATCGCCTTTTTGATGTTATTGATCTTCTCAGAAAAGAAGGAAGCAAACTCATTGCAACTCAATGCTGTCGGAAAGCATTTCACTGGGAATCTGATTTGGAGGGGCGGGGGGTTGGGTTGTTAGTCTCTCAACAGTAGCAAAAAGAGTGCGAGTGTTGTTTAAGTTACTGTTTTATAAGGTTTGAGAAGGTCTGTCTAGCTGTGGCTAGTTCCGCATTGAAAGCATGAAGGCTGTTTTTATAGATGCTATAGTGAATTTCTAGTTTTGTCTTCCGCCACATCCACTCAGCTTTTCTGCAGTTTCTTTTCATACTCTGAACTGCTGTTAACGTTCTCCATGTTGATTTTTGTCTGCCATTCTTCTTGCAGACTTTCATTGGAGCAATATCATCAATAACATTTTTAACTTTTGAATTAAAGGAATCAAGGAGAAGATCAACAGAGTCTGCAGAAATGCTTGGTGTTGAAGATATAGCCTCCATAAATAGTGCTCTAGTGTTCTCGTTAATGCATCTCTTTCTGACAGAGACAGATCTAGATTCAGTGGTAACAGATATATATCAAAGAAAATACAGAAGTGATCCGATAGTGCTACATCCTTAATAACAATGGATGAGATGTTTAGACCTCTACTGATGAGTAAATCTAGAGTGTGTCCACGATTGTGTGTGGGTCCATGCACATGCTGAATAAGGTCAAAAGTGTTTAAAGCAGTTATAATTTCTTTAGTAGTTTTGATTTCTGCATTATCTATGTGAATATTAAAATCCCCTGCAATAGCAAAACAGTCAAACTCTAAGGAAATCATTGATAACAGTTCTGTGAACTCTTCAACAAAGGCTGGAGAGTATTTTGGAGGCCTTAAATAATGATAAACAGAATACGCGGAGCACCTTTCAGATATTCAAAAGACAAGTACTGACCAAATTACACTTGCATTGATCTACATCTTTAAATAGAGCAGCTACACCTCCATCTCTCCTAACAGTCCTGCAGACACTTATAAAATTAAAGTTAGGAGTGGCTGTTTCATTTAGGACTGCTACACTGCAGCTGTCTTCTAGCCATGTTTCGGTTAGAAACATAAAATCCAGGTTGTTTGTGGTTAAGTCATTGATCAGAAATTATTTATTTTTCAGTGAGCGAATGTTTAAAAATGCTAATTTGATGGCATTATTTTGTGTTTTAGCAATCTTAGTTTGAAGCATTATAGCCCGCAGATTAGATGGGTCAGCCGTACAGCTTGAGAAGGCCTTAGACTTTCTATCACGTGATAAAACAGAGATAGAGAAAGCTACAGACACACATCACTGAGAGTAGCTATCAGTTGTTTTTGGTTCACCTACACCAGATGGAGGAGGGTTAGCGCCCTGGCGTTGTGGCAGCGGTCAAAGTGCTCTCACAGGAGGAGGAGGATGAGCTGGGTCCACATGCTTTGGTGGTTGTGGGGCCCGCCGTTTTTTAATTGATATCTGGGGGCTTGCAGCGAAAGAGTGGGAGAGTTTGGTCCCAGCATACACCAGTTCCTCCATTTTCTGTGAGAAGCTTAGAAGTGGAGATGCTGAAGAGAGGGAAAGTGTGTCTGGTGAACGGGGCTCTGGCTCTGGTGTTTCCGGTGGCTGTGATATGTTGTCCTGGCTTCCCTGGCTGTTTTCAAGAAAGTCGTCCTTTGGTGCTGAGTCTTGGAGCTGTTGTAGTACGTCGCAGTCTGTCTGTGATGAGCTCTGTGGGCAGGGCTCAGCCGGGATGGTTTCTATGTGCCGAGTTTGTTGTGGCTGCATGGCGTTATCAGTATCCTTGTGGGATTCTTCAACAACATGATGACTCTGAAGCTGATATGAAGTCATGTGGTCACTCATATTCTGTCCAGGTGTGTGTGTGCCATTCAGGTTAAGTGGATTGGCACACATCACTGAAGGATGGTGGATGGAGAAATAGATATTGTCCTTTAGCACTCTTGCACCAAGTTTGTTTGGGTGGAGGCCATCCAGTTTAAACAGTTGTCTATGGCCCCAGAAAATATTGAAGTTGTCGATGAAGTTTACTCCTTTTTTACCGCAGGTTCTTTGTAGCCATGTATTCAGCCCAAGCAGCCGTGAAAATTATTTCCCCTTGCTGGGAGTGGTCCACTGATGAACGACTGAACGTCAAGTCTTTGAAGTGCTTCAAAGAGTTCAAAACTGAAAATCCAAAAATGGTATTATACTGATGTTTTTGTCACATAATTTATTTTGTATTTTCCTGCTCTGGGACAGCAGATGAAATTTAGCTCTGTTGCTAATTCTGGGGCAGTTTTCGACTGTCTATTGTCCCTGTTAAATAATGAATTAAATAAAAATGACTGCTCCTTCCGAATATCATTCTTCCCCACATGGATGATGACTCGATTTGCAGTCTTGTGCTTCATCAGAATGTTCCGAAGTTCCTTGTTCACATCAGAGACAGTTGCTTGAGGAAAGCAGTATGTAGTTATAGTCCTGCTACTGATGTTTCTGATAATAGAGTCACCCACTATCAGAGTCCTGGGGTCAGCTGCGCTCTGAGCTGAATGCCGCTGTCTGCTTGACCTTGAGCGCCTGTTAGTAGCATTGTTAGCTGCTGGCTGATTCGATCCATGTTTTGTCACATTTGGGGATTCCTCACCCACATTCATTAATGCTTCAAACATTTATTTCTCGTCTGTTTGAACATAGACAGCTGTGTTTTCCCTTCTCCGGAATGTAAGCTGTTGGCAGTGGGAGGCAAAGATTCTTCTTTTTCGTACAGTCCCGAAAAGTTTTTAGATTTAGTGTTTCTGACAAAAATGTGTTGTTTGAGCACTTTGCTGGTCTGCTGAAGTTAAAATCTTAGACAAATCTGAGAAAAGTACATAAGCAGGGAGCAAAGCGCTAAGCAGTAAGCAAGAGCGTCCGAGCAGTAGGAAGCCACATTCAGGCTATAAAACTGCCCAAATGTAAGTGAGGAAGTCCAGCCTGCCGCTGCATAGACCTCCTCTAAGGGCACAGCTTTGAATAATGCCCAGGAGCAGCCATCCCTCTGGTGGAATGTGCTATCACTCTCATAGGACACCTGCACTTCTACCTGAATATGCGATCTCATTTGCCCTGACCACCCAGAGGACCAGCCTGTTTTGACATCATCTGGCCCAGTGCTGACTCTTTATAGCAAACCAGTAGATGATCTGGGGTGCATTTCCCAAAAGCAACTATGATAGCAAGTTCAATCATTACCAGTGGAGTTAAATGGAACTTGTGACGATAGTTGGCTAACAATGCTATTGTTAAAGCACCTCTGTTTTCCTTAAAGACTGAGTACAGGCTATATACCTCCTCAGAGCCCTGATTGGGCAGTTTACTTACTTACTTACTTACTTTTGTCATTTAGCAGACGCTTTTGTCCAAAGCGACTTACAAATAAGAAAAAGTAACTAAAACTAAAAAGTTACAACTCTATAAATACTATGTACCCACATATTAAGAAAATAAAGAAAGTAAATAAAATTGACACATGCATATAACAACATTTCAATAATAAACATATAAATGAAAAAATTAAATAAAAAGTGATACTACTATTCCTTGCCGGTGTCCCTGCCCGGTGGAGTCGCACGGTAGAGTCGATGGTCTTTACACTCTTTACTTTTTACTTTTGTCATTTAAGTGCAACTGCGCTTCTTCCTCCATGGTGAAGCATGAAAGGTTTCCAGGAACATAGGTCTTGGCACATATGTGTAATGAGTAGGATGTTATGTAGTCAAGCAGGTGGCAGTAATGGATTGTACAAAAGTTAAATGCATTTGCTAAGTGGAGCAGTCCTAGTAATTTATGTATGATGGCTGTTCCACATGGAATAAAGATGCCAGCACCAGCAATTCTTTGCCTTTTCTTTTTATTGTTGTTCTGTTGAATATTACATTGTACCAGGAGTGGGGTAACAAGAACAAGATTGTTGAAGTTGTGTTGAAATGTTGACACAAATTGGAGGACTTTCAAACAGCGGTTTGAGTTGTATGTTGCAGCTACTGTACAAGCGGATACTGATATATTGGAATGCTACTTACCATTACAGGAAGAGATGCCATGGAGGTCTACAACATCCTTAATTTTGAGGAAGAGGCAGACAAGAAGAAACAGAAAAGGTATTGGAGAAAAAATCTATGCTCATTGTTTGTCAAAGAAGAATGAGACTTATGAATGATGTGTTTTTAGAACGTGACTGCAGCTTGAAGGAGAGGCTTTTCATTGCTTTCTTACAGACCTCAAGATAAAGGCAAAAACTTGCAGTTTTAATGAACTGAGAGACACCATAATTCGTGATCATATAGTTTTTGATATATGTGATAAGAGATTAAGAGTATGATTGTTACGGGAATCGGAACTCACCTTGGATTACAAAATTGTGATTATCCAATTGTGCCAATCCAGCGAATAAGCGAGATGGCAAGTGATGCAGTTTGATGTCGCTAATTCTTCAGTGATGTCAACACAGTAGCAGGTACCATTTCATTTGGAGACAAGAAACAAAGTAATACAAGAAGAGATATTTGGAAGATGGATCCCCTTGAGCAACGCAACAAGATCTGGCATCCACAGCTGGTGTGGCCAATCTTGAACTATGAGCAGGTCTCTGTCTTGTGACTCTTGAATCTTGACCAGTGCTGCTAAAAGGATGAAAGGAATAATAAAGGGTCAGAGGCCAATTATATGCTAGGGCAATCTACCCCAGTGTTTCCCTTAGGCACATTGAGTCCAAAAGGGAACACAGAGTAGTCTTCTTCGAGGCAAAAAAGCTCCATCTGTGACCTCCTGAACTGGGTCCAGGTGGCTTGCTTGCTTGCTCTGGATGAAGCCACCATTCTCCTGGTCTGCGTCCTCCCCTTGCCAGAAGATAGGCTGTCACATTGTCTACCCCTGGAAAATGTAAGACCCTGTGCACATGCCCATATAAGGAGATCTCAGACCTTGCCATGGAGAGATAGAGAGTGCATACTCCCTTGATGGTTTATGTAAGATGCCTCTGTGGAACTCTCTCTGAGCACACTGGTTTATATGAACTTCTGCCCAATAGGGCTCCTAACCTTGAAACAGGCAATTTTACCACATGGCCCCACAACCGATCTTGGCTGCATCCATCACTGTTCTTTCCCTTGACAAATTCTGATCTCAAACAGCCTCCTGCTGGAGGCTTGGCTCTTAAAACCACCACTTCATGGCTGAGATACAGGGATCCCTTCGCACAATTCTCTGACTGCCTTAATGTGCATTTACTTTGCTACTTCTGAACTACTGCCGCATGTGAAGCACACTTAGTGGCACTACCCGAGTGGCTGCTGCCATCAAACCAAAAGGCCTCCGTCCACAGTTACCTGATTTTTAAGATTTTCCCAATAAAATGTATATCATCTCCACAGCATCAGAATCCTCTGGGGTGTAGACATGCTGTCATAGTCTTTGAGTCCAGAACCAAGCCCAAATCCGATACCATTCTGCATGGGGTGAGACAGCTATTCTCCTCATTCAACATCAGAACTTATCTTTATTGCTCTTTCTCTGTATTGCTCCTTGTCTGCTTTTTGGTTGGGGCACATATCAGTCAATCATCCAAGTAATGCATGATACAGATCCCCTGCCGATGGAGGAAAATAAGTGCTGCATCCATACACTTTGTACAACTACTATAGCTAGAGACAGCCAAAGGGAAGTTGGAACCTCTGCCAAGAGGGACCTGCATTCCATGTTTTCTTTCAAGACTGTTGGGAAAATATGGTAACGTGGGGGCTTTATTCTGAACTGAAGCCTGTACCTGAACCTAAGGTCAACACTGGGTACACTGGCCCCAGTGAGCAAGATGCTGAGGTATAAAGTGTGACTTAGGAGGTTGACAACTGTCAGTGCCGAGACCAGCATCCTGACATATGTAATTATGCCTGCTTTGTCAGCCACTGCTGGTGAAAAGAGCGGTGGATCCTTGGCTCTGTCAGTCCTTGTCTTGTGTTTCCCCTCCTCCCGTGCCCATATTTGGCCTTCCTGTTCCTGTCCTCGTTTGTCTTCATTAGTTTAATTAGTCCCTAGCCCTGTGTTTGATTAGTCCACACCTGTTCCGTATTTCCCTGTTTATAATCCCTGTGTTTCCTAGCCCCTGTGTCCGGTCTTTATCGTCAGTATCGTCATTGATGTTCGTCTCTCCCCAAGCTCCTCGTCTCATTGTGTGTGTCGTCAATAAAAGGATTTATTGGTACCTCTACGTCTCCTCGCTCCTTGAACCCCGAGAGGGAACGTGACAAATGTTCCGGCCACCCAACTCTTCCCAGCACTGCTGCTGTCCTCAGCCCAGAGCACCCGCGCAACCCCGCGCTTCAAGAGCGCCCTCCTGAGTTCCCGCTGGTTCCGTCCAGCCCTCCTGAGTTCCCGCTGGTGCCGTCCAGCCCTCCTGAGTTCCCGCTGGTGCCGTCCAGCCCTCCTGAGTTCCCGCTGGTGCCGTCCAGCCCTCCTGAGTTCCCGCTGGTGCCGTCCAGCCCTCCTGAGTTCCCGCTGGGGCCGTCCAGCCCTCCTGAGTTCCCGCTGGTGCCGTCCAGCCCTCCTGAGTTCCCGCTGGTGCCGTCCAGCCCTCCTGAGTTCCCGCTGGTGCCGTCCAGCCCTCCTGAGTTCCCGCTGGTGCCGTCCAGCCCTCCTGAGTTCCCGCTGGTGCCGCCCAGTCCTCCTGAGTTCCCGCTGGTTCCGCCCAGCCCTCCTGAGTTCCCGCTGGTTCCGCCCAGCCCTCCTGAGTTCCCGCTGGTTCCGCCCAGCCCTCCTGAGTTCCCGCTGGTTCCGCCCAGCCCTCCTGAGTTCCCGCTGGTTCCGCCCAGCCCTCCTGAGTTCCCGCTGGTTCCGTCCAGCCCTCCTGAGTTCCCGCTGGTTCCGTCCAGCCCTCCTGAGTTCCCGCTGGTTCCGTCCAGCCCTCCTGAGTTCCCGCTGGTTCCGTCCAGCCCCGCGCTTCCAGAGCGCCCCCAAGTGTCCGCGCTTCCAGAGCGCCCCCAGGTGTCCGCGCTTCCAGAGCGCCCCCAGGTGTCCGCGCTTCCAGAGCGCCCCCAAGTGTCCGCGCTTCCAGAGCGCCCCCAAGTGTCCGCGCTTCCAGAGCGCCCCCAAGTGTCCGCGCTTCCAGAGCGCCCCCAAGTGTCCGCGCTTCCAGAGCGCCCCCCAGTGCCGGCTCCACGCACGTGCCCTCCAGTGCCGGCTCCACGCACGTGCCCTCCAGTGCCGGCTCCACGCACGTGCCCTCCAGTGCCGGCTCCACGCACGTGCCCTCCAGTGCCGGCTCCACGCACGTGCCCTCCAGTGCCGGCTCCACGCACGTGCCCTCCAGTGCCGGCTCCACGCCCGTGCCCCCCTGAGTTCCCGCTGGTTCCGTCCAGCCCAGCTCGTCAAGAGCGTCCCCAGGTGTCCGCGCTTCCCGAGCGCCCTCCCGTGCCGGCTCCTCGCACGTGCCCTCCCGTGCCGGCTCCACGCACGTGCCCTCCCGTGCCGGCTCCACGCACGTGCCCTCCCGTGCCGGCTCCACGCACGTGCCCTCCCGTGCCGGCTCCACGCACGTGCCCTCCCGTGCCGGCTCCACGCACGTTCCCGCGGGTTCTGTCCAGCCCCGCGCTGCAAGAGCGCCCGACAGAGTCCGCGCTGCAAGAGCGCCCGACAGAGTCCGCGCTGCAAGAGCGCCCGACAGAGTCCGCGCTGCAAGAGCGCCCGACAGAGTCCGCGCTGCAAGAGCGCCCGACAGAGTCCGCGCTGCAAGAGCGCCCGACAGAGTCCGCGCTGCAAGAGCGCCCGACAGAGTCCGCTCCTCTGTGGCTCCCAGGGGGGAGCTTCCCCAAGAAAATTTTGGGGGGGGGTAAGAGGGTCACAGCCTGTATGGCCGGGCCAAGGGCCAAGGCCACACGACCCGAAAAAAATAGGCCGTGGCTTCCCGAGTCTCCAGATCCGCCCTGGCCTCCCGAGTCCCCTGACCCGCCCTGGCCTCCCGAGTCTCCAGATCCGCCATGGCCTCCCGAGTCTCCAGATCCGCCATGGCCTCCCGAGTCTCCAGATCCGCCCTGGCCTCCCGAGTCTCCTGACCCGCCATGGCCTCCCGAGTCTCCTGACCCGCCATGGCCTCCCGAGTCTCCTGACCCGCCATGGCCTCCCGAGTCCCCTGACCCGCCATGGCCCCTGGAACGGGCACCGCCCTGGAGGCCTCCAGAGCGCCCACCCCCCCTCCCCATTGGATGGTGTTAGGCGTGAGGACACGCCTTCCGGAGGGGGGCGTAATGTCAGTCCTTGTCTTGTGTTTCCCCTCCTCCCGTGCCCATATTTGGCCTTCCTGTTCCTGTCCTCGTTTGTCTTCATTAGTTTAATTAGTCCCTAGCCCTGTGTTTGATTAGTCCACACCTGTTCCGTATTTCCCTGTTTATAATCCCTGTGTTTCCTAGCCCCTGTGTCCGGTCTTTATCGTCAGTATCGTCATTGATGTTCGTCTCTCCCCAAGCTCCTCGTCTCATTGTGTGTGTCGTCAATAAAAGGATTTATTGGTACCTCTACGTCTCCTCGCTCCTTGAACCCCGAGAGGGAACGTGACAGGCTCAGGTTTGCTAAGGACCAAGGTATGATGTGAACTTCCCCAGCACTGGCTAGATTAGGCTCATGTTTGCGGCTGAAAGCAAATGATCATAATTGATGGAAAGACATCAGCAATCCAGAGCCGAGAAAAGAATAAAAAAAAAAAAAAAAAAAAAAAAAAGATGATACCCCTGCATCATTTTTAGGTAGGCTACATTCATACATTTTTTTTTTTTTTTTTTTTTTTTGTGGTTATAAAAACAGACCTAAGCCAGCAACAGCCTTTAAAATTACTTAAATTACATTATATAAAAATGAGGCAATAATGATAGTTTATTTTGTATTAAATTATGCATTTTAACAGTGTTTTTCAATTAAACATAATTATTAATGAACCTATTTAAATATTTACATAACATATTTTTACAAATGCCTGTAAAGGGAGCCAAAGGCCTGGTAATACATTACAGAATGACCAAGTCATTTAACCAAACATTTAGGCTTGTTCAAATATCCACTTAATCTTTAATATTTAGCCTTTAACTGCTCAATTTTCTTTTGTGTGATTTTTGAATGCTTGAGACTAAAAAAATCAATCAGACAACTGTATTAATAAAATAATAGCCAAAGGTAACTGTCTAGAGCTAAAATTGTAATTTGTAAATAATGCAATTTAATGACAATGTATTTGTTTACTTTTATATTTTATTAAAGTTCTATTTTGACCCCTATAGTGTTTTTTTATTTTTTTTATATCCATAATATTTGGGGGAGGGGGAACAAGAATACAATTCTGCTTAGGGCACCCACTTGGCCAGCAGCGGCCCTGCTGAGAGTCCACACTATATGGTGTAACTATAATTTAAGGATGATAATGGAAGGAACAATTGGGATAATTGGGATCGCATTGAGAATTTTTTTCCAGCTGATGAACAATAAAACACTGACAGCTAATCAATCCATTTGAATTTAAAGGGCTCACTCATTAAATGGCAGACAACAGAAAAGTACATCGCCGTGATTGGATGGACTCAAAATGTAGCATGCTGAGGATATCTGCTGGTTAAATACATGTAAATGCAAGAAGACCAGCAACAATTTTAACTGGTACTGACTCATTGGAAGTGTGAACAAAATTTGTTTAAAAAAAAATAAAACTCTAAGCAGAGTGCCGGATTCTCCCTACTCCTCTCATTTTCACAAGGATCTCATAAATGGCAAAAGCATCTGTTTTCCTTTGGTGTCTTTGCAACATTTTAAGCAGTTGTAGGTCATTTACAACGACTTTCTCAAGCATTCTTGTTCGCTGTGATGGATAAAACACCAGAAGATGGCCAGCTTCTGAAAGATGTGAAAAACCTTGTCACCTAATTCAAATATGGGTAAGTCAAACTGGGTAAGTCTCTAAAGTAATTAGTGGAGACAAGATGGAATTCTAATTTTGAAATGCTAGATTCTGTGTTTCAACAGTATGATTACATTACAACAATACCGTTGGATACTTAACAGTATGACAAAGAAAAATGCATCAACAAGAATACTCTTTAAACTGTGGTGACTCTTTTCAAGCCATTCAAATATGCAACCAGTACCTTGGAGTCAGAATATATACAGATATGACCTTAAGTGCATCTTCAGTTCTGCTATGGTCTTTAAGAATAAGAAACCACTGCGAAGCAGCCAGAGTTGACTGCATTGTCACTGAAATTGCAGAGATGCATTAATCTGAATCCCTAATTGGTGAATGGCATGGGCACATTAAGCAGGCATGCATATTTATGAATTGATTGATTGATTTATAAATATTGAAGGTAGTCCTATTTTTTTTATTATTATTATTATTATTATTAGGGGATGTGAATAGTTAATGCTTGGATAGGCATTGCAAAAAGCAAATAGGCTCTATGTATATTCTTAAACAGTATATAGCTAAATGCTTTAAAAGTCAGTGTGAAGGTCCATTTATTTTATCTTTGTTTATTATCTTCCATTGTACATTTTTTATTATTTCTGACCTAGATATACTAAATATACTTTCTAAAAGTTAAAGTTTCTAAGTTAAGTTCTAAAGTAAAAGTTGCTTGTTCTGGGTTTCTTTTTTTATTTTATTCAATAGGAGAGCAAGTGTAAAAATACCATAACAGAGGAGCACTGGCAGAAGTTAGAGGTATTGAAAAAATCAACTTATATTTTTACCTATATGTTTTACCTGTGGGCTATTAAGGAGCATTCCCACAATGCTTTAAAAAGCTGTCTAGCTAGACAGCTCACTAAGTTTTAGAACAGAGCTATTGTGCTAATTATAAAAGACAGTATACCGGATAAAGTTATTTTACCACAGGTATCATAAAAAATGTCTGTGCTGTGTGATATATCTGTTATTAATGTTGTCACCTCTCTTGTTGTCTCTTGTTCTTCTCCTCTTTGGCCTGCGCTTTCATCTGCTGCACCTCAATGGTGTCTGGCTTGCGGCGTCGCATGTAAAGATCGTGGTTTCCCATGCACAGAGCCAGGATACGCTTGTTAATGCGCAGACGAGGTGCATAAAACACAAAGTCCTGTGGACGAGCAAAGGACATGTAGTGCAGCAGGTGAAAGACTGTGAGTGAATTAATTAATTAATTAACTGAGGGTTAAATTTATGATTTTTAATTACCGGTGACTTTTTGTCTATGGGCTTAATGACAAATTTCTTGTCATTGAAAGAAATATTCCGTATCTCACTCCAAGGGAATCCGATCTTAGGTGTCAGCCTGTTGAAAAACAGGAATACTAACATGGCACAGTCCATTGCAAAGAATTTACAACAAATTGAATTTGCTGTATTAGTTGCATTAAATTTACAAATAAAATATAGATGAAGATGTACTTGTCTGAACGTTCATATATGTTGAGCCCCAAAGCATCAACACCCAACCACAACTCTGATCCTTTTTTATTTTTGATGCTGAAATAGTTCACTCCATACATCTCCAGATCCTGGGAAATCTTCAAGTATTCTATCATAGCATCCTCTCTGTGGGGATAAAGCTTTACTAACCATGTACTCAAACAGCTAGTTTTAGGTTCAGAAGTTGTGAAGTTTCTACCTGATCATGCCTTTGTGTTGCTCATGCCACACCTGGATTCGTTCTTCCCACTGCTCTTTAGTCAGTTTGTGTTGTTCTAGAACTCTAAAAGAAGGTATTTATATGAAAAACAGCAACTTTCAAAACACAATACTATAATGCGATCTTAGTTGGTGTAAAAAGAGTAGAATAGAGAATAGAGAAGCACCTTTGTGGCAGCAGTTTGTCTCTGCACAAATATCCAGGCACGTGATATTCATTGTTGTAGTCACCATATTTCATCTGCACAGCATATGAGGCCAGGAGAACGGCCGTCTCAGGTGGACAGTAGATATCATCGTTCAAGATCCCCTCTTTCACCTGGAGGAAGAAAAGACGCTGTGTAGCTTCTTGAATCAGCTCTTCAACCACGTCCTCAGGGTAGAACTTTGCTCGGAATTTAATCAGCAGTGGGTTTTCGTTTCTGACATCTTGAGCAGTCACCTAACATATAAATACAAATGCATTTGTTAGATGTATTTCAGTATGTTCTTTACCTTGATTACAATCGTCATCCATAAAGCATAAATAAAGTTTAATATCACTAAATTATAAATAAGGAAGAACAAAAGCACAATCTAAGTGTTAACAATTCAGAGGTAGGAGTGGTTTGGAATATCACTTCAGGCCGATCTATACACCACAATGTATCACAATCGTGACATCTTTAATTTACCCCCACCCCAAACAACACAATATATGAATATTTTTATTTAACTTTTTTATATTTAAAACAGCCCGAGCGTGCCTATACATATAGAATGCTGCATCGAACTAATTCATAAAGTAAAAGTGTAAATAATAAATCCATAGCGCATTCCAAGTAATAAAGGGCTTAGTTCCATTTCAGCCAATTGCAAGCGTTTCACCAGTAGTGGGCACTTGTGCAACATAATCAATGATGTACATCTGAGTGAATGAGATGGAGGGAAGTTAGCAAGAGAATGGCATAAAAAATGAATTGGTGTGTCCTTTCTCCTTCTACAGGTGTGAAACAACATGAGTGCCCTCTGTTGTTCTTGGGCTGTTTTAGCATGCTGAGCTAACAAGCTGTTTAGTAAAGCACTGATTTCATGTTTTAGATATGCTCTACATCTTCCAGCGAGGCGCTTACAGACCCATGCCCACATTACAGTTCACTGCCTATGTCTTTGAGACAGTTGTATTTGGCTGGATTTGACCATACCCAGGAATCCCATATTTTGCTAGTGGACCTGACTTAATGGCAGAAACCACAAAAAAATGCCATGTCCCTGGACATCTTTTCGGATTGAACGCTGTGGTGATTGAAAAACACATGTTATCTGTGACCGCCCTGCAGCTTATACAGATGCAGCATGCCCCAAAATTCAGAATGCCGGCAGCATCTGCTCATCAGTGTTGGGGAAAGTTACTTTTAAAAGTAATGCATTACAATATTGCGTTAATAAAAAAACCTTAAAAAAAGTAACTAATTGCGTTACTTAGTTACTTTTTCTGGAAAGTAATGTGTTACTTTTGCATTACTTTCGGGTTACATTTTAAACCTGAGCAAGGCTTGATTGTTTGTTTTTAATATAAGAAGTTCTATTTAAAGCAAATGTAAAAGCCCTTTCACACCAAAAAGTGTAATGAATAAACTTCAGGCTGAAGGAAATTCACGTCTGTACAGTAGAACACAGGAGCCAAATACAGCCAAAATACAGACAGCACGTTACATGTCCCACCAGAGACAGTAATATATTGGATCATTGTTACGCAATAATTAAAGATGCATATCACTCTGTCCCACGGGCAGCTCTGGGGCTCTCTGATCACTGTTTGGTTCATCTCATACCGACCTATAGGCAAAAACTCAAATCTTCTAAGCCTGTATTAAGAACTGTTAACCCTCTAAGCGCCAAAGTCGCAAAATTGCGACAAGACGTCATACTTCATGAAATGGGCTGTAGTTCCTAATCTGGTGTAATGGCTCATTTGTATTCCCTTCCACTAGATGGCAGACATGTAGTACTTCGATTCTAGACCAAAATTGTTCGAGGAAATAGCAGAGTAAGTGAGCTATCGTGTCATTGATGCGAAAGCAATTCAGTTCATAGCGTCTGAGTAAATTGTGAGATTTGTGAGAGAAAATCGCCAAACGGCTAATAAAAAGTTGTACTGTGAGGATGTGTTGCAAATGTCATTCGCCGATTCTGACTCTGAAGGGGAATATTTGCCTTTTGGAAATGACGATCGGCCGTCTAATGATCGTGCTTCTCCCGGTACATCTTTTCCGCGCAATGGTGCCGCGCGCAAGGGGCGATCCTTCACAAAGCACATACAAGTGATCATTTCAACACTTTGCCCAACGGGGATGGGGGTGGCAGGGGTGGACGTGGTCTTAGTGTCCATAGGAGAGCTGTTGCTCTCTGAGAATCGGATTGCGCCGTTTGTTCTGATCGCGCGCTCCAAGGGCCGCCGGCAGACAGTACAGGTGCAGTCAGTTTGGGGTAGATCTGTGTGCTGTGCCATGCAATGAGAGCTACCATACTCTCAAGAACTATAAACTGTCACATAGATACCTGATTGGGCAGATAGCTGGTCAACTGATCAAAAAATAGGCACATATATTTCACTATGGCACAGTAATATAGTAATAATTTACTACTTTCTCCTGTTTTACTGTTGATTTCCTCTTTTCCTGATAATTTGGAATGAGGATAAAAAGACAAAAAATAACAACAACATGCAAATCAAAAAGTAGGCTACTGTTCACATGCGTTTTACTACTATATAGAATAGTAATATAGTAATAATTTAGTACTTTCTCTGTTTTATTGTTGGTTTCCTCTTTTCTGATTATTTGGAATGAGGAGAAAAAGACAAAAAAAAAAAAAAAAAAAAATCAAACATCAATTCAATATCTACTATTTCCTAAATATTATGAAATTCAAGAGGGCCGCCCCCGATGACGTCATAATATGCAAATTAGATGAGTATATTTACACCCCACATAAACTTTCGGTCATGCCCAACATTTTTCTAATTTACAGTAGATCTCTATCTTTAAGCCATTTCAAGCCACAAGCTTTTGAAATCTTGATGTCAAAATCCAGCATTTTTTCCAAAAAACCCTGGCGCCTGAAGGGTTAAGAGATGGACTAATGAAGCAGAGCAAGATTTAAAAGCTTGTTTTGACCTCACTGATTGGAGTGTTTTTGAAGCCGCTGCCACCGATCTGGATGAACTCACAGAGACTGTAACATCATATATCAGTTTCTGTGAGGATATATGCATCCCCACCAGGACATTCTTATCATTCAATAATGATAAACCGTGGTTTACTGGGAAACTCAAACAGCTTCGTCAGGCCAAAGAGGACACTTACAGAAGTGGGGATAAAATCTTGTATAACCAGGCCAGGAACAGACTAACAAAGGAGATCAGAGTGGCTAAAAAGAACTACTCTGAGAAGCTGAAAAAAGAACTTTCAGCCAACGATCCGGCGTCGGTATGGACTGGTCTGAGGAACATCACCATGTACAAGACACCACCCCCACAGTCTGTGGAGAATCAACAACTGGCTGACGATCTCAATGTGTTTTACTGCAGATTTGAAAAGGCCAGACTGACACCCAGCACCCGCTCTGATCTGCACTTCACACATTCACCTTCCCCCCCTGCAACCCCCCTTACTCCCTCCCCCACCATTCTACCTGCGTTTAAGGTAGAATGGTCCTGGAGTGGCCTAGCCAGTCTCCAGATCTCAACCCCATAGAAAATCTTTGGAGGGAGTTGAAAGTCCATGTTGCCCAGCGACAGCCCCAAAACATCACTGCTCTAGAGGAGATCTGCATGGAGGAATGGGCCAATTCTACCTGCGTTCTGTGTAGAGGATGTGAACCGGGTCTTCAGAAAACAGAAATCTAGGAAAGCTTCAGGACCAGACGGTATTTCACCTGCCTGTCTAAAAGTCTATGCTGACCAATTGGCCCCCATCTTTACACAAATCTTCAACAGATCTCTGGAGCTGTGTGAAGTTCCCTGCTGCTTCAAACGCTCCACCATCATTCCCGTCCCCAAAAAGCCCAAAATCACTGGACTTAATGACTACAGACCTGTCGCACTCACGTCTGTGGTCATGAAGTCACTTGAGAGACTGGTCCTGGCCTACCTGAAGGACATCACTAGACCCTTGCTGGATCCTCTTCAGTTTGCCTATAGAGCAAACAGGTCTGTGGATGACGCTGTCAATATGGGACTGCATTACATCCTGCAACACCTCGACAAACCTGGGAATTATGCAAGGATCTTATTTGTGGACTTCAGCTCGGCCTTCAATACCATCATACCTGACCTTCTCTCAGACAAACTGAGACAGCTCTCTGTGCCCTCCTCCATCTGTCAGTGGATCACCAGCTTCCTGACAGACAGGCAGCAGCTAGTGAGGCTGGGCAAACTCACATCCAGGACTCTCACCATCAGCACTGGCGCCCCTCAGGGTTGCGTTCTCTCCCCACTGCTCTTCTCCCTCTACACGAATGACTGCACATCAAATGACCCCTCTGTCAAGCTCCTGAAGTTTGCGGACGACACTACAGTCATAGGCCTCATCAAGGACGGTGACAAATCTGCTTACAGACAGGAAGTTGAACAGCTGGCTGTCTGGTGCAGTCTTAACAACCTGGAGCTCAAAACTGTGGAGATGATAGTGGACTTCAGGAGAAACCCCCCTGCTCTCCCCCCACTCACCATCATGAACAGCACTGTGACTTCAGTAGAGTCATTCAGATTCCTGGGAACCACCATCTCCCAGGACCTGAAGTGGGACAATCACATTGACTCTATTGCGAAAAAGGCCCAGCAGAGGCTGTATTTCCTCCGCCAGCTAAGGAAGTTCAACCTGCCTCAGGAGCTGCTGAAACAGTTCTACTCTGCAATCATCGAGTCTGTCCTATGTTCTTCTATAACTGTTTGGTTTGGTTCAGCTACCAAAACAGACATCAGAAGAATACAACGGACAGTTAGGACTGCTGAGAGAATTATCGGTGCCCCTCTGCCCAGCCTCCAAGAACTTTACACCTCCAGAGTGAGGAAAAGGGCTAAGAAAGTCACTCTGGACCCCTCACACCCAGCTCACTCTCTCTTTGTACTGTTGCCCTCTGGCTGGCGCTACAGATCACTGAGCACCAGAACAGCCAGACACAAGAACAGTTTTTTCCCCCAGGCCGTATCCCACCTGAACAACACATAACACACCCCGGTACTGTACATCTGTAAATAACTCATCAAACCTTCATCTGTACATAGGGCACATGCACAGTCACAGTTCTGTCTATGGTCATGTCTCTTTTCTGTATATTTTTATTTTTATTACTATTGTTATTCTTAATTATTGTATATTCTCTTCATTAGTGTTCTTTATCACCTTAATTATATGTTGTCTGCACTATGTTTGTACTTTCTGTACTGGAAGCTCATAACACCAAAACAAATTCCTTGTGTGTGCAAACACACTTGGCAATAAAGCTCTTTCTGATTCTGATTCTGAGAAGGTTCAACACTCTTCAGCAATAATAATAAAAAAAAAAAAACAATGAAGCACAATTGTTAGTTTATCTAAAGTCATTTTTGCTTATTAGTATGGTTGAACTGGATCATCAAAGGTCAGCAGCAAAGACATTGGTTAATAAAATGAGATTAAATACATTTGTGTTATTTAAAGTATTTAATTATTGAAGGTTTGCGTCATATTCTGAGTTTACATTTCACTGTTTTAATTCATTTTGATGAATACTAAATCAGTTTTTTTGTGAGTGAGATGAATTAATGCACATTCACATTTATTCTAGAAGTACAGTAACATCATGTTCACACAGCGCACACAACGCCTCTGTACTTCTGATTTCTCCCAATATGGGAACAGGAGACTTGTGAATCAATAAATGGGAAAACAATAAATGGGAAAACAAAGTAACTGGCGTTACTTTTTTGAAAAAGTAACTCAGATATTTTCTAATTAAAAAGTAATATGTTACTTTACTAGTTACTTGAAAAAAAGTAATCTGATTACATAACTTGCGTTACTTGTAATGTGCTACCCCCAACACTGCTGCTCATCACCATTAAGCACCTGTTCAGCCTCATTTTTGGTATCGTTCCACCACCTAACCTTAGGCTCAACAGAAATTATGTTTTTCTGATGATGCCCAAATGTGATACTACATGGTACTCCTGCTTCCCCTCTGTGTCCCAGGGGAACTGCATGGGTTTTGATGACAACTGACCACAGATGATTACATTATTTTAAACAAGTCTCTCCAAAGATTACTGTTATAAACATGAGCCATGTCCAAAAGGCAAACAAGGTGTTGCTACAATTTATAGCAATATTTTCAGTAATTCTCAGAGGTCGGGTTTCAAGTATAACTCGTTTGAAGTAATGGTGCTTCGTGTAACATTATCCCGAGAAACAAGTGTTAATGATAAATCCATGTGATGTTTGTACTGGCTACTGTATACAGGCCACCAGGGCACCATATAGACTTTATTAAAGAATTTGCTGATTTTCTATCAGAGTTAGTACTGGCTGCAGATAAATTCTTAATTGTTGGAGATTTTAATATCCATGTCGATAATGAAAAAGATGCATTGGGATCAGCATTTATAGACATTCGGAGCTCTATCAGGGTTAGACAACACGTATCAGGACCTACTCATTGTCAAAATCATACTCTAGATTTAATACTGTCACATGGAGTTGATGTTAATGGCGTTGAAATTCTGCAGCAGAGCGATGATATCTCAGATCATTATCTAGTCTCATGTATATTCCATATAGCTAAAGCTGTAAATTCAACTCCTTGTTATTTACCAGTTGGGCAAAAAAGTATTTAGTCAGCCACCAATTGTGCAAGTTCTCCCACTTAAAGAGATGAGAGAGGCCTGTAATTCTCATCATAGGTACACTTCAACTATGAGAGACAGAATGGGGGGAAAGAATCCAGGAAATCACATTTTTTAGGATTTTTTATGAATTAATTGGTAAATTCCTCTGTAAAATAAGTATTTGGTCACCTACAAACAAGCAAGATTTCTGACTCTCACAGACCTGTAACTTCTTCTTTAAGAGGCTCCTCTGTCCTCCACTCGTTACCTGTATTAATGGCACCTGTTTGAACTCGTTATCAGTATAAAAGACACCTGTCCCCAACCTCAAACAGTCACACTCCAAACTCCACTATGGCCATGGCCATGGCCATGACCATGACCATGACCATGACCATGACCATGACCATGACCATGACCATGACCATGACCATGACCATGACCAAGGGCAAGAGCAAGAGCAAGAGCTGTCGAAGGACACCAGAAACACAATTTGTAGACCTGCACCAGGCTGGGAAGACTGAATCTGCAATAGGCAAGCAGCTTGGTGTGAAGAAATCAACTGTGGGAGCAATTATTAGAAAATGGAAGACATACAAGACCACTGATAATCTCCCTCGATCTGGGGCTCCACGCAAGATCTCACCCCGTGGGGTCAAAATGATCACAAGAACGGTGAGCAAAAATCCCAGAAGCACACGGGGGACCTAGTGAATGACCTGCAGAGAGCTGGGACCAAAGTAACAAAGGCTACCATCAGTAACACACTACGCCGCCAGGGACTCAAATTCTGCAGTGCCAGACGTGTCCCCCTGCTTAAGCCAGTACATGTCCGGGCCCGTCTGAAGTTTGCTAGAGAGCATTTGGATGATCCAGAAGAGGATTGGGAGAATATCATATGGTCAGATGAAACCAAAATAGAACTTTTTGGTAAAAACTCAACTCGTCGTGTTTGGAGGAGAAAGAATGCTGAGTTGCATCCAAAGAACACCATACCTACTGTGAAGCATGGGGGTGGAAACATTATGCTTTGGGGCTGTTTTTCTGCAAAGGGACCAGGACGACTGATCCGTGTAAAGGAAAGAATGAATGGGGCCATGTATCGTGAGATTTTGAGTGAAAACCTCCTTCCATCAGCAAGGGCATTGAAGATGAAACGTGGCTGGGTCTTTCAGCATGACAATGATCCCAAACACACCGCCCGGGCAACGAAGGAGTGGCTTCGTAAGAAGCATTTCAAGGTCCTGGAGTGGCCTAGCCAGTCTCCAGATCTCAACCCCATAGAAAATCTTTGGAGGGAGTTGAAAGTCCATGTTGCCCAGCGACAGCCCCAAAACATCACTGCTCTAGAGGAGATCTGCATGGAGGAATGGGCCAAAATACCAGCAACAGTGTGTGAAAACCTTGTGAAGACTTACAGAAAACGTTTGACCTCTGTCATTGCCAACAAAGGGTATATAACAAAGTATTGAGATTAACTTTTGTTATTGACCAAATACTTATTTTCCACCATAATTTGCAAATAAATTCTTTAAAAATCAGAATGTGATTTCCTGGATTATTTCCCCCCATTCTGTCTCTCATAGTTGAAGTGTACCTATGATGAAAATTACAGGCCTCTGTGGGAGAACTTGGACAATTGGTGGCTGACTAAATACTTTTTTGCCCAACCATTACTTCTACAACAAAAGACTTCTTTATAAATAATCTTCCTGCTTTATCTCAATTCCTCAGCATATCCAATAGCTTAGGGCCATCAAGAATATCTTGATGATGTAACAGAAACTATGGACTCTCTCTTTTCTAGCACTTTAAGGAAGATTAAGGAAAACAGTCCGACACTGTGGTATAATGAGCACACTCGCGCCCTAAAGAGAGCAGCCCGGAAAATGGAGCACAGCTGGGAGAAAACAAAACTAGAGGTATTTTGAATTGCATGGCGGGAATGTACCTTCTCCTACAGAAAAGCATTAAAAACTGCAAGATCTGATTACATTTTCGTCTCTTTTAGAAGAAAACAAACACAACCCCAAGTATTTATTTAATACAGTGGCTAAATTAACGATAAAAATAAAGCATCAACAGGCGTTGACATTTCCCAAAAGCATAGAAGTAATGACTTTGAAGTACTATACTTCCAAGATCGATACTATTAGAGTAGCGGCGTAATGGTACAAGTATTCATACTATAAATTTTAGATGCGGGTCTTTCGGCTCGGTATGGACGTTTACCGAACAAATCATTCAGTTTTTTCAGGAAATTCTGACAATAAATGCCTTTTTGGCGCTCTTTGATGAGGCGTGACAGCTTGCTGTGTAAATGCTTCAGTTCAGCGCGGAGCTCAAGCGAGCGCGATCAGCTCTTCCTCTTTAACTCTAGTTTGAACGCAAAATAAACATGAATTAACATCTCATGCCTCATGTAATCACACAATCAGTGTTTCACTCAGGGAAATATGCGATTAAAGCAGCTTGTAAACAAAATGTCACATAGCATTTCATTTACCTCAGACAAGTCATCAGTGTCTACAGCTCATCAATTCACCAGAGAAATGAAGGCTAGAGAAGAGCATTTCACAAAATATTAGACTTGGCTAAATTTTGCTTTACCTGTTAGTTATGTCTTAATCTTGTAATGTAGGCCTATATTTAAATAAATGTTTTATGAAGCAAGTTATGACAACAAATACAAATTGTAGCCTACAATTTAGAAGTTCATTTAAAAACTGCATTCAGTGCAATTTATATGTTTGCATATGATTTGCGAGTGTTGATTATTATAGTTAAAAATAAATAGTAATTAAATTGAAGTTTGGGCTCTGTGGTTAATTGCAAACTCATAGTAATGCAAAAGGACTCCCCATGTTACGATCGCCAGCTAGCGTGCCCATGAACTCCATTAGGGGGCACTCCATTTCCCATGTGTTCCTTGCCCCTCATGTGATCTTGTCATGTGCTACCCTTGTATGTGTGGCATGTTCTGATTGGTTCCATGGTTGTATGTGTCTTGTTTTCATTGGTTGGTTTTGTCATGTGTTCTCCTGGTCTAGTATAAAAGATGCTCACACTAGGCTTGTTTGACTTCATGCGGCGCAAAGATCGGTTACCGCCTGACAAAAGCAATGCATTCTGGTTAGAACATTTGTCTGACTTTGATCGGCGCTGCAGCCGCCTTACGATCACATGTGCCATCAAAGTACCGCGAGAGCAAAACGAGACCAGCCGTCGAGGTCAGGCGCTGCAGTTTCTCAATATCGTCTGCAAAAGCCTTGATGGCGACACACTTTATACTCATTGGTTAGATTCTGTGATGACAAGCACGAGGTGTGTTGAGTGTTTATTCTAATTCCAATAATGCTCACAAATCTGTGTTTTTTTTTTTTACAATGTCCTCATCTGTATATCTGTATAGTTGTATGTACTTATGTTTAAACTGTATTTATCTGTATTTGAACATCTACTGTAAGTGTTTAATGTTAACTGTATGCACCAAGGGTCTGAGAGTAACGCAATTTCAATTCTCTGTATGTATGTGCCGTACATGTGGAAGAATTGACAATAAAGCAGACTTGACTTGACTTGACTTATAACAGTAAAGCTTTTTAGTATAGTCACACTGTTATCTTGAGTCATTTTTATCAAAAACACTGATAAAAGCATATATATCCCCACTTTGTTGGTATTTAAATAGTATAGGTTTGTTTAATTTTATTCATGAACCAATGGCGCTGTATTAAGCAGTATATAAAAAAAGTGTTTCTGTTGCTCATAAAAACGTTTTGTATTTGACAAATATTGCATTTAATTCACTTTATCTGTGATAAGAGTATGGAAACAGCGTGAGAGCATCACTACCAGGAGCAGAAAGTGTCCGACTTGACATCTCCGCTTTTAATTCCAAGCGGCTACTCTCGCCAGCCGGTGGCAGACTAATACAGTTCATCTCGAACAAGCCTACTCACTCTAGAGTGCTGATTATTGAATAGCCATTTCCTTGTTCCTAATTTCTGAGTTTACCTTTCCGTGTTTCCTTGTTTACCCGTGTTTTGATCTTTGGACTGTTTCCTTGTTTGTTGATTGATTGCCGCCTGCCCTGACCACTGTCTGTTTATTGGACTACTCTTTTTCCTCTGCCTTGGATTATATTGTTTGCTGGTGCCCGACCCTGCCTGTTTTGACCACGTCTGTTAATAAAGCCTTGCATTTGGATCCTCCAACTCCGTTGTCACACTCTTCACGTTACACCCCATAGTTTAGAGCAGAAGCTGAGGGTGATTTTTAGGCCTATAGATTTTTTTTTTATTATTAGGTAGATTTAAAGACATTTTTAATTATAATTCCATTCATTTAAAGAAAGATTAATTTATACAGTAAAACATTGTTTAATTTAAAAAAAATATATATATATATATATATATATAGTATTTTTTCCTCCTGCTGTACCGAAACCCTATTCCAACCCTATGTACCCTATTCCATCTAAGCTAATTAAAGGGGTCATATGATGCGATTTCTTGTTTTCTTTTTCTTTAGTGTGTTATGTAGCTGTTTGTCCATGTATACGATCTGCAGAGATACAAATCTCAAAGTCTCCCACAAAAGGATTTATTCTATCTAAAAGAAAAGGCTGATCCAGACACCTCATTAAAACACGCCCCCACATGTCTATATCACGATGTGGAAATATTTGCATAATGCAGCCCAAATGTGCATGCCAAGAAAGAAGGCGTGGTTTCAGTAACCGCAGTAGTATTGAAGCAGCCATGTCAGGGAGACGCTGTGTGTTTCTATACAAAAGCAAAAGCACTTTATTTGGCCTTCCGAAAGTAGATGCAATTAGGAATCATTAAGATTACTTACAACACCCAATGTACTTGTTACATCGTTATAAAAATGGCATCTATGCATTCAAAGAGATGGTCTACATAAGTTATTGTTTTCTCCCAATTTTGAATGGCTATAAAGAGACTCAACTATTTCTTAAAGAAGCTTCCTTTCACATGTTGGGCCCGACGTTCTTGTTCTTTGGTCAGTGACAGAGAAGGATTAGCTTACAAACGTTGCATATGCAAATTTCCATGTTTCGATTTCCATGCATAACATGAAGCTCCTATGCTTTGGTTTATAAAAGCCAGACAGGATTCTGATATGCAGTCCATGACGTTCATCAGAATGACAATCTGTTTTGTCACTATGCGTGCCTTTCTATCTCAGTCTCAGTCTCTTGCTTAGTTTCATCTCTGTGCATCTTTCCAGTTTGGGACATTTTTGAGACTGATTGCAATGCTAATGGAATGCATTGTTGTGATTCCTTTAGGGCTACTTCACCTACAACCACTGCAGGTGTGGAACAACAGCCTTTAGTTGCACCCATCTCATCATCTCCATCAACAAATTATGGTGTTATTGCATACATGCTTTTTTGGAAATGGGCATCACTAGTCTTTTTGACAGTGGGCATACCATTAGGTAATAATGACCAACACATCCTTTGGAACCATCGAGGCATCAGTGGCCAGTGGTTGGAGGTCCAGCCTATGGACAACATTTACCTGCTGGAAATGCTTGTAGCTTCTCTGGCTTTAAAGCACTTTTTTTCCAGTGCTGGCAGGCCGCCACGTCCCTTTGTGCACAAAGTCAAGAGTATTTGCTACGGCTCACTCACAGCATTCTAACGTGGTCACTTCTCCAGTTTGCTTCATTATAGGGATGTTTATGTACTGCGGGCTGCAGATGCTCTGTCCAGGAACTGGCTACATATTCACCAGTATGTAGTTTTAGGGATCTGGCAGGAGTTTGGTCAGGTGAAAATAGATCTGCTTTGGAAGAAACAACCCACTTTCAAGGGGGTTACCAGCTGTTATGTTTAGGGTTAAGGATTGGTTATGAGAATATATAGATGTATGAATATATAAAAAAAACAGTAAATCATTCCTGGAAATTGATAATGCAAATGCTGAATTTAATTTTAAATGCTATGAAATAGCATATAATAATAATAATAATAATGTGTTGATATTGCAGGATCATGCTACTCAGTAAAACACTGGGCAGAAAATATGTCTTTTTATGAGAAAAGCTCTGATAGGGGGATTAAAATTTTGACGTCTGGCAACCACAAGCATGAAAACTTGTGGAGGTCTATCATTTCTGTTCTCATTTTTGCTGAAGAAAATGCATTTTATTAAATACACCTCTGTCAAATTGACTGCTATTGCTTTGTGATTGCCTCAGTCATACAGCAAGTGGTAGTGGGTGAATATTCTTCAGCTAAAAGTGTGCATTTCACAATGAACACACTTATGCAGAAAAATTGTTAACTGGTTGAAAGACTAAAAATAATATTTGATTATTTATTAAGTTAAAATTTCAGTTGTTTCTTTTTTTTCTTAAAATCTTAAAAAAAAAAAAAGCATGCAAATATGATGAAGATTAACCCGCTTATTGAGTTTCAGCCATGTAGAGAAGCCCTTGCTGTCCTGATACTGCAGTCCAAAGTACCAGATCTCTCGGAGTCCAATCGTTTTCACAACCTTCAAGAGGACAAATGCAGTGATCTCATTCATTGTTCAATGTGTATTGCGTTGCATTTAATGACTTGTCTAAATTCCATACAAAATACATACTTGGTCAAAAAGTTGTTTACCAGTGGTACTGGGCTGAATGGCAAACTCCAGCTCAGCATCCATTGTAGTGACCCGTACGTTTATCTGAAAATACATGATGTGCAATAACACATGGCTTTGTTAAAACTATTATATATCACCTGCAGGTAGGGTCAGCTGCATTTTGAACAACTGAAATATGCCACCATCATTTCTTGACAAGTAACCCCCCCCCCCCCCCCCCCCCCCAATGAAAGATAACTTGAGAAGAAATGGAGGCCTTTGAGATGAAAGATTCATGGGTGTTACACATTCATAAACCTGAAATAAGATAAACAAAACACTAGTAATCAGAAGAGGGGCATCAACATTTAGACAGAGTCACATCTCAAAACCCGGGCTTAAAAGCAGGGTTTGGAACGAAGTTATCTCAGGGTTCAGCGCAGCGTGAAAAGACCAAAAATTGACTAGATTAAGGATTATGAGTATAACTTTATTTGATTTAAAATAAATTGACAAGTATTTACAATAACATCCAAATTAACTAAAAGGTTTGCATTAGGCACAAGTTCTAAACTGAGAAAATATCAGTGAACCACCACATTCCATTCAACTCAACTCAAAGAGCAAAAAAGCTTCTATAATCATGTTTATTTTGTATTTGAAAAAGATAAAGTTGGTATTAGAGAGAGGGAGAGAGAGTACAAAAGCTATTTCCCCTTACTGCTTTAACACATAGCCTATCATATGAATATCATTGTTCTCACAAGCAAAAAAGTTTAAGATATTTGAAAAAAAAACATATTAATGAATCTGCAATAATATATATATAATCAGTACTCACAGACATTTGACTATATTTGTATAGTTCCTCACTGTTGTCTCGTAATGGCCCGCTCTCGTCAGAGTCATATGAAAGGACTTGTGATATTCTTCAGGATTACCCTAGTTAATGTGCTCCATTGTGCCTCTAATCCAATGGCAGCGCTGGAATCTCTCTTCAGATTTAAGCCTTGTGTGGGAATTTGACCTCAGATGGATATCAAAAGGAAAGGAATATAAATAATATTTACAGTATGCAATTATTTATAAGGAATTTTTGTTGAGGTTCAATGCAAGCATATAATAGCAGACATGTAGTCAGCTCAGCTGTCTGTAGCATTCTGTGTGCAAGTGTTTCCTAATGAAAAATAAATGTACTAAAATGTTTGAAATACATTTATTTCATGCTAAGGCATTTACATATGTATGTACTTAAATTGCCCATATTATGGATTTTTGAAAATGAGTTATCATGCAGTGTGTAACACAGCTCTAAGTGAATGAAAACATCCTGAAAAGTTTTAAATCTGAAAGTGCAGTGTGTATAAATGTATTGGCTGTATCCGAAATCACCCCCTATACCCTCAAATATTTGAGGGGACAGCCATTTTTAGTGGTGTCTGAAACCATAGTGGATGTTCTCGAGTGCACTCATTCAATCCCATAATGCACCGCAAAAACGAGTGTACAACCGATGTACACTCAACGGCTAGAGATAACCCATAATGCACTGTGAGAGTCGCGCTTCAAATGAATTCCCGCGTCTCGCCAGAAGATGGCGCCCGCAGCTGAATCATGCATTCATTCATTCATTTTAAAAGCGCTTGTCCACGGCATAATAAGTGTAATACAACACAGATACAAATTCGTTGTAAATGAACTAATTTCTGTGACAGAGTTCAAGATAAATCCTTTAATCTTACTACTGGAGCGGCCCATTTCAAATGATTATTAAACAGCAAGCAAACTATGCAAAAGCGGCAGTCCTTCCGGTTCACTCAGTGTCCGAATTCACTCACTCGTTTTCATTCACTTCAAGTGAACTGTATGAGTGGACTAATGTAGGGAATAGTGAATGAGGGTATAGGGGGCGATTTCGGATACAGCCATTGTCTCTCAAAAGAAAGAGACGATTCTGAATCATTGAAACGTGTCGTTTTTTAAAACTAATCCCAAGCTGTTTCATGTTGACGTCAACATGAAACATTAGCATATTGCCCACCCACTTGCTGCGTGCACAGACCTGGGAAAACTTGATTTTATGCGTTGGTCTGAATGAAAATGCAAATTCATTTTTTGCCAGTAGGTGCTGCTTTTGGAGCATTAAAAATAGTTGTTTCCCCGGTAACGCTGTACACAAAGCAGCACTGCTTGAAAGCGACCAATCGGACCAATCTCCGCAGATTAGCGTCACGCAAAGGAGGGGTTTGGAAAAATGAATCGTTGAGCGAATCGTTTAGGAGTAATAATAAATACATATTATAAGATAAAGGATAAATGCATATTATAAGAAAATTTAATTTTTGTGACCTTGCATGCATGTCAACATGTTGTTGGGACTCCCAAAACCAAAATATGAACCTTTCATAACCCATAATAGGGGCACTTTAAGAAAAAATACCCTGCAATTGTTGTTTTAGACTGGTATTGTTATACCAAACTGGTATACTTAAAGGCTGCTAAATTGGAACTGTTTGTTTGTTTATTTATTAACGCCATTCCAGCATCTATGGCTGTATTCATGGTGAGAACCAGTTAACCCAAACACAAGTCTGTCTACACAAGTTGGGGGACAGTTTAGAATCTTCAACCTGCATGTCTTAGGGCTATGGGAGTAAACCCAATCTGGCACAGGGAGACCACGCATCCACACAGAAAGGTCTCCTTTCCCTGCCGGGGATCGAACCAGGGACCTTCTTGCTGTGAAACAACAGTGCTAACTACTGAGCCACTGTGCCAAACCTGCTAAATTGGAACAACTGATTGTGTGCTTAATGTACTCCAGTAGTGCTGAGGTACAACTAAAGATATACTGAGTATATTTGATTGTGCTAAAGTGGAACTATTGCAAGTATACTTCAGGTACACTTTAAATATTTGGCATCTAAAGACCGATATTATTCAAAGATCATACAATCCTCATCAATAGTGACATTAAAACACATTTTAGGCTTAATATTAAGAAATGTGCATTGTGCACAAGTACTACGCCAAATAAAGTTTGATTATTATTATTATTATATCAGTAACTCTTGAGCAATATGTCAGTAAATATGTCAATACATTTGAACTAGACTTAGTATGAAAGAAGTGCATTTTAAATTTATTACTTTTTTACTAGGGATGTGTAATCGATATAGATATAGAACACTGGAACTCAAAGGCCTAAAGATCACAGCAGAAATAAAGTGTGGACTTACCTTATAAGATCATTCTAATTGTTCAGAAAAAAATATATATATGTAAAAATATTAAGCAGCACAACAGTTTCAACTCTGATAATAAATCAGTATATTATAATGATTTCTGAAGATCATGTGACACTGAAGACTGGAGTAATGATGATGAAAATACAGCTGCAGATCACAGAAATAAATTACAGTTTAACACATATTCACACAGAAAACTGTCATTTTAAATTCTAATAATATTTCACAATATTACTGTTTTTACTGTATTTTCAGTCAAATAAATACAGCCTTGAGATATATATATACAGTATATATATAATAATTTTTTTCTGTTATTAATAGGATGACACCATGGGCTGGAACAGACAAGGCAACAATTAAAAAAAGGCATCAATTAATTGAGTTCTGAACATTTCTGTTCAGCAGGAGATTTCAGATCTCCAAGACAGTAAGAAAACAAAAATAACAGGAGAACATTTGTCTCCCAGGGCTTTAGGTGGCTCAGCAGCTGACGTCATCCACAGCTCCTGACAGAGCAACAGCTGCGACTGCAGAAAGTAAAGGAAATGTGCGTTAGCATGACAAAGGTACCAGATGAGATTATAACAGCCTTAATGCTTTCAGTGCAACACTATTGTTTTGCACATGTTCTCAGTGGATATCAAGCATGAATAGATGGCATTGCAGTGAGGCTGTACACTAACAACTCATGCTGTCTGTCTGTGCCTGTCACAGGTCTATCACCTTTCTAATTATAACTCCATTCCTCTGGCCCTCCAAGAATGGAAGTTTGGGCTGGTCCATTTGTGGCCTAAACTTAGCCGTGTGTCTGCTCAGATCTGTGTGTGTCACACTGACCCTCAGCGCCGCAGAGCCTTCATGTGTCTCTCTCTGTGGACACTTCACACGCTACAGGTAAGCTACAATTACAGCACAAACATGGCACAACAACCTGCATTCACTATCTTTTAAAGGGCCTCCAGACTTCTCTTGGTGGACTGATACTATACATGTGTTTGTTTGTTGCTAAAATACTGACAGCAACAGCAGCTGTTGTTAATGATGGCATTTGGCAGCGTGTAATTTTCCTTAAAACATAACGTGGGCAAACAAGTATTTGCAGTGACTGGAATAAATATGCAGATTTCTGTTCATGGGTGGCATTTTGTAGATTGTGCTATAAATAGTGGACACCAGAACTACTTGAAGTTGTCACTGGACAATATCCCAGTAAATATTTGGTTTTGAGTCTAAGATTAAATTACACAAATGCTTTGATTTCTCTAGCAGTGACTTTCCACACCTAGTCCAAAATTAGGTTCATATTTGTCATTTCAGTGCACCAAATGAAAATCCATCATGAGTTTATCATAAATATAATCATATATATATATATTAAACTATTGAGCAATAAACAAAACAATACAAACGTAGTGACAACAAAATTCAAATGAAGGTAGATCTGTGTGATCTGAAGTGAAAGGTAGATTTGAAAAGAACTGTGTTCTCAGGAGAGTATTTCACATTAATGTCAGATCAGAGTAAGCTGTCTCATGTTGTAAATATTGTTATCTCCAGATATTTATTAATTACACAATCTGCTGGAAAACAATAGATTATTTATTTATGGCATCTTACAAATTTGAGCTGTTTCTTAAATTGCTTGGTACTTTATAATTGGGTTAATGTGTTGCAATGAAACATAAAAATATTTTGTTTATGAAGTATTTACGGCAGCATAGGCTTGTGTTGGGATATCTATAAGCAGTAGCTGTGAATGTTGGTGAGATATATGGTAGACAGAGTAGAGTTGTAACAGGTTAAAGACAGCTGTAACACGTTCATTTAACTTTCTTAATCAGTGTGCACATTCACATCAGCGTATAATCCACATTCCTGTACGTGTGTTAAAGGTAAATGTTTTGGGAGCTTGTGTTTTAAATGTACTCCCTTCTCTTTTATCCTGAATTCATTGTTATTCCTGATAATGCACTGTATGTATTGCAAATGTTCTTGTGTCATTGTCAAATTAACATGTTTGGTTTGGGGCATGCTACTATGTTGGGTATGTGGGAAAATCAGGCAAGCATCCAGTGTGCTCAGCTGTAACTTATAATCGTATAATATACGTCAACTGCACCGATGATGGAACGCTGTATCTGCCACTAAAATAAATACAAATACTGAAGTCATATATAAGCATACAAAAACAAAACAAAAAAACGTTACAAATAATCAGAATTAAATAGAAACATAAACCAGAATCAGAAAGAGCTTTGTTGCTGAGTGTGCTTAAACACAAGGAATGTATCTTGGAGACAGAAGCTTCCAGCACAAGTGACACGACACAGACGACAAAAACAGGGATTAAAAATAATATGTGTAAACAATAGACAAAAAGACTAGACAATATATTTTTATGTAATGTTAGTGATATGATAATGATATCAAATGATATCTGTTAGCATATTTCATTTACACTTTTAAACAATATCTTATTAGCACGTAATATCTTATTCCTTGTCTTCATCCATTAACTGCGGAAAATAGGAAATACATGTAGAAAAAAACAACTATCCATGTTTATTCTGCTCATTATTTGTGCAGTACAGAAAAAGGCATACATGTTACAACTAAACTTGTTCAATATATCCAACAGTATATATCAAATAATAACATTAGATTAGAGAAAAAACACTATTCACTATTGACTAGTTGCTTATTTGCATGCACATTGGCTGTTTATTAGTACTTATAAAGCACTTATTCATTCATGACTATATTCTAGATCCTTTAACCCTACCCAATACCTAAACATAACTACTATAACAACTGCCTTACTATCAATAAACAGCAAATTAGGAGTTTATTGAGGGAAAACTCATGATATTGAATATGTGTTCCCTAATGTAAAGTGTTACAATCAAATCTGATTGCTTGGTTATGCCTCCAATAGGCCCAAAAACCCTGATTCACTGATACACTAAAATCAACAAAAAGCACTTACTAAAACTTACTAAAAAGCAAACTATTCAAATATTAACTCTTCATTAAAGCAATATGTGACCCTGGACTACTAAACCAGTCATAAAGGTCTTTTTTTTAAATACATCATCTGAAGCTGAATAAATCATCTTTCCATTGATGTATGGTTTGTTATGATCGGACAATATTTGTCGGAGATACAACTATTTGAAAATCTGAAATCTGAGGGAGCAAAAAATCTCCTTTAAAGTTGTTCAAATTAAGTTCTTAGCAATGCATATTACTAATCAAAAATTAAGTTCTGATATATTTACGGTAAGAGATTTACAAAATATCTTCATGGAACATGATCTTCACTTAATATCCTAATGATGAAGTTGATCATTTTGACCCATACAATGTATTGTTGGCTATTGCTACAGATATACCTGTGTTACTCATGACTGCTTTTGTGCTCCAGGGACACAAGTCATGCTAACAATCACACTGACGGTCAGAAGACCAGGCTATTATCTGTGGGCTGTGATATTAGAAACAGAAGTCACTGGAAATGATTAGCAAAAATTATTTTTAGAGCTTTAATTAATTGATTCTTTCTTTCTTGCCGTCTGATGGAATGGAGACCGGAGCAGTCCACCAGCATGAGTTTGATGGACATATCTAAGATCTTCTCTCTTCTTCAACCCAAAGAGGATGAGGAGGAGGGCAGGGGCTGCAGTCAGGAGCTCAATCAGGCCGTGTTTAAAGACGACGAGGGACTCCTGAGGGATCTGCTGTCTCAGGACAGGTACAGGAGGTGTGTTAACCTGCGCAGCGGTTGGGGCGTGCCGGTCACTCCGCTGCGCTCCGCTGCGTCTCAGGGTCACCTGCGCTGTCTGCAGCTGCTGCTGGCTCACGGGGCCGAGGTCGACAGCCTGGACGTCAAAGCCCAGACGCCGCTGTTCACGGCCGTCGCTGGCAAACACCTGGACTGTGTGCTTGCTTTATTGAAAGCCGGCGCCGACCCTAACGGCAGCCCGTATAACAACTGCTCTCCGGTGCTCACCGCAGCCCGAGAGGGAGACACCGACATCCTGAGAGAGCTCTTGCGGCATGGAGCCGATGTAGACGTCAAGCCCAAGATCCCGGACTGGGCCTCGAACACCACAGCCTGCCGGGGGCCGCTCTATATTTCTGCTTGTTACGGTCATCTGGAGTGCTTCAAACTGTTGCTGCAGCACGGAGCAAACCCAGACTACAACTGCACCGACGAAAAGATGCTGAGCCGCATCAAACAGCCCAAAACTGTGCTGGAGATGTGTCTCAAATACGGCAGCGGGTCCCAGTACATGCAGCTGCTTGTAGACTTTGGAGCAAACGTCTATCTGCCCGCTTTAATCGTAGATAAAACAACCAGACAGAATGAAGCAGTGACGCTTCTGCTCAAAGAGAGAGGTGAGTCTGTAACACATCTGTGATATATACACAAGAAGTTGTTCGGAAGAAATGCACTAAATCTGCAATTGTTTTTTTTGTTTTTTGCACTTAAATCTACTTATGTTAACATATCTGTGAGAGTGGCGTTTAGGTTTAGTGCATGGCCTTAACCTGTGAGGAGACAATATATATTTTCAGATCCAAAATATATAATTTGTTTCAAAACTTTACACACAAATCCAAGAATTGCACACAAAATGCAAAATGCCTCACATCTCTTACAATATGAAGCACTGCATTCAAAATATCACAAACACATCTCAAAAGCAGACATTTGCAAACACCTTTGCCGTAATATTAATTCCTGTTAGATTTGTGTGTTACATAGAGAACTCTGTGTTGTGTTTTGCAAAAAGTGTTTAATGAAATTGAAAACTGAGTCAAAGGCTGAGAATTAGTGTCTGGTTTTTCAGATTTGGTGAGTGCTTCTGCTGTTTGAGTCTCAGCTCTCAGAAACTGTGTGACGAGGAAAGATTTAGTGTGGAAGCAGCTGAAAAAAACTGTAAATTGGTGATTTACAGTAGCTAAACCCCACATTCCTCCCAGCTTAAATGTGTGTGTGTGTGTGTGTGTGTGTGTGAGTGTACTTTCCTTTCATACACTGTAAAAAATGATACACTATATTTACTCAATAAAATTGTGTCAATAGATTACAAGCAATATTATTAATTAAATTAAACACATAAAAAATTATTAGAATTAATCAAATTATATGCTTACAAATTATCCATTCACAATGAGTAAAATAGCATAAAAAAAATTAAGTAAGATTTAAACAAAAATATAGGTTTCATTGAGGAAGAAAAAAAAAAAACTATGCTAATAAATACTATGTTATGCATGCCAGGCCAGTAGTTGGTGATCAAGAAACACCCCGAAAAAACATACTACGCATGCACATGATGTCACCTTTTTCACAAATTTATGTTTTTGTTGTTTACATGGAGATTATATTGGGATCGTGTTCAAAAGCTTGTGTTTACAGGCCCCCAAAACGGAGTTATTGAAGACACCTGATGTTAACAAACACAATCACTGAAGCAGAAAATCTATTGTTTTAGGTTACCATTACAATGGTCAGTGTTTGCTTTAGTTGTGCTCTTGACCCTTGATTATTTAACATTTGATATTGTTTGGAAAGAAAAGGTGACCAGGTGGAGTTGGTTATGTTTTAACATCATTGTCATTTGACCTGAATCTCTGAGTTGGATTTACCGTGTTGATTTCTAGTGGTGGGCAGAGCGAGGCTTCGTGAAACTCTGAAGCAGTCGAAGCAACATTTTGACACCCGTCTCTACGGTGACACCTATGGTCATTTTCAAGTATTACTCTGAAACAGCGTCGACAAAGAAACAGTTAAGCGAATTGACGAATTATAAGGTATAGTCGATCCACCAAGTGATTTGGGGGAGTGGTTAGTGTGCTCGAATGGAATGCTGTCTCCTTCGGTTCGAATCCTTGGTGAAGTCATCTTCACAAATTATAATAAATAATTAAAATGTGTGTTTTTATTGTTCTGTTCTTGTAAAGTGTTGAAACATCGGTCTGACATCTGAATGAACTCTTTGTGAATAAATAAGTGTTATTTTGGTAATGAAAAATAGACAATAAAATACATCAAGCCACAATGTCTTTTTTTTTTTTTTTTTTTTTTACATATAAAGATTTTTATTTAAAAATATTAATTGTTCTGCTGTTGATGGACATAGCCTACTTCTTTGTTTACATAGAATTTCTCCAGCCTTTGAAAAAATCCTCTCACAAACACCCACGAAGTGAAGATGCGTTCACTCCACTTTTATACTTTGTGGGAGTTAGGTTGAGAAAGATGTGCAATTGTGTGATTGGTTCCCGACCCTGTCAATCAAACACAGAATCGGCAGGTATACCATGTCTCGAAACACTTTGAATCGCCTTAGTCACGTGACATGGGTGTTTCGACTCACGCTTCGGAGAAGTGTCTCCAAACATCTGCGCTTCGGGATCTCGGCACCGTGTCGAAACGTCGGTTTCACGTCAGCCATCCTGTGATTGTACAGTATAAGATCTACAATTTTCAGCAGAAGCAGAGAGATTTTTAAAAGCTCTTCTGCTCAAATAATAAAAAAAAAAGCCTTTCATTTAGGCACACAGATATCAAGTATCAGCGTGAGAACCTCATCAATGGTGACCATCAAATGTTGCAGTGCTTTCTGGGTGCCACCAATAAAAACTCATCAATATCTCCCATCATGCATTTGAATAAATTATGAGCTGAATTGTTTTAGTAATTTATTTTATTTTAGCTGTTTTTATGTGATATTTTTAGTAGCTTGTTTTGTGATGTTCAGAGTTGAACTGTTTATCTGAATATGCTGTTTTTCACCGTTGTTGAGATTCATACGTTGATTCTTGATGTCAGAATGTCCCTAAAAGGAAAATTATTTTTTCCCCTACGTTTTTTGGTCAGAACAATTTGTAGGAAATCCTTTGGATTATACTGAAAATGCCAGGTCTTATACTGTACACTTACAGGGCTGCTGTAATAAAAGTAAATCTAATTCAGAGATTCAGGTCAAATGATGATTTGACTATCGCCACCCGATCACTTTGTCTAACTGTTGTCTAACTCAGTTACAGAAGCCAAACAAAATCTAATGTTAAAGAGTCAAGCGGCAAGAGCCCAACTAAAGCAAACACTGACTGCCATAATGGTAACTTATTATTTTTATTTATTTTCTCCTTCAGTGATTGTGTTTGTTAACATCAGGTGTCTTCAATAACTCAGTTTTTGGGGGCCTGAAAACACAAGCTTTTCAACACAAAGCCTGTATCATCTCCATGTAAACAACAAAAACATGAATTTGTGAAAAAGGTGACATCATGTGCATGCGTAGTATGTTTTTGCGCAGTGTTTCTTGATCACTAAACTACTGGCCTGGCATGCATAGTATTCTGTATTTTATTTTTATTTTTGGGGGGGCCAGTGAAATCAATATTTTTGTTTAAATTTTACTAAAAAATGTTGTGCTATTTTACTCACTTTGAATGGTTAATTTGTAAACATCTCATTTGATTAATTTTAATGAATTTTTAAGTGTTGAATTTAATTAATAATATTGCTTGTAATCTGTTGACACAATTTTGAGTACATATAGTGTATCATTTTTTTACAGTGTACCGTTCATGCTGTCTTTTGTTTCTATGTGACTGTAATATCAAATCCTCTCTATACGCAGCTTGTCCAAAAACACTGATGTCTCAGGCTCGACTCTGTTTGTGGAGGTTCCTTCCCACGGAAAACAAAATGTGCTGCATAGATCGTCTGGATATTCCCAAAATACTAAAGGACTATTTGAATCATGTTTCCTGATTTTCCTACATTTTCTCTTCTGATGTGGAATATATATCTGACTAATATTAATTTCCCTTTTTGTAAAACGTTGTAATATGTAATATTTGTAATATTTTCTGTATTAAGAATTCTAAATATTACAGATAATGTAGCATTTAATGGATTGTTTTATTATTTTGCTAAAAGATACAGGAGTATGTGGTTAATGTAGCTATGGAGTAGGTTTATGTTCTTCTTTTGTTGATTTAGAGTAAATTAATGTGAAAGAAAAACTCTGCCTTCTAATGATTGAAATGATTACAAAAGTGTGCTTGTGGACCTTCGACACGATGATTTGCTGTGGCTCCCACTTTATCACTTTACATCTCTGGACGAAATATTCAATGAGCAAGACGGACATCTATCTATGAAGTATTTTATACATGTTGACTAATTTTTATGAATTATTACATTATACATTATGTGATAACGTTGAAGTTTACTAAAGGTTATATGCTATATATAACGTCCCAGTGGGCACCTTGATATCAATTTGATGTCAAATATTAGTCAAGACTTGATCAAGGTGCTGTAACAAACAGTTTTAAAAAAGTTTAAATTCAGTTAGGTTGGCGATTGATAATTGGGTGAAAATAGGAAGTTAATCCCTCACTAAAATTGGTGTAATGTACATGTAGGCCAGTATGATTGATGATCAATTTACATGCAATCAACTTCAACTTCAAGCTTTTGACATCAGTTTGATTTGCATATTTGACCTGTTTTGATGCCAATTTTGATGTCAATTTGATGTCTTTTCAACATCAATTGCCTACTGGGGTGGTTTATTTGAATAATATAATACTTGAAGATGTGAAGGAGACTTTGTATGTGTTCTAGAACAATCGTTTACTACATGATTGCATTCAGTTTGTTGCATCTGGACATAAATAAACTCGTCACACTAACCAAGTCACAATTCACATTGTTTCAGTGCAGCTTTTTAGAAATCCATGATGTTAAAGTTGATTCATGTTAATGTTGTTAATGCTTTTAAAGCCCGTCCACACTGAACAGTTTAGAGCTGGCAGATAGTTTGCCTTTGACTGTACTGTACTAATGTGGACAAAGTTGCATAATTCGTTTTGCAGGGTTCAATTTATTAAAAAAATTATAATAATAAATGGTGAAGTGACAACCTAATCAAATATACACTGTATACAAAATTCGTATCAAGAATGCATTTTAAAAAAGCCACTTATGTCAAAAATCAGGCGTCACCTCTGGGCATGATCAATCTCAGCACTGCCGGCAGAGGGCGCTGTCACCAACAGTACTGATCTTCATTTACCTGTGTTTGCACACTTTATTATCTTCTGTAATTGAAAAAAAAAAGTCCTTTTTTATCTTTTCTTTTTTTTTTTTTTTTTGAGTGGATTTCAGTGGAGGTACATGTTTGCAATTTAACATTGACTTTGTATTGGTCTAATTTTGTAGTGTACAATAAAAAAAATGCTGTTTTATAAGAATTTGTTTTCTCAGTCATTGCTATGGTATTGTCAAACATTGATTGAAATGCTCAGAGTTTGATAGCATGGCAGTCAGTGCATTAAAGGGCTATAATGTGATTTAATGTGTTAACAAGGCACATGTGAGTTTAACTTTGTATTTTATTCAGTGATCAAGGCATGGAGATTGGTATATCCTATGATAAGAACATCTCTGATTATCCACCTTTTTCTTCAACGTTGAAGTAAGCCTATGGGCGAGACTGGTTCATTAGCCGCTATAAATAACGAGCAGTAAATGGTAAAACTGTCACTACAAACCAGTGTGTTCAAGATAATACATTAAAACAATATGGTAAGACACACCAAATTTCAATATCAAAAAACAAACTGTTTTGTACAGATAAAAATAGCTGGACACGGACGAGACCCATAGAATTTACAAATGGCCATGCCCATTTTTACGGCAACAAAAAGGTGGATAGTCTGGTGTGAAAGAAATCCAACTAAAAGCCCAGAGCCAATCTCACAGAGCACCTTTGGGAAGAGTTGAAATGCTTGACTGCTAGCAGGGCCCATCGCCTGACATCAGTGCACTTGTTCCTATATCCAGTGTAAGACTTTCCAGAAAAGTGGAAGCTGTCACAGAGCAGAAGTGTTCAATCAGAGGTTGACTGCTGGTCTTTGCCAGTCAATTCTTTCACACAGCCAGTAAATCACACAGGCGTATTGTCATTTGGAATAGAAAATGACCTTCTCCAAAACATAGACGAATTCTGTAGAACGTCATCGAATGGTGTCAATATGATGGATTTAGGTTTATTTTGTCATTCTTCGAATAACTATGTCTATGTAGTCATCTTACCTGTTTATCCATACGGATGATGCTGTATTTCAGATTTAATACCACAGACATCCAGCAGTGTAAGTGAGGGTAGGCAGTCTTGGCCCTCGGTTTATAATCATCTAAATTTAGTAAGATTTAGACATAATTATAGCTATGGATGCGCCCGAAGCTGAATACCCACGAATAATAGGAGAAATATTAGACAGACACAGTCACTATTGGAGTTTGCTGGACACCAGGTGAGCCAGAGGATATTACAATATTACATATTACAAATAGATAGATTACAAAAAGATTAGAAAAGCTAGTGTTAGTATATATATATATATATATTCTTATTTATTTTTTTATTTTTTTTAGAAAACAAGCAATAAATGAATAGTGCAAGTCTAAAAGGGGCAAGTTTTTTTTTAAGATAGAATTATAATAGAGAGTGCTAAAGTTAGAGGGTTAAATAAAGATGTGAGAGATGTGTTTTAGCCGATTCTTGATGATGGCTGATTTTGTGCCTCTTTGGGATGAACAATAAAGCAACTTATTGTGTAATTCAACAAACTTCCGGTATAAGCCCTGCCCGTTTCTGGTCTACCCAAACCCAGACATTATAAGACTATTTATAGGATTAAATAGTCATTTAATGACCACTTGATCTTAATTGAACTTTAAATTCCTGAGCTGAGTGCGGTGCTTCAGAAAACGTGCGAGAGAGCAGGAAACAGACTGGCATCACAGAACAACACAACCAACAATGAACAACACGCATCATATCCTGCTGTAAAACACCTATTAATAGTCTTCGGTTTACTGACATTACAACCTGTTAAGTTGACAGACATGATAACTTGTAGAGCAATAGATTTTACAAAGAATAAAAAGATCAAATTTATCACCACTTCTTTCATTTCTACTATTTATAGCACGTTTAACTTCGTCATCGCTGGAGCGGTTTGAGGTCTAGCTGCTGTTTTCTGCTGGTGAGCCTGCACTATCAAACCATTGATCTGTGTCACAGGAAACTGAGGAAGACGGCAATTGTTCTACGATATAAAAAGTGATGACATCACACGAGGTGCTTTCTGGACAGCGGTCAGAAACAGAGATCATACAGAACAAACATCAGCGCATTAGCTGAGAAAACCTGCTTTAGTCTAGAGTCAAAGCCTGGTAACTCTCCCGGTTATTCCAGCTCATTCGCACAAGAGTTTAGTCTTGCCTTTTGCTTTGAAAAACAAAAAGTGAAGTGTTTTCTGATCCAGGATGTGCATTGTGACAGAATTGGATAGCAGGAAAGCTGCAGAGGAAGTGGGCTGTACGTGAGCAGCGCTTTATGGCCTTTTATCTTCTTTAAGTAAAAACGCTTGTGAAGAAAAGTCGAGACCAGTAAATGCCTTTGAATGCATGAGATGTATGTTAGATACGTATACAGAGCGCCAGCGACATGCTTCAGCGGATGAAGCCGCTATTGTGGCCGTATCATGTTGACAAACTGGAGAGTACTGACTCACAAGGGGAAAGAAAACCCAATTGTCTTTCCCTCACAATGGCGCAGCACAGACAGAAGGGAAAGAGTGTACGGCACAGATATTTACATGCTGTCAGCCAGGCTTCCTGTCTTTGTCAAGCTTAAAGCATTTTTTCAGTCACTTGTGTAAGATCCTCTCTTTCCTGTGTCCAGCAGGAAAATGCCATGTGATTACAGTAGTACCAAAACAGGACAAAGAGGAAGCGTTTAAAATAGGCCCTCAAAACTTTGACCCTAGGTTTTGTGTATTGTGTTCATTTACTATGTAGATTATGACGCTGCACTGACAAACACACTCGACATTGAATTCAGTTTAAAGTTCAGTTTCTATTCCATATTTGATTCGGGATGTGAACACGACTGACCCAGCTAAACGCCACGCTCTGTTAGGAGCTGGAGTCTTTGTAGTTTCTGTGGAAGAGTGGCAGAAATAACTGGATCGTGACTTCAAACTTAATGAGAGGAACTGGGCGTGTGTGTATGTGGCGTCTGCTCGGTCTCTGTGGGGCATCAGGCTGAGAAAACCCTCCAGCGCTCCTGGAGCAAGCTGTGGATTAACAATCCAACCAATCATTATATTGGAAAACCACTGCTGACATTAAAGGATTCACACAGAATGATTTCTGTTCTTTTATGAGAAAAGCATTCTACTTTGGTAAGTTGTTTTTTTTTTATCTTTCCCAAAATAATTTTCTTATCAAAGAATGGGAATTTCCTGATGTGTGGGTTCATAACATTGTGTCTTGTTTTTGAATAAGTTTGGGGACCAATTTTCACTGTTAACTACAACTATTAACTACAACGTTTGACACGATGAACCCCTAATTTGCTGCTTATTAATAGCTAGTAAGGTAGTTGTTAAATTTAGGTATTGGGTAATATATATATATATATATATTTGTTGTGTTCGAAAGAAGACTAAAGATTGGATCAAAAGTACAGTCAAGGACTTTGATATATTGAAATAGTATTTTAAGTTTTTGTTTTCTTAAGCTTTTTCACATAATCTGTTAGAAGTTTTCATGATGATGATGATGATTATTATTATTATTCTTGGTTTTTCACTGCTGAAAACAGTTCATGAAAAATGAGATACAGTGCTGCTTGATACAGTGTGTCATTTTTTCAGTTTTATTTGATGAACAGAAACTTTGAAGAACAGCATTTATTTGAAATATAACTGTTTTGTAATGTCACTTACATGTCAGTGCAAAAAAAAAAATAATATTATTATTTCCAGAAAAATCTTACTGACCACAAACATTTAAAGGGTAGTGTATAGCCTGTGTGTGTGTGTGTGTGTGTGTGTCTGTGTGTGTGTGTGTGTGTGTGTGTGTGTGTGTCTCTGTGTGTGTGTGTGTGTGTGTGTGTGTGTCTCTGTGTGTGTGTGTGTGTGTGTGTGTGTGTGTGTGTACCTGTATTTATCACGTCCTGGGGACCAAATGTCCCCACAAGGATAGTAATACCAGTAAATCTTAATCTTGTGGGGACATTTTTTGGTCCCCATGAGGAAACAAGCTTATAAATCATACAGCATAAAGTTTTTTGAAAATCTAAAAATGCAGCATGTTTCCTGTGAGGGCTAAGTTTAGGTGTAGGGTTGGTGTAGGGCAATAGCACATACAGATTGTACAGTATAAAAACCATTACGCCTATGGGATGTCCCCATAAAACATGGAAACCCTGTGTGTGTGTGTGTGTGTGTGTGTGTGTGTGTGTGTGTGTGTGTACCTGTATTTATCACATTATGGGGACCAAATGTCCCCACAAGTAGTAAATTTTAATCTTGTGGGGACATTTTTTTATAAATCTTATAAATCACACATAATGGAGTGTATTGAAAATCTGAAAATGCAGAAAGTTTCCTTTAAGGGGTAGGTTAACTGTAAGGTTGGTGTAGGGCGATAGAAAATACAGTTTGTACTGATTAAAAACCATTACGCCTATGGAATGTCCCCACAAAAAAATGAAAACCAGTGTGTGTGTGTGTGTTTAATTAAGCCACATCTATGACTTGAATTTAAACTAAAGACTATGTTATCAGGTATTAGTCTATATATAATTAATGCAGGAGAAAGTAAAGGTGATTTACAGTAGATGGACTTCTACATTTAATTCATTGTGGACATGATTTTGTAACAACTAGAAAAGTATTCTTGTATGTGTTTAATGTAACTTTAATAGGCATACGAGTCTTTTAGGAGACATGATTTAAAGCCATCTGAATGTAAAAATGTTAAAATATTAATTTTGCTAAATAAATGTACTTTACATTAGACACATTCATCTCCCATAGCGTGTGGTTTTGTTTTATCACAGATTTTCCCAATGATGATAAAAAATATGATGCTTCCTAAGCTGGACACCTGACATTAAAATGCGAGAGGATGGATAGCGCAATCAGCCCTGCGTCAGAGTCTAGTCTCTCCAATGGATTTGTCAATAGCATGTTCAACGTTTCAGTTGACGAAGAGAGCAAAGCTGAGATCTCATGGATTCCAGAGTGCAATTCCTCAGACTCCATTATTCCCGGTCAGACGCTCAGAAGAGAAAAACAGGAACCGGTGCGCCGATCCAGGACAGCGGCCATCTGGAGGATCCTGCAGCGCCGCAAGACCCCCTCGGACCTGGACAGACGACCGCACTCCGTCATCCTCCCTGGTGAAGCATCCTTCCTCAAACTCTCCATCACTAACAAAGTCAGGTCCTTCAAGAAACTAAAGTCTCCATCTGTTTTTAGAGGGAAAGCCGATAAGATTTCTGATGCCAAATCCAGTGTTGACCTTAAAGATGAGGCTGATGATGTGTACATGTGCAAGGACTCTCCTTCTTCAGACTTCAAGCATGTGTTTAGGAATAAAGCCAAGAGACATTCATTCGCAGGACACACTGCAGACTTCTACTGTTCGTTTGAGGACATCGCCCCCGCTGGGACCCCAGACAACGTCCAGCAGGAGACCAAAAACCCTGTTAGCAACCAAAACGGGTGTAAGCTGTCAGAAAGAGTCGTATATACAAAGAAATCTCACCCTAACTACAACAATTCGACAGAACAGGACGACTCCTCTGCGAAGCAAAGCCTCAAGATACCTCAAAGAGGACGCTGGTCCAGGGGGGGTGACGTTTTGAATTATTTGAGAAGAATTTCCCTCAAAGGAAAAGGAAGTCAGACGTTGGCAGAGAGTAGTTTTGAGTCAACGAATGCCTTGGATAAAACCATTGATTCTGACTACGGCTCGGTCACCTTTGAACTGGTCAAGGATTTGAACTCTACACCTGAACAAACAGGGATTGATGGCAAAAGCAGCCATTTCCGAGGCCTTCTCCGATTTTTCAACACCGTGGCCGAGACTGCAATGAAATGGAGAAACTCGTCCCGCTCATTCTCCCCCCCTGAAGGACAGCAGTCACCTCTCGGATTGAGAAAGACGCAGGAGTCCGGAGAACTCGTGCCTTTGACGGTCAGGAGCGAGCAGAAAGCCGATACCTCAGTTCACGGTAAACCCGCGTTATCTGCGGTCTCGCCTGTTAATGCCGTGGTGGATTGCTCTCCTCCAGTGGTGCTGAAGGCCTGGAGAACATGCCCAGACTCTCTGAGAGATAACAGCTCCCTGTGTAATAACTCGGACGAATCGCAGTCCCAGCTCAGCTCGACTCACATCTCTCTAGCCACCATCGAGAGCCACTCTAGATATGAAGAACCAGAGCCACCAAAAGAGATGCAGACTGGCTTTGAAAACACAGAGATCCCACATCACTCATCTAGCAAAGCTGTTGATGAAAACCAAGATGTTTGCACGGATAGGAAAAAGATGAACTGCCTGGAGGACATATTTAAGGTAATATAAGCCGACTCGAAAGCTGGCATTTTGAGTAACACAGAGTTGTTTCTTGTCTTTGTTTTTTTATCTTTCGATAAAAGCGTCTGCCAAATGATTAAATGTTTCAACATCCAAGCTGTGTTTGATCATCAAGCTACAAACCATATTATTCCCATAATATTAATATTCCTTCATGAAATGGGATGACAATATAGCACAGGACTTGATGTTGTCCATTGTTAGCTGGTTGGTGAAAAGTGGTCTCTATTTCAGGTAGATGAAATGGCATTATCTGAAGTCTTCACAAGCGAGAGTCGATTCAAACTCCAGTGACCTCAGGATGAGATAGAAACAGGAGGATAAGCATAGCTGCTGTTCATTTGATATATTTTCTCCAACAGCCCATGCATAGCTATAGGCACACAGAATGGTGCATCAAACAAATTCAGAAATAAAAAAAGTAAATAATGAATTAGCTCCATAGTGGATCAAGGGTTTAGTACGTTCCGGTTCAGCCCATTGTGTGGGGTTTGGCAGCGGTGGTCACTCGTGAAACATAATCAATGACATACATCCGAGTCAATGAGACGGAGGGAAGTTAGTGAGGGAGGGGAATAAAACAGTGGACCGCAGCCCAGAAACACACGGGTCAGATACGGGAGGTTGGTGTTCCTCCGGGAACAGGGTTCAAAAACACTGACTTAATGAAAAAGCTAAATTATGAAGGTGTTATATTCAAAAGGGAGTGTCTATTTACATTAACTCCACCTACCATTGTCTGTTTAAGCCAGGGAAAAAAAAAAAAAAAAACTGGGACAGTGGATTTTGCTTTTTTTTTCACCCCACCAAATACTATGAACATTTTCCTTCTCTCACTTTTCCCATCAAATATATTTTCATTAAAATGAATTGAAGAAAACATTTGAAAAATGGAAATAAAGTGACTAATTCATATTAAGTGTTTAAGTGTTTAACACAGCAAATTTAATAGGCCTATAACTGAAATTGGAAGTGATGTCCTCACACTGATTCCATGCATTCAGTACCTGTGTACGCTGATTTTTTTCTTGTTGCGACAAATAAAACACATCAAATCTCATCTGTTCAGAATGAGATGCATTAACTAAAATCGTATTTTAATCTAATTTCAAGACACCTCCAGCAGGCTTGTACAACAGGATTTCATGTTTAGACTGGAAAAAGCTAAAACAAAATAAAAAAAAACGCTTTGTTTGTTTGGTCTGCTTGTGTGAACAATAGCCAAATCTTGTTGATTGTTTTCAGATGCTGTTCTTCACTTGACTAACCCCACTCCACTATTGATGTACTGCTGTAGGAAATGCTGTGAATGCAGTGCAATGTGAAATGTGCTGTTGTAAGGTTACCTGACATACTGCAGTGGTTTTCAGACGCTGTCGCGGCCCCGGGGCCAGTCGCCTGCAGATCCTCCTCTCAAAGCTCTGCTCCAGCGGTGTCGCTCTCTGCCGCTGCCCACCACACTGTCCGCCCTGGAGCCCATCGCCCTCACACACGTGCTCACTCCTCCAGGTACAGCACAGGCCAAAACCACAGCCGAGTCATGCTTCATATGCAGAGATACAGTATACAGCACATGCTGAAGCCTTGCACTGTTCAGCAACATATTAACGTGTTGAGTTAGCTTACACTCACAGGTTTCTCTGATAGTCCTGATTACAGTTGCATGTTGTGGTGTGAATTATATTATCATTTTACATAGAGCGCTTTGGCTAATACTAGCGATCTGTCCTGCAGCTAAAACCATGGCTAAATCAGTTGTTCTTCGCATGAGGAACAGCAGCACAGGATCCAACAGACAGAAGCGGTTTAGACCAGGATCTGGACCACTGCACATCAACATGGTGAGTGATCCGGCCTTTGTCCTGAGACTTCATCTGACGGACTGTTTTGTGTTGTTGAGTCATGTTAAGGAAGTATTACAGGACAAATGAATGGTACTGCATTAACAATTGAGTTGCTACTGTTAACGGGTTAGCTGAACCTTATGTCCTCATGTCATTCCAAACCCACATGATTTGTATTCCTTTTTAAAACAAAAAAGAAGATATTTTTAATGAAACCTGAGAGATTTCTGCCCCCCTGTTAAAGTAACCAAAACATTGTAAATGTAAATGTAATTCATTTGAATCAAGCGGTTTTATCCAAAACTTCTGAAGAGACACGATCGCTTTATGTGGTGAACAGACTTAATCTGGGGTTTTATTCAAATATAAATGCAAAAAAAAATGTTATTCCATAATTCTTTTGAAATCCATGTTTGTTGCAACAATAAAAGCCCAAAAGATGAAAACAAGTCCAAGTTTCCGACACAAAGGGTTTTTAATCAAAGAATAAGCACCAATCCAAGCCAATGAAACTGTGTGCACTTAAACACGAACAACTGACAATGAACTCAGGAATCCAAGGAATTTATGTATACGCAGATAACGAACATGTGTGATGATTAAATTAATTGCCATAGTAACTAAATAAAGCGGGAAACTTGAACAAAGACAACAGGAAATGAAACCAACTAAAAGTCCATGATAATGAAAACTAAATGGACAGTTCATAACAATGTTAAGCCTCACCTAATTTCTCAAGTGTTATCTAGTTCGACGCTCAAAGTTCAATGCAAAGGGAGAACTTTTACAGTCTTTTACAGAATTTGCTTTGTAAGACCTACAACAAACGGCTGGAAGAGACTACAACAAGCTATTTCCTGGGTTAGCGACATCACAAACCCTGAAATTTACATAAACCCTGCCCCTGGGAACATGCAACAGAGGGGGTGGGGTCATGTTTTGCTGCTTTAGAGAAGAGGAAGAGTTGTTGTAGCAGAGTATAGTATAGCCCTGCTGAAAAAAACTATAGAACCCTGCCCAAATCACAATAGAAAATGTAATGGATTTAATGGTTATATTGGGAATTGTATTGGTTTTAATGGAAACTATAATGGTGTCTACTGGTATGTGATGGATTCTATAGGTGGGATGTTAAATCCTATTGGAAAAATGCCCAAAAACCACTACAAAAAGGAATTTTGCAATGGTTTTACTGGAAAAAGTTAATGGTTTATTATGATATTTTAATGGGCTTCTATTGGGTTTTTTTTGCTGGAAAGTATAGCTGTTATGCTCCTTTAGCTACAGGCACGCTAAATGTGGTTCTGTGTTTGATTTGGCCACTGTGGTAAAGCCATGGTTAGTCTTCGTAAAGGGCTCGTAGTTCTGACAGCAGATATTTGGCTACACTCTTTCTACAAAGACAAAACTAACAATGCTATGCAGTCAGTAGCGATCACTGTAGATCCGCAGTCTGTAATCAAATAATCCCTTCGAGGACTGTAGTAAACTTTAGTACTAATAAGTGAAAAATAATGCAATTTTAAAAATAAAAACGAAGCATGAACACATACATAAACACATTCAAGCCTTCGAGAAAATCCAGTAGGCCATCCCTTTAATGAGGTCCTTTAGTAATTGTTGGTTATAAGCAGCTCAGTCCTCAAATCTCAGTCCTAAATTCAATATTTCTGAATGATTAGTTAAACTTGTTTCCGTATTAGTTAATAATAGTAGCTGAAGTGTTTATGTAGGACTGTTAATTTGTCCTGCAAACAAACTTCCTATTAATTGGTAACTTCAGTTACCTTATCCATGCTTAGTATTGTTTTAGTGTCAGTAGTGTGCTCTGACTCTGAGATATCCTGGTTTATTTCTCAGCAAAAGTCTGCAGGATGACACATTTTTTTTTTTACTTTTGACAGCTCCAGGGCTTTTGGTAAAACTACAGATCGTACTTTCACATTTGTGTATCCCTGCGCACAGATTGAGCCAGTGCATTATGGTGTTGAAGTTTTCACAGCCCTCGTTCTCTGTTTTCTCTATAGTCATGTAGCACTGATTTTTTTTTCTTCTTTATTACGTTCTTAAAGGGGTCATCGGATGCCCATTTTACACAAGTTGATATGATTCTTTAGGGTCTTAATGAAAAGTCTATAACATGCTTTGGCTAAAATGTCTCAATGGCAGTGTAAAAAACACCTTCTTTACCCTGTAAAAATCAGCTGTTTTAAGCACGCTGATCTAGTCCATGTTGCTTTAAATGCTAATGAGCTCTGCTGACGCCGCCCTCTCTTCCGTGGAGTGACGAGCTGACCATAGATATGTGTAGATTCCCTATTCGACCGCTCCAGATACGTTGACGCGTCAGCCATCTCGTATTCACCATAATAATCAATGAATATTCAAATATATACCAGCGTATCATTGCTGTTGTAGACGCACACAGTAAGTGCGCTCAAAGACTCGCAGACGTTCCAAAAATGGCGGATGGCTTACGTTTCGTGGCCCATAGAAACAGCCCATAATGAGGCATCTAGGTATATATATCTATGGAGCGTACTAAACTTTAGCCGCGAAACTGGCTAACTAGCACATTATTAGGAATGGCGATTTGCAAAGATTCATAAAAACCATTATAGAGTACAATGGACTAAAGGCCCACCTTAACAAAAAATGTGCTATTCACTGCGCCTAAAATTTATAATTGATAATAAATATAATTGATATATAAAAATATATACATTGTATTGAACATTAATGGAGCAACAGATTTTGTGTTAACATAAATCATTCAAGTTGTTTATTTTGTTTACCATCTGAATCTGTCATGTGAACAAATGGAAAAGTCAGCCATCTATTAATTGTCGTGTTAATTTCTGTGTGCCTTTAGCCCCAACAGCAGTTGCTTTAATTATCTTAAGCAAAGCTGAAAATCACGAAGACCTTTGTCTTAAAATATATGAATTCATTTTAGCGATTCTCATTTGCTACTTACATCTACAACTTTTAAAAAAATATAAAATATTAGCCTAAGTAAGCACAGAATCAACTTTGCACTGCTGCACGCGATCACGTCAAAGATCAGACAAATAAACACGTGCATGTTGAAAAGCAAATGTTTTGCAAAGTGCTACGCCACGTTTTTGTGCCATCTAGTGGTTTAGATGAAAATAATACCAAAGGTGCCTTTTACCCCCGGGCTCCTTTAGCCTGTTTTACCCTACCCACTTCTTCTGTAGATAAATTCGGCGAACATAGACGCATTTATGTAGATTTGGGATCGGCACATTCACGTCAAAGCAAAAGTAACGTTAATCCTCTGTGTCTTCAGCGGCTCAGATGTCGGGAGGAAATGAAGACTGCTATATTCATTATTACATCCAACAACTAAACACTTCAATCGCTTAATCGGAGACATCTTGTCTTCCCTGCACCGGAGGCAGACAGCTCTCAGCTCACTCAGGGCGGGTCTAAGATAAGACGGCCTTGTCAATCAACTCTCGTGGGAGGGACTTGTACTGAACTACATCCTTCTGACAGGAAACATAAAATAGGGATTAAAAAAAACCACTGGGTGGATTTTTATCATTATGGATGGATGTGTACACACACTTCCAACACACATTTATGTTCAAACAACTTGAAAAGTGAATTTTGCATCCGATGACCCCTTTAAGAACTCTAAGAAACTGTTTTCACTGTGCTGCTCTGAAATCAGCTGTGTACGCAACCCTGAGAACGCAAGAATGGGCAACGATATGATACTGTGATACTTCAAGAAACTGATCTAGAAACTGATTATTATTCATAAAATAAAATTCAATACCAAAAGAGCACTTTTAAATTCTTGATCCATTGCTCCTGCACACTATATGTCTCGTGGATTAGTGTCTGGTTCAGGCATCTAGCGGTGGATGTGTAAATGAGTGAAGCGCTTCACTTCTGAATGAAGGTCTGATGGTTTGTCGGTGAGCGCAGACGCTGTCAGCTTAAGCTCATGTACTCTGAGGATCGCTGTAAACTGCGGAGTCAAATCCCACCCTCTCAGTTAATTTGGCATCGCTATTAAAACTGTTTCCTCGCTTGCATTATGTAATAGGTACGTTTAAAGAAATGAGTCATCGAGTCATGCAAAGCATGCTGGGAATCAGAGATTAACTTTGGTGTGGAGTGGTTCTTTCCTCATCCATGTGGTAAAAGTCTAGTTTCACATTCAGATTCTATAATCCTTTACACCACTCATGCAAGACTTTGGTACTTCACTAACGAATGTTATCAGCACTGCAATGTGTGAAGAAATCATAATAGCTTCTCTAATAATATTTTATACCAATTAGACACTATTGTTACCACATTGATGAAATGTCATAGATGTATCGCTGCTTAACCACATTAATGTACATGCATTTAGAGTTTGGTACCTTTTGTGTTAATGTGTTGTTGTTTGTTTTACTTCATTTTGAACTCCTTCAGAAGCTTCAGAAACCCACAGACTTACAGTTAAGAAGATTGTACCGATGATGTGTGATTATGTTTGATATAGACGAACGGTTAATGGTGATTTAATTGCAATGGCAGGAGCATAATGTATCACCATTGGCTTTCAAAACGATTAATATACAGTATGCATAATTCATGATCAATTGTAATTGCAGTGCAATTAGCACAGATTATCTTTGCAAGACTGCGCACTAGTAGACGTTTAAGGCAAGAGGTCAAGGAAATATTCCTTGACCCTGTGTTTTTGAGGAATGTATTATTCATGCTGCTGCTGATGATGATGATGATGGGTTGTTATCAGACGTCAAACCATGCGGGACATGACAGGTCAATCCTGCTCTGTTTAAACAGACTGTTTGTTGTCCACCAGTGCTGCGTGAGGGATTTGTGTCTTATATCAGAACAGAAACATTTTCTTTTTTTCATATGGATCCTGGATAGGGCTGATGCTCAATATGACCTTGAACAATTCATCTAAATTGTTAAATTTTCTCCTATAGTATTTTAGGACAAACATTTGAGGCATGTGAGAAGATATAAAGTGTATGTTTGTTAGGGTGGTCAGCATTGAAGGTGATTGAGAAGAAGTGAGCAGCTGCTGTTACGCACGAGCTCTCAGACAGGAAGTGTCATTGTTTTCATGTGTTCATCAACATTTTGTCCCATCTGCTGTTGTTTCCTCAAAATGTATGCCTACATGACTAAAGACCCGTCTGTTTAATAAATGGAAATCATCCATATATTTCTGAAAGTATAGGAACTTAATACATTTTGTCTCTGGTGTGACACCATATCCTGATTTTAAATCGGCAATTCCAGAGAAAACTTTAATTAGTTGAAGGACCTCATTCATGGTTGTGTTACTGAAGCCCACTGTTAAGCCCATGGCATGAGAATTGTTCAAATATTAACTTTTTTGCAACCACTACAAAAGTGTTACGTTTTATTGTCCTTTGGTGTGACACACCTAAATTACATTATTAAATTATACTTTTTAATTAAAAACTGCATGTTAAACTACATAATCATGGAAAATCATGCAAATGTGTCTTGCAAACCGCTAATGACAGGTTAGCTAGGAATAGCAAGGTCATTAATTGACACAAAATGCTGAAACGTCCTACGGTGTGACAGAAATGTCCTTCGGTGTGACGCATGTACTGTCACACCACAGGAAAAGGTCTCTTTAAAAAGCATTTTGAATAATTAAATAAGACTTGTTTAACTCGATTTTATTCTTTTTTTGATCATTTGTGTTCTTAAGCTCTTAACTGTCACCCAAAGTTTACTTCACTATATTGCAATTAAATCCTAATCTAATCATGACAAACTATATATAGTTGGAAAGGTCTAAGACTCCTAAATAGATATTTAACCACTTTTTTTTGTTAAAAAATGATGTAGGAAAAGTAATAGATATTTTTTTGACTAGAGTGCACCTGAATCTACATCATAGCAGGAGTTCTGACCTTTGTCAAAGAACGTTTTCTTAGTTGCCTTTTTCCCTATCACACTTTAGAAACCATAAGAAATTATATATCACTTGAAATCTTAAAATTTATCCTTTGAAAGACCTTTTAAAATCAGACATTGCATTACCATGGAAATGGTACATCAAAATAAAAAAATTAAGTTTGGATAGTGCACATTAATGTCTATGTTCAAAAATGTGAGTGACAGTTAAGGGATTTTAAATGCAATAATTACATTAATTCAACTATTTTCTGAAACAGAAAACCTGTACTGTTATAAAGTGTCATGAAAATGCAAATGAATGAAAATCCAAATGAAAATTCTCTCTCTTGCAATTTATGTATTATTAAGAGTTTTTTTCTTCTTAATATTTGCTATGTCACACCATAGGACAAATGTATGGTACTGTTCTGGAAAATTGTACAAAAAAACAATGAAAGAATTGACCCTTGAAAGAGTTAGTGACCCTTTATATTTTCTGAAAGATCAGACTTCACACTACATAAATATATGCATTTATTTTTCAAAAAATAAATATATATATAGTTTATATCTACACATTGTGTCCTAACTTAATTGTGTTCAGTCCCTTAAATGTAAAATTGAAGTTTACCTAATCTATTTATGCGAGTCATTTTTGATGCATCGACTGAGACGGTGGTGGATTGTTAGTTTCCAGCATGCTTTGCGTATGGCTGGATCAGGAGAGTAACTGTTGAAAATAAGTGTCATTTTATGTGTTCTTGAGACATCAATGTTTGTCTTGATTGTCTTTTCTTTATTATTATTATTTTTTTTTTTGTAGTTCACTACGCATATTTTTCTATTATTCATTAGAATGTTTTGGGAGTTATTATCCAGGCCTTTCTGAATAAGGTGATTGAGTTCAGGCACAGCGCTACTGTTTATGTTTGAAGGTTCTTTTCTAGCATCATTAACAGTAAAATAATCTTTATTAAGGATTTTTGCTGAATATTATTCTAAAGCAAATTGTACATAATATTTATTAGCATTACATAACAATGGTAACACATTCTTCCATCAACAACCAAAACCACATGAGCACTTCTTGAGAAGAATTTATGTGCAAACAAACAAATTACATTTTTAGCAGTAACATTTACACTCTTCAAAACAGAATTATCCTGAGAGAACAACACAGAGAGAAGGACTTGATTGTACTGTTCATTAAGCTATATGATACCAAGTGTAACAGAGACAAGAAAATTGGGAAAACAGGGGAAACAGTTAATTATCAAGGCATACATGATCCGAATGACTCTTTCTTTATTAAGAGTTCATTGTGCTAAAAACAGTGTAAGTTTCAGAACTCAACTTGGACCGTTAGTCCCAAAACTGCTTTTATTGAAACCAAGCTGCCAAAAGGACTTGTTATCTACCTCCAGGTTTTTATTATATAATAGAGATGTAAACCATCAGCACGAGAATGTCTGCAGACGCAGATCAACAGCTCTTCATCTCTCTGACCCTTTAGTGAGAGCAGATGGTACAAGATGCCTGCTGAGATTTCCAAACATTGTGCAGTTCTTATAGTTGTGGAAGAACATCATATCTGCATATCTTCAGATGGATGCTAACATTTAGGAAAGTGTCTGTTCATTTTCAGCAATAAGTGCATAATTGTGTCAGTAGGACTATTTGTCATAATTGGACTTCAGCTTTGCAAAAACCTTTTTAGTAAAAGACTGACATGATACCAATGATTCCTTTTAGTAACAAAAACAACTGATATTCAAAATGGGATTAAATTATTTACAGAAAGCGATCAATGTCTCTCTCGCCAAAACCACCTACAACGAAAAATGAATCTTAAACTTGCATTGACTACACTTTGCTGGTTATGATGAGAGAATTTGTGAGAATACTGAACATCCATGCGTTCACCACTGGCTCCAATGCTCAGTGCTGCAGAACAAGCATGCTGTTAAAAGAAACATTTGATGGAGTTCTGTAAGCATAATACTGCAGTCCACACTTTCCACAACTATTGCACTTCAACGGTTGCTCACGCATAATACATTTATTCATAAGATATTACCCAGTCATAGCATTGTGCATTTACACTAAAAAATCTTACGCACCCCTTTAAATGTGTACAGCAATACACAATAAAGCACTATGTAAATGCATCATTCATTCATTCATTTAAATTAGTTTTAAACCAGAGGATCAAAAACAGGGTAGAAAATGGTCATATATGTCCAAATTATGACTCCTTTTGATGTAAAAAGTCGTACGTGTAATGTGCTGGAGCAAGAGAAGGCAGGCAGAGGAGAGGATGTAACTGCAGGACTTTTAGTGGAAGTTACAAAATAAACAAATAACCAGGAACACAAGAGCAAGGAAACAGAAACATGAGCAAACAGGCAACCATTACATACAACACCTAACAAACAAGACAAACACAAGGGCTTGTAACAAATGAGTCCACTAAGGGCAAGTAGTCTGGACCCATGTGCAGCTCTATTAATCAAACATAAACACAAAATAAAGACTTGACAATAAACCGTGGAATAAAGACTCATCAATAGCAGGTTACATTTAACAAAGGCAGACACGAGACAATGGAAACATGAGGGCTATATACTGTACACACGTGGACTAATGACTAGCAAGAAACACCTGAAAGCAATGGAAAAATAAACCAATCAGAACGTGACACGTGAAACAAAGAACCAATGAAAACAAGACACAAGGCATGTTCTACTTCATGCATCGCTGCATAGACCAATCGGAGAGAGAGCCGCTTGTAGTCGGGGTGGGATTGAAAGCGGAGATGTCAAGTCGGACACGTTCTGCTCCTGGTGTTTGCATACTCTATCACAGATGAAGTGAATTAAATGCAATATTTGTCAAATACAGAGATGTTTCAGAAACTTTTCATGAGCAACAGAAATACTTTATATATACTGCTTAATACAGCGCCATCTGTTCAAGAGTAGGACGCGTTTCATACAAGATCTGGCAACTATGCACAAATTATGTGAGTTTCCTGGGAGGAATAACAAAACGGGAAGGAGATGGGTGGGAAATACGGACACTCCCGGGAAAAACGGGAGTGTTGACAGGTTTGAACAAGACACAACTGAGGAGACAATGAAGACGAATCAACAAGACTACAAAACAGCACAGGGGATAGGAATACTAAAGTCCCCACAAGAGAAGAGGAACGTTTAACACCAGCATTATATGTGGACCTCAAGGAACATTATAAAATAACACAAAAATGCAGTTCATGACCCCTTTAAGGCACGTTTTGTCATATGGCAACCACCAACTACAGAAGAAGAAGAAGACAGTTCCTTGCTTGCAGTGGTGCTGTGACTGAACTACACTGTGAATACTCTGGTTATTTATGTGCTTCATTCATATCTTTTAATGAACAGTAACGTCTCCACGTATGTCCCATGTTTGACCGATTGGCCAACACAGCAAAGACCTACTATATCATAAAAAATACTATATGATGCATTCGTAAATGACTTGATTTGAATTAATTAATTTCATTAAAAGTATTGTACAGCACTACATATGTATTTCAATGGTATCCCCAAACAGTGATTGATTTTGGTAAAACTGTGTTCCCAAGCTTGCATTATATGTAAATGATAAACACATTTTTCCCTCCCCAACACAAAACAATTAATGCTGAGATCTTCAGTTTGACTTCACACTGGTTAATATATTTCTTTAAATTGCCAGTATCATAGAGACACTGTGACTCTGTAGAATAATGTGTATCACATAATTCTGACAAACGTTGGCTTTGTATTCATGAAACTGTTTGTGTCTGTTTGAATTTCAGATATGACCTTTGTTGTGTAAATGTCAGGATGGGTGGAATCGAGCCGTATGGGAATCAGTGTCAGCGTTATGTAACTGTCTGTTCTGCATCACAAGAGAAAAGCTCTTTCAATACATTATACTTAAGACATTTCATAAGAATAATCTCAAGACACAAAGAATTGTTTGCCTTCTGCTATACTGTGAAATAACAGTTAGTTTTGTGTAAAGACGTACTGTAAGATGTGTGAATAATTTCATTTAAATATTATTTCTTGTCTATGAACCCCCAGTATTATAAAGAGGAAGGGCTTGAAATCTGTTGTGCATCTTGACTGTTACTTGGTTATAGACAATTACATACATTTAAAGTATTACTCAAACTCAGTCGTGTGCCATGAAAGGGATCATTTTCTGAGCATTTAGTTATTATCATGATGTCAAAGCGTAAGGTTATTTAACCGATGGCAAATTAATATGATTTTTCTGTCTTTAATTTAAGCCGTGTACTATGCAAAGGGAATTTAAGTACGAGTTGATTTGGACTCAAAATCTGTGCAGAGCCTAATGTGTGTACATGTCAAACATGAACTTTCCCGCAGTGAGTGAAAGCAGATTAACATCACATCACGATCACATCACACACTGAATGTAAACGAGATTGCATTTTAGCGCTTCCGGCTCCATCATTGCAAAGTCAGAGGGTTTTTTTGAATGGGTTTTTGGTCAAATGCCTGAAATAAGGTCCATGGTGAAGAGTAGCTTAAGATATTTTCATGAAAGAAAACTTTTTCTACATTAAAAATATTCTACATTAAAAAATGTTATACCAACCACACACACTGAAAAACATATATAATCAGACCAAAAATAGACCATTCATTTCCTTTTTGCATGTGAAAAACATTTTATTTTGCATCATAAATTAAACCAGGGCTCTCCAGTCTCACGCATTCACCCTGAGACACATGTATTTGAACCAGTTCACACGCTCACATGCCACACCTTGTATTTCTCACGCTGAGAAGGGATGACTTGTTCCGCTATATATACTATTAATAGACCAGGGAATACGGAGGAAAGTTCTCTGCCGAGTTCATAGCTGTCTGGAGTTATACAGAGTTTAATGCCACCTACCAGTCAATCAGAAATTAGGATGTTGCTGTTTCCGTTTAAATTACGAGATTCTTCCGCAACATGGATGCGCGCGCACAGAAAGCTCAGATGAATGCTGTAGGTAATCCTTTCATTTTTTATTTTTTATTCTATTTTAAGATTCCTGGACGAAATCACTTGCCTGTGAAAAGATAGTGAGAGCTGATGTTGGAGAATATAGCCAAATTCGTGTAAAAGTATTATTGATGCAGTCCAAAAAAACAACAACAAAAAAACTCCTCCCTTTTGTGACTCCTCCCCTTTGAGTGGCCCCTCCCCTAATCTCACTCCAAACTTTAGCTATAGCTTGAGAGCCCTGGTTAAACTCATGCATTCACTTGTCACTGTCACAGTTTATAATCACACTTGTGCAAACTATTCTTACTCAAACGTTCAGGCAAAATGTTTTGAAATAAAGACCGAACGCGTTGTTCAAACTTAATGATGTTACCGTGGTGTATTTCATTTATAGCCTATATGTTTAGCTTTTTACTTCTGTCGATTGTATTTAGGCTTCAGAATTCAAAAAGGTTCTGTTTATATGTGAAGGTGATCATGATGAACAAAATGTGTCAGAATCATAAACTTGTGTTGGTCACAGAGCTGATTTTCTTCAATTATAATCACGAAAGCCAATGGAAAAATGGAGGAAACCACCCTGCTGAAAAACAATAGACAGCATCCTAACATTTGTAATGGTTTTACTGGTTATGATGGGACTTGCATTGGTTATGATGGAAACTGTAATGGTCCCTGTGGGTCTCTATTGGTAATTTGTCACCTTCTATTGGTGGCTTTTGTTAAAACCACTAAATCATAATGTAATGAGTCTCAAAACACACTACAGGAAATCATTTTTTAATGGTTTCAATGGTTAAAATTTGATGGTTTGTAATGTTTAATGGTATTTGTAGTGGAATAATTTCATTATAATTTCAGTGATGGTTTCTATTGTTTTATCATCAGGGCAGGACGATGCAAACTTCCAGGTTGTCCAATAGGTCCAATTGAGTGGATTGCTATTGAAATGACTGAATTTCACCTGCAGAAATGACCAAACAATGCTAAATGTGATCGCAACTTTATTCTGGTGGCCATGCATAAGTCATAATTACAAGAATATTATGAGATAGGCCTACTAAGTTAAGACATTTTATGATAAAAAGATTTATCTTGATTATGAGATACTACAGGAAAGTAGGCTATAATTGAAATGAAAAAAAAAAGACTTTCTGTCCTGCATGTTGTTGAGTTCATATGGGTGGCTCTATATCAGCTTTACAGTATTTAGACGGGAAATAGTTTGTTGAAATAGTGTCATTCTTCTCTGGCCAGACAAAATCAGCAGTTTAAATCTAGACTAAAGCAGAGTCAGATTGTGCAAAGGACTCATCTGGTTCCTGTGGTCTTGATGGCGGTCTTGGAGACAGGGTCTTCACTGGGGATCAGTCTCTGGGGCTCATAGGTGTCCTGGCTAGTCAAAGATGATTGAAATATGAATGGCAGGGCATTACTGTAAAGATGACACAGTTCATGCACATTGACTAGCTGTGTCGTTGGCTCTTATATAACAGACTGGGGATGTTTGTTAATGTTAATGACAGTGTTTCCATGGTGAGGGATGAACATCACGCAGGCCGGCTCTGATTGGCGGAGCGCAGCTGCGCTCTGAATAGCGATACTCCTCGCGCTCTTCTGATGAAGATGATGGTGAGGATGAGGCATATTTATGCGTGTCTTGTCTTATGGAGCTGTATCTCAAAAGCCAGCGAGCTGCCTAGCAACACAGCCTCACCGGGTGCGCGCGCTAGGGTTTGAGACGCAGCCGGAGTGTCGTGTTTTATATATCTGCGCGGATGCATGCATTGATAACTGTGCCGATCGCAGGTTTGACAGCAGCACTGCAGCATGACCTTGGACGTGCAGACGGTGGCGGTGTTCACTGTTATCGCAATTCTGCTGCTGGTCAACGTGATTCTCATCTTGTTCATGGGCTCCAGCTGAAGGGTCCTCAGTATGACTGACACACAGGCGAACACGCGCAAACATCTGTGATTGTTGCTCGTCCTGGAAACATCTGAGGCTGTTCGTATCTGTGATTCTGCTCTTTACTGCAACCGATATGGTAAAATATATCCCACACTTACATTGCCATGTGTTTGTGTGCGTATGTGTGTTCTCCACCGTCATCTTTCAGTCCTATTGCGTTCTATAAGCTGATTTGTAGAATTATTCCACGGCATTTTGAGTGCATATCATGATATGTTTGTGTGTATTGTGCGGATGATTTATGAGCGTCCATTTAAAAATGCTGGTGAATTAATATTCATGGCCAATGCTCTGAAACCATATAATATCATATGGCATGTAATAAGACTAGAATTGTGCTACAATCACAATGATTGCGATCAAAACCGTCTGTTAAGATATGTATGAACAGTTTATGAATGTAAAATGATACAAAATACTGTGCATCTGGTGTGTCTATCTATACAAAATGCAATGCTCTTTTAGATCCGAGTGCTTCCAAAATGTAAGATTCGAATCGAAAGGTGATGCATCTATGCTCGGATGTCATTCTGTATTTAGAGAAAGGTAAATTCATTAATATGGTGTGTTTCATCACATGCCGGCACACGTGGTGTGGCAAGTTGAGAATTGTCAAATTCCACAGAAAAGCTTGACATCACAGTCATAAGAGCTGATTTCCAAACTGTGCTTGGGTTTAATTAGAGTCTGGATGGTTGATTCTCAGCCGTATGCTTCTGAAGGCACATCATATGTTTCAGATGTTGAGGAGGATGTGTTTGTGTGTTTGACTGGCCCTCACTCTCATGACTCAAGTATGTTACGTAATATCTTTCAGTGAGGATGCTGGTGTATTTGGGCTAATGTAATTCTTAGAGCAAATTTCTACCAATTACATGTTGCCCCTACAGATATCATATGTTCCTTATTTTCATTCTAAGCAGTGTTTCCCTTTAGAAGTCCACTTTAGTCAGCTTTAGTATTATTAACAAGGCATGTCTCTTCTGAAAAGACAAGAAAGTCCCCTGAATCTGACTGTAAGAAGAGCACATTGATGTGAAATGACACATAGAGGATGTGTTTCTCGTTCTTCTTTTGAGTTTTGACATCTTTGTGTTTTCATACGCACTTGCTGCCAAGTCGAATGCGTTCATCTCAAGGCGTACGGTATGCAGAAACATGAGGGGAACAGCGGTCGATTATGTAACGATAATTCCATTACCTTCACAGAACCCTGGGACTCCGTAATTAGAGACGACTTCAAGGTGTCTTAATATTATGAGTTGTTCTGCATTTCTAACGATTTACATTCACAGAACTGCTTGAGAGGATATTTCTTGGCTCTAATCATCCAGAAAATGATGGGGATATGTAGGCTTCTCAAAATATGAAGCAAAGGAATGGTGGAAAAGGAGGCTGTGTTTGTGATCTTGTTGTAGTTATGTCCTGGTGGTATCTTCAGCATGTGAAGTCTGCAGTCTCAGCTAGAGAAAGCTTGTGTGTTTGCGGTTGGAGAGTTCAGAGAGCTGCATGCTGATGACGACGCTCTCAGAGGAGCATGTACTGCACAAACAGCCAATCAGGAAGCCTCTTGCTTAGTGGTTTCACAGGTGATCGTGTTTTCACCAAGTGCAAAATGTTCCTGCATCAACATTACAAGCAACCAATCAGAATTGAGGGACAAGTTTACAGGAAATGTCCGTTTTAGCCTTACACCAGAGATGGGTGCTTCTACGCCCTGGTTATTCAACTATCATTTCCCTCTGAATTTATGGATAAATAAGGTTAGGTTTAGGGATAGGGTTAGGTCTATGTTTTGGACAACAATGTTGATCCAGGAACGTCTTAGTTGGGAAAATCATGGCGACCTTATATCATATGAGTGCCTCGATTTAAGAAAGAAATCTGTGTTAAAGAGATCTTGACAGACTCAAGATGGAGGTCTAGTTCCCATGCCAGTTTTTGTTTTTTTTTGTTTTTTTTTCTCGATGCCACGGCCACCTTTGGCTTTCATTTTCTGAAAAACAGAAGCACTATACTATACGAGTTAAAAAATAAAAATAAAAACACATGGAAATGGTTTGATGAGGTGGTGAAAATAGTAAGTGAGTCTTAAGGGCTGGTCACACTACATTTCATTCATACACATGCGAATGCAAGAGACAGGACCTCAAGCTCAGGTGGATTTCCATGGTTTAAATATGATAAACTCTGTCACCTGCAAATTCGTATAATGTAAAGACTTTATAGAAGATTGCCGTGGCCTCTTAGCTGAATTAAAGGAACAAAAACATTAAATCTGCTGAATTGCATTGTTGCAGTAATGTGAGGTTACATTTTTACATTTTGGATGTATTATATTGAAAATTAAATTAGTTAAAAAGACACTGGAGAATGTGGTGTTATATTATGATTGTTGCCTTGTCCGTATACATTTCTTGTGCTAGTGTGACCATGGTTTTCATGAGAAGGACTAGAAATGGTTGTATTGTATGATTATAAATACGCCTGTGAATCACTGCAGGAACACATGTTTATCTTTGTTTGGTTCTATGATTCATATGTTTGATTATATGACATTTATAGTCACAGGGCCTGTGAAAAATAAATGAAATATATTGAAAAAAACATAATTTCTGGAAGAGCCTGTTCATCCAATCCTGTCAATAATTCACAAACAGTCAGGCATGTATTCCCTTCTGTGACAAACTCCTCCAGCATCCTCCTCCAACCATAATTCAGTTTCTGTTTCTCTAATCCCTGTGAAGACGACCAAAGACAACAACAAAGCACGACCGTCCTGGGTCCCACAACACAACAGCATGATTTTAGCTGCATTTGTATTTTCTTCTTTTGTATATAGCTATTTATTGCAGCATATTGCCAGCCCATATCTGAGGCTGATCTCATTAACATGTGACTTGCACACAAATCTGCAAAAACACGTTGTAAATAGAAACCTCTGAAGTCGATGGAAATATAATGCTGTGGAATCAACACCTTTCACGATTAGTTATTTGCATGATGAGTTTTAAATAAGGGACACAGCGCTGTGGATCCTCTCAAAGTCTATCTTTGGCTTTTCACTGCAACGCTACGCTCAAATAACACCGTTGTGCTTTATCTACTCCTCAAAAGTGCATATTATATACTTTAAAGGTGCAATGTGCAGGATCATACAAAAATAATCATTACATATGATCCAGCAGAATGTGTGGTGGTGTTTGTGTTTATTCGTATAACCAAAAAAAGCCATTTATGTATGATAAACACAATATTTAAAAAAATAATAATAATGATTTGCAGAACACCACATCACTCATCTTCCAGCAGGTAGTTCGCTCTTGAGTTGCTGTCTCATGTGATGCTTTGCTGTTTGTGTTCTGACAACTAATATCATGTCAGGACCAGGGGGCGTGGCTTCTGGCAGTGTTGAGCCCGCCCACAAGGAGGGGCTAAATTTGACCTGTGTTACAAACAGTTATTGAAAATCCTGCATAAGGCAGCTTTAAGGTAATGTGGGACTATAAGAATCTCTGTAGGGTAGATAAGGCACAGAGGTGTACCTTGTAACCCTACAGTAGGTAATATTTTTGCTCATTTTTTTCTTTCAGTGCAAGACCAGAATTGAGATTAAATGGTTTATTAAAGGTGATCGACGGTATAGGAAATTATTTCTCCTATTACAGCTTTATGTGCAGACTGCAGTTACATTTAAAGACGAACACTGACTCTCTTTCAAAGGCTGAGCTGTGTGAGCATCTTGAACAGTGCCTGTGCTGAGCCAGTATATGCCAGTCATTTGTGAGCCGTTCTGGCAAAATGAGTGTGAATGTGCACGGTCTACTTTTGAGCTACAGACAAAAGACGTTTTGCTCCAAATAGTAATTAAACATCTAAAATGGTCTTTATTTGTACGTTTTCCGAGAGGAGTATCTCTTTCTCTGCCGCTGCTGCTTCTCAAGCTGTATTGTTGCAGCACTCTAGCTTTATGAATATTCATATCGATTTCTCGATGACATGAGTCCAAACCAGTGAAATATGATTTTCAAACCCATGCTGATGAAAACAAAATGATCGCGCTGACTGACATTTGCAAAGTGTATGCATATATGTAAGTCACGCGATCTCCCTATAAAGTACATTATTGAGAAATATGTCTTAACAGATTATGTTTGTGTGAATCTCGTCATGTTTTACACGAACGTTTAGTTAATGGTTGGGGGAATATCTGATGTGCAACATTATATTTGATCCATGCATTAGAGTTGGTCTCAATATGGATCTGTCTCAATGTTAATCAAACATTAACAGAAAAGACAGAATCATTCGCTGCTCTTGATTAAACTACTGTTTATTTGCATCTTTGTTCTTATTTTTAATAACAAAGATTTTTTTTTTTTTAATTGCTATATTGTGATTAATAATATAGTAATGATTAGGCTATTAAGAAAACAATTGGAGGAAAATGTGCAACTTTGCTAGATAGGGATGTAACGATTCACTCAACTCACGATTCGACTCGATTCACGATTTTGATTTCATGATTCGATTTTCTCACGATTTTTAATTTTGTTTTACAAAATGAGATTGAATCGAGCTGAATGAGACACAGAGTCACTCTCTGCCAGCAGGTGGTCTTATGAACAGCACTGATACAGTGCTTACCGCTGTAAACAAAGCAGTTGTGCTTATGAACACTACTTTAATATGCATCGTTCAGAGGCAAGATGAAAAGAAAATACCATGTAAACATTTCTAAAGACTGTCAGTTCCCCTCAGAGATGTGTGAAAATTTCTTTGTGAGGACCGGAATAAATTATTATTGATTATTATTGATATAGATACATTCAAATAAACTCCTACTTCTTGATTTGTTTGGCATCTCAACTGACTTGAATCGTCACACATTTGAATCGATTTTCAACCGGCTCGCGGTCCATCGTTACGTCCCTATTGCTCGGTGATTTTGCTTTGGATTTCAGAAAACTTTAACTCAATTTTTCTGAAAATCAGCTCTGCTGACTCTGTCGCTTTCAAACGGCTGTAGCTCAGTCATTTCTGTCCGATTACAACAAGTCATGCAATATAACAATAAAAAATTTTTTTTTGAAAATTAGCTCATTCCGACTCATTTTGCCAGCATGGGTCACAAATGTTTTCTGACCAATAGCAGACGGGGTAAGTGTGTGTGAAAGAATGACGTTTCTCCATCGGACTCACTGTATTGTTCTGCAGTTGATCAGCGGGGGTTCAGTGGTCAGCGCCGAGGCGGTATGGGATCACGTGACGATGGCCGAGAGGGAGCTGGCCTTCAAGGCTGGAGACGTCATCAAGGTCCTGGACGCCTCCAATAAAGACTGGTGGTGGGGTCAGATGGATGACGAGGAGGGTTGGTTCCCCGCCAGCTTCGTGAGGGTACGTCTGTGATCAACTCTCTCATCTCATCAGATAAGCTCCTAGATCTTATTATTGAATTATGATGCGGCTCAAGGTCTCAAGTGAAGAAATGGACACGGATTAGATGCGTCCATCTGGAAATGAGCGCAGTCACTGTTGAATCAGTGTTGCCAAGCCTCTTCCATCTCTGTTCCATTTCTATTCTTCCACAGCAAGAGTGAATTAAAACCAAGTGTATTTCTGTCATTCTTTCCAAAGGTTGATCCCCACCCTCCTCAACCTTACACAAAACCAGTTTTCTATATCAACCCTATAGCAACTCCAAGGTTCCATAACACAACAGCAAAGGTGCGTCCCCAGCTCCTCAAATCTCATCAAGTGCTGCTGATTTTGTCAACACAGCCGTCTCACAAAGCATTTAAAGCATCCAACTGAAATCACGCTCCTAGTGCGCTTCTTAGCTTTTCAAATAGATGAGCATCCGATGTTTCTTCATTACATGCGCTGCTTTGGATGTGTTTTGTAATAGCCTCCGAATGTTGAAATAGATGTTAGTAGTACTGTAGTATCTGCTTTGCATTCAGAACCATCTTCTCGTTTTCGTCGGGCAGCATCCCATTTTGTGTTTGCATCTCTGTAGATGCCTAGATTTGAATTAGCAGTGAGTGTGTGTAATAATTCTAGATGGAATTTCAAAGCTCTTGGTCTGTGTTCATTTGTCTTTTGATCAAGGAACATGGTTTTTGCCGCTCAAGCAAATGTTCCTGATGGGAAAGAGTTGAAATGTAATGGTGACTTATGAATGGAGAATTACTGAGAGTGAACTTTTATACCCTCAATTGAGTTAATACCGGACCCTCAAGACCCAAATACACATCAGAAATCAATAAAATTATTGTTTTTTTTTCTCCACCATACATTTAAGACAATGAAGTTGTCTTTTTTCCAGTGTTTCTAATTGTTTTCCAAAAACACAAATCTTTTTCTTTTATCATTTTTTTTTTTTACTCCAAAAACATGGTTCTTAATGAACATAAATGAAAGCACAACACTATCATACAAGTTTCATACATGTTTTTCTACTCTGTTTCACAGGGGTTTTTTTTAACAAATAAAGTACCACAGTACTTTTTTGAATTTACTCTATAATAATATCAAAGTTACTTTAAAAAGTGCATGTTGTTTCTATTTCCTCAGTGTATTTAAAAACAAAATTGATAACCTCACTCTTTTTTCCCATAACATAGACCTACAGAGAGAATGTGATGTACAAAACTACTGTATATAATATACTGGTACTGACCCGCCATGGAAGCAGCCCAGAAGACATTATCTCATAATGTAGCATTCAAGATTGTGATGATTCATAGTTTCCCAAGATTGAGATTCCTATGCAAATAGATTTATGCCACCATTAGATTTCTGTTCCCCAGTAAAACATGGAAAGTCTGCATATATGCCACTTCTGAAGCCTCTTGGGCCCCACTTTATATTAGGTGGACTTACTATGTACTTACATCAAAAATAAGTATAATGTACTTGTCTTCATATTGTATTTAAAACATTTTCTGCTATTGAGGTGGGATACGGGTAAGGTTAGGGGCAGGTTTGGTAGGTTTAATGGTGGATTAATGTGTAAGGGATGGGTCAACAGTGTTTTATAAATGTAATTACAGAAATTAATTACAGATGTAATTACATGCAGGTATTTTTTAAATATAAGTACAATGTAAAAGCATTTATGCACACAATAAGTGCATTGTATCAAATTAATAATTTAAATGCAAGTACATAGTAGTTAAGCCCACCTAATATGAATATCTTCTGTGCCATCTTGCAGCACAATGCATTCTTGTCTGAAGCCATTTAACTGAAACTTATTACCAAGGCCATGAGAGCAAGACTGCAGCTCGTCATTCGTTTGGAATAAGACATGTCCAGTCAAAAATGGTTAAAGAACAACTGATGATGGAAGTCTGTAGAGAAATGTAGTATTTTTGTAACTATGGAATCTTTAAATGCATGGACTTCTCAGTAAAAAAAAACAATAACCTTTTGTCAGTTAGCAAAAATCTCACCCCAGTGAGAATTAGGGCTCAAACCTGTTCCTCTTTGCAAATCTCACAGCTTGGAGATGTAATGTGTCTCTCTGCCTTTGTTTCTTTGCTGTTAGCTGTGGGTTAACCAGGATCATGCGGGCACAGAATCGGCTGAGGGTGCCGGCGAGGTGCAGAACGGACACACCGACCCCAGCAACGGCTGTCTGTGCATCGGCCAACCGCTGCAGAACCGAGACCAGATGAGGGCCAACGTCATCAACGAGATCATGAGCACTGAGCGCCACTACATCAAGCACCTGAAGGACATCTGTGAGGTACTGCTGACAGCATCAGATGAGTGCAGATTACAGAAAAAAGAAATTCACGTCATCATTGACTCACCCTCATGTTGTTCCAAACCCATAGGACTTGTGTCTTCAGTACACAAATGAAGATATTTTTAATGAAACCTGAGAGATTTCTGTCCCTCCACTGAAAGACCTTTCATGCTAAATGTTGACATTTCAAAGATTGAATTAAGAAAGGCAGCGGCTATTTACACTAAGTGCAAATAGGCTAGCTATAGATCATATTTACTGCAAGATTTTCTGCTATTTATACTATTTATTGCAAATAGTGGCAATTATCTGCACCTCAGTATTGTAGTACTTTATAAAACGGGACGCAATAATAACATACTGAGTGTAAATGATCATTATAATTCAAATTATTAAAAGGATGCCACCTTATTGGGTCAATAAGGCCCTCCCTAACCCTAACTGATCATTTAAGTTCAACTTTTTGATTATGTCCTTCATTTTTATTGAAAATAAATGCCTTTCCGATGCGATATGAGATTTGAAAATGGAGAAAAAAAGTTTGGCAAAAGGTGGATTCGAACTCAGGTCGATCTGGTCAAAAAGCATGTGTTTTACCATCTACTCCACTGAAACTGATGTTTAATGAGTGTCTTTGTTCAGTGTTGACTATCCCAATCACACGTTGGTGGACGGAGTTAGTGTAAATAGCACTTAGTGTTTGCACTTAGTGTAAATAGACACTCCGATTAAGATATCCCTATGAATCTAGCTGTTTTGTCTACATGATAGTTTTATATGATGAACAGATTTACTTAAGGCTTTTATTTCACATATAAAAATTGATTAACGCATCAGATATGGTAAGCAAACTGTAACTGTTTGGTATGCTAAATAAACCTCGTTGGTTCTCACGCTAAGCAAGCACGGTTGAGCTTCTGTTTGCCATGTTTGATGAGCTCTGTGTGCGTTGATCAGTGTTTATGTAAAAAGACTACATGAAATCAGTGCATCATATAAAGTGATCGTGTCTCTTCAGAAGACTTGGATTAAATCACTCAAGGAATTATTTTGCAATGTCTTCATGAAGTCTTTGCAGGTTGAATGGTTAGTGGAGTGGACTTTCAATGGAAGAGCAGAGAGCAAAGACTGGAATCAAAGTGATTCATGCGGATTACGTTCGTGACTGAACCGAAGGTGTTTCTGTCTGCAGGGATACTTGAGGCAGTGTCGAAAGAGGATTGACATGTTCAGTGATGACCAATTGAAAGTGATTTTTGGAAACATCGAGGACATCTACAGATTTCAAATGGGATTTGTGCGGGACTTGGAGAAACAGTACAACATCGAGGAGCCGCATCTTAGTGAAATCGGACCGTGTTTTCTGGAGCATGTGAGTACATTGCCTTACGGCTAGGTAAAAACTTCTTTATTCATATTATAGCCGATTTTAGCTGCACCTACAAGCTCATTCATAATAAATCTAGAAAATGCTAAGACAGTCTATAATGGTGGTGTATTGATGAGTATCAGCTATTCAAACGTTTGAACTGATTCCTGAAATCCTTGAAACGCATTTGTTTGATTAAGTTCTGATCGTCTGCCATACAGCAAGACGGTTTCTGGATCTATTCAGAGTACTGCAACAACCACCTGGATGCCTGCATGGAGCTCTCCAAGCTGATGAAGGACGGCCGCTATCAGCACTTCTTCGAGGCCTGTCGCCTGCTCCAGCAGATGATCGACATCGCCATCGATGGCTTCCTCCTCACCCCGGTGCAGAAGATCTGCAAATATCCACTGCAGCTGGCCGAGCTGCTCAAGTACACATCACAGGACCACAGGTAACACACACGCGAGCAAAAAACACAGAAAACACTGTTTGGAGATCTGAAGCTGATGTACGGGCCGAAGCAGAACGCTACAGAGACATTCAAACATATATCTGTAGCCAGGGAGATATACGACTATTTACACTATATATACAATATATATAAACAATGGGGATACTAAGTTTGTGAACCCTTTGAAAATAATTAGATTTCAGCATTGATTACTCATAAAATGTGCTCTAAATTTGACTCACAATTAAAGACAAAGGCAATCTGACTGCACTAATGACACAGTCATGGTTGTGCTTTTTACACATTTTATTATTATACAGGTGCTGGTCATAAAATTAGAATATCATGAAAAAGTTGATTTATTTCAGTAATACCATTCAAAAAGTGAAACTTGTATATTAGATTCATTCATTACACAAAGACTGATATATTTCAAATGTTTATTTCCTTTAATTTTGATGATTATAACTGACAACTAATGAAAGTCCCAAATTCACTATCTCAGAAAATTAGAATATCAATTAAGACCAATGCAAAAAAAATGATTTTTAGAAATGTTGGCCAACTGAAAAGTATGAGCATGAAAAGTATGAGCATGTACAGCACTCAATATTTAGTTGGGGCTCCTTTGGCCTGGATTACTGCAGCAATGCGGCGTGGCATGGAGTCGATCAGTCTGTGGCACTGCTCAGGTGTTATGAGAGCCCATGTTGCTCTGATAGTGGCCTTCAGCTCTTCTGAATTGTTGGGTCTGGCGTATTGCATCTTCCTCTTCACAATACCCCATAGGTTTTCTATGGGGTTAAGGTCAGGCGAGTTTGCTGGCCAATCAAGAACAGGGATACCATGGTCCTTAAACCAGGTACTGGTAGCTTTGGCAGTGTGTGCAGGTGCCAAGTCCTGTTGGAAAATGAAATCTGCATCTCCATAAAGTTGGTCAGCAGCAGGAAGCATGAAGTGCTCTAAAACTTCCTGGTAGACGGCTGCGTTGACCTTGGACCTCAGAAAACACAATGGACCAACACCAGCAGATGACATGGCACCCCAAACCATCAATGACTGTGGAAACTTCACACTGGACCTCAAGCAACGTGGATTATGTGCCTCTCCTCTCTTCCTCCAGACTCTGGGACCTTGATTTCCAAAGGAAATGCAAAATTTACTTTCATCAGAGAACATAACTTTGGACCACTCAGCAGCAGTCCAGTCAAGACGCTTCTGACGCAGTCTCTTGTTCAAGAGTGGCTTGACACAAGGAATGCGACAGCTGAAACCCATGTCTTGCATACGTCTGTGCGTGGTGGTTCTTGAAGCACTGACTCCAGCTGCAGTCCACTCTTTGTGAATCTCCCCCACATTTTTGAATGGGTTTTGTTTCACAATCCTCTCCAGGGTGCGGTTATCCCTATTGCTTGTACACTTTTTTCTACCACATCTTGTCCTTCCCTTCGCCTCTCTATTAATATGCTTGGACACAGAGCTCTGTGAACAGCCAGCCTCTTTAGCAATGACCTTTTGTGTGTTGCCCTCCTTGTGCAAGGTGTCAATGGTCGTCTTTTGGACAACTGTCAAGTCAGCAGTCTTCCCCATGATTGTGTAGCCTACAGAACTAGACTGAGAGACCATTTAAAGACTTTTGCAGGTGTTTTGAGTTAATTAGCTGATTAGAGTGTGGCACCAGGGGTCTTCAATATTGAATATTTTCACAATATCCTGATTTTCTGAGATACTGAATTTGGGACTTTCATTAGTTGTCAGTTATAATCGTCAAAATTAAAGGAAATAAACATTTGAAATATATCAGTCTGTGTGTAATGAATTAATCTAATATACAAGTTTCACTTTTTGAATGGTATTACTGAAATAAATCAACTTTTTCATGATATTCTAATTTTATGACCAGCACCTGTATATACCGTGCCCTCCAAAAGTACTGGAACAGTGAGGTAAATAAAAGGTGAAATATTAATCTCTCATCTCATATTCATCTTTTGATGTCAAACCCAAATGTTTTCAGTCTACAGCAAAAATAAAGGAATTGGCCTTACTGTTCCAGTACTTTTGGAGGGCACTGTATATTGAAGTAAGTATATGTAAGTGAACCCTTGAACAAATAACTTTAGGTCCTCGTTTAGCAGGAAAACCTCCACCCATCATTTTCCTCTAAATAAATCATTGTGCATTTTTGGCAAAAAACAAAAAAACTTTGCCAATAAATAAATAAGTTAATTTACTTACAGTCTCATGTCCCAATAGTGAAAATATGGTAATGCTTTGTTACAAGGTGACCTTGTTACACATTACATGCACTTACTATTATAATAACAATTAATTATGTATAATTGCATGCAAGTAACCCTAATCCTAACCATATAGTAAGTACATGTAGTTAATTAATATTACTCAGTACTTAAATGTATAATTAAACTGTAACAAAGACACCTTAAAATAAAGTGTAACCAAGCAGACAACTGGAAGTTGAAATGCATGGCTTTGACCCAGTGTGGTAATTAACACATGCATTTACACTGTTAGTTAATATAATATGTTATTAGGGAATTAATACATTATGACACATTTCACTAATAACAATTTATTGATTACTTAATCTGTGTATCATATAGAATGTTGATAAATTGCTGATGCAGTAATGATTAATAAACGGTTTAGTTCTTCATGAGTTATATATTAACTCATGATTATCTGTGCATTAGTTAAGCATGAATTAATGCATATTAGTGCCACCGAATTGTAAAGTGCTACAACTGCAATCGAATTGTGAAAGGTTTGTCATAATAGTTGAGTGAGATTGTGTTTGTCTATAAGTGTGTTGTATATATATGTGTTTATGTACAGTCTGTGGGTGTGTTTTCTGGCAGTGATTACCGTTATGTGGCAGCAGCGCTCGCTGTCATGAGGAACGTCACTCAGCAAATCAACGAGCGCAAAAGAAGACTGGAGAACATTGACAAGATCGCTCAGTGGCAGGCCTCGGTGCTGGACTGGGAGGTGCGTTTGAACAAGATCTGTGTATTTACATACAGTTTTTGGCCCACATTCATTCAGATGCATTTAATTACATTGAACTCTGATATCTACGGAAGCGTATTGCATTCACTTGAGGAAAATAAATCTACTCCGTTTTTCTGAATTAACGAGTTAATTATCTCAGAATTACGAGATAATTTTTCATGAAAAAAAAGTTTTTGCTCTGTTTTTCTGAATTAACGACTTAATTATTCTGAGATAATTAACTCGTTAATTCAGAAAAACAGAGCAAAAACTTTTTTTTTTCTTTAAAAATTATCTCATAATTCTGAGATAAATCGTTAATTCAGAAAAACAGAGCAAAAACTTTTTTTAATGAAAAAGTATCTCGTAATTCTGAGATAATTAAGTCGTTAATTCAGAAAAACAGAGCAAAAACTTTTTTTTCATGAAAAATTCTCGTAATTCTGAGATAATTAACTCGTTAATTCAGAAAAACAGAGTAGATTTTTTTTCCTCAAGTGAATGCAATACGCATATCACACTCAAAAAAAAAAAAAAGATTTTATGATACTGTTCACTTTATTTAAACAATTAATTTTAATTTAACACCATTGTAGATTTCTCATTCAAACACAGTTGCATTGTGTTAAACTGATTTGAAACAGTTATGCTTTGGTTCATATAAATGTTTCCAGTTTGAAAGAACATGTGTCAATTAAGTAGGTCAAGATAGCATTTGGTGCTTGTTCAGTTTACTTGAATCAAGTTAACCTAACACGATTATTTTCAACCACATTACTTAATCCATTTGAGTTCAAATACATAAATGATTTTAGTTGTGTTAAAGTATTATTATAGAGTCTAGGAACAGGATTTCCACTTCCCATCATGCTTTGCACAGGCAGAGTAATAGGCATGCCATGGATGTAACAACCATCTTCTGGCTTACTCCTAACAATAAGAGCTATATTTAACTTGTTTAGTATGTGTTATAAATAGCAGGTGCATCAAAAAATATCTTACCTTCAAATAAATCAATTCATTTATGGACAGTGGTTCCACATTATGGAAACATGCTATCTTTACTCAGATACTTTAGTTACGATGAACTTGATTGATTCAAGTTATTTGGATATGGTTGTTTAAGTTTACTCAATTCAGTTTAGTTCATCATACATTATGTATTTGAGTAGAGATAACATGTTTCTGTTATGTGGAACCACTGTTCATAATTGAATTAAGTTAAAGTATCTTTTTTTATGCATTGTACATCTGAACATGAACAACGTGCAAGAGAGATCAAATCCTCCACATAATGTCTCATATTTGTTATTATCCTGGATTATTTTAGTTTGTTTAATAATTTAGCTTTAGAAATATTTCATGAATAAAAGCTCCTTTAGGTTGTCCACTGCCAGTCCCAGTTTGTGTGCCCAGACTCCTGAGTGTTTATGTTCTGGTTAGGGTGATGATATTCTGGACCGAAGCTCAGAGCTGATCTACACGGGTGAGATGTCGTGGATCTATCAGCCGTATGGTCGGAGTCAGCAGAGAGTCTTCTTCCTGTTTGATCATCAGCTGGTCCTGTGCAAAAAGGTACATGATCTTTACAAAATATATTGTTTTCCTCAAAAAGGGGTTTGAGATGGTCAGCTGAAGAATAAAAGTGTGAGCACTTATCATAAAAATGTTCCTAGACCATATCAAATTCATAAGCTTTCCTTACTTTACATTGCCGTATTTGAATCTCCAAATCTGACCATAAATTAGAAATGCATCCTACAGTTAGAACCATCTCACACGATGCAGGGCTGTAGGTTTTATTGAGTTTATGTTAGGGGTGTAACGGTACACAGACATGATGCTTCGGTATGGTTTTGAGGAAAAAGAAAACAAACAAATGAATTTGATTTCATTTTAATTAAACAGTGATTTACTGAACAAATTGCTCTTTCTTTAAATAAATTCAATTATAATTACATTTTTCTTACCTCAGCTTATGGTCTCTAAACTAGAGCGATCCCTTGTACTTTACTATACGATTATAGTTAACAACAGAGCCCAAACTTAAATTCAATTACTATTTATTTTTAACTATATAATAATCAACACTCAAATAAAAAACAATTGTATACAAACATGTAAATTGCATATTATACAGTTTTAAAATTAACTTCTAAATGATACAATTTCAATTTGTTTTTGAAATATAGTAATTGACAGAGTGGCTGTCATAACTTGAATTAAGATTAGTCTAATATTTAGCAAAATGCTCTTCTCTGGTCTTCATTTCTCTAGCAAATAACAAGCTGTGGACACTGATGACTTGCCTGAGCTAAATGAAATACTATGAGACATTTTGTTTACAAGCTGTTTTAATGACGTCTTTAAACGGTTGAAACACCAATTGAGCGAATACGTGAGGTTAAGTTAAGTTGGATAAATAATAATCAAAACAATAATAGACTTCACAAACTTTCATTGTATTGACAAAAACAATAGGACAGTATGGATAGGTGGAAGAAAAATAGTAATAGTAATATTTAACAATAAAGCATTGCTCTATTCCATCCTGCTGCCATAAGATCAGTCATAATAGTTTACGGTTGATGTAAACATGCATGCTGAAGCTCAGGCATCATAGAAGTTATGGTGGTGTGTTTATATCAGCGTGAGACGTCACACCAGCCGACAACTTAAAGAGACCTTTACTTAAACATTTATGTAAAAATGTGGCCCTTACAGGTGCATGAAGATATATAATTGCAGGAGAGGTGGGATTGATGATCAGCGAGTGTTTTCAGTGTGGAATTGTGGGATTGACAGCGGATCAGAGAAATGAGCTGAAAGCAGTCGAGAGCGTTGAGAAAAGCTTAGCTTCACTGAGATGTTGAGTGGGTGGCAGCCAGTCGCTGTGAGGCACAGACAGAGCCATCTGTTTCATAATCTGCCAATTGTGCTGGAGTTTACATATTACTATATTTCATTCAGATTACAAATGCAGTTTGGAGGCTTTCTTTGTGGCAAGTCTGGCTGCGTTAGCGAGTTAGTAGCAAGTGTGTGTGATCTGTGTTTGTTTTCAGTACACTGACAATAAATCAAACACAATTACTGTCGGAGAGATCAAAGAAAAGACACAGTGTCAGTTTGATACATTTTTTTAACCTAGTGACAATAAAAGTGTCCAAACATTGTGTGTATATATATAAATTAGTGATGCATGATATTGGATTTTGCCGATATCCCTATATTTTTCATCTAATATTGACCGATACTGATGCCGATATATTTCCTTTTGTTTGGAAACAACACCAAGTCTCTCCTTGTTAGGGTTTGCTGGGGGAAATTAACCCAATCGCAGACAGTATGCAATTAACACAGATTTATTCAGACAAAACAAAACCCACAATGGGGCAAAACAAGACTGGAGGGCAAAAACAAAGACTAACTACACTAGACTAAGACTTGACAGATAACTAGCAACAGGATCAGGACTTCACAAGACAGAGTTCTTCACCAGGTACTCACGGGAAGGTCTACACACAGGTAACGTATCACAGGATACACACACTGAGAATCACAATGAACCGGCGCCAGACAGCAAACACAAAGGGATTAAATAAAGAGACTAATGATAAAACAACAGGTGACACAGGTAAAGCAATAATGACCAAATGAGGATAACAAGGGGGCGGGGCAAGAGAACGAGACAACACAAGCACATGGCCCAAACAAAAGGCCATGTGCTTGCACACAAAACATGGGTCTGTCATGATCCTGCCTCAAGAATTAAAGAACGACAAGGACTAAATGGCAGAATCGTGACAGAACCCCTCCCTTAAGGAGCGGCTTCCAGACGCTCCTCAAGGGAACATCAAACACTGGACATAACAGACTGTGACACAGACACAAACCAACAAAACATGACAAATAACAGCAACGGCAAACAAGAATAAACAATAACAGGGTTGGGGTGACACATTAGAAACAAAAAACAAGGAAGGGGAGGCGGAGGCACAACAAAGTTCTTAGGAGGAAGTCCATGGTGAGACGGTGGGTCAGGGGTCTTGGGTCTTCGGGATGAGGGTGTGGGCCGCGGATGACGGTTCCGGGCAGATTTGGGTGGAGTAGTGTGAAAATTGGGCTTGGGCGAAACAGTCCGGGGTTGGACAGTGACAGGGGGTACAGTGGATGACTGAACATGACTCTTGACGGGGGGAACAACAGGTAACAAAACAGGACACATGGTAGGAGGGGTAATAGGCGGCTGTGGAGCTGAAACAGGCACTGGACTCCCCGATGACGGCTCGGAACCAACGCTCCACATCTGCGCCTCAGAAACAGCGTCGTCTGTAGCCGTCTCTGGAACGTCGCTTTCTGTGGCAGATTTGAGTAGGGTGCTCTCAGCAACTGGTTTCGAAATTGCACTCTCTGTAGCTGATTTCGGAACCGCGCCCTCTGATGTAGTGGGTACAGGACTAGAAGACGTGACAGGAATTTCAAGGATCTTGACAAGACTCGATAGGTAATCAGATAAGGTCTTGGCAGCAATGACAACTGGCATCTCTTGATGAGCTGACACTGACTGCAGAACTGCTTCCGCAGCTAAATCGGCCTCTGCTTTCTCTGCAGCGCTCACGACTGCAGACTCTGGTTCCGCTCTCTCTGTAGCAGACTCAGAATCTGCCCTCACTGCAGCAGATTCTGGAGCCGCGCTTACAACGGCAGGCTCAGGAATAGTGCTTTCAGTTACAGCGGCCATTAGAGAAGCTGTCGCAGACTCAGAAGGAGTCCGAGATGGAGGACTGAAAGCTCCCTTCCTCCTCTTTCTCTTTGGCCGCGGGGCAGAGGCCATAGCCGGACTTGCGACCAGTTGGGAAAGTTTGGCGGGAACCACCGCAGGTACGGCAGACTCTGCGGAGGAGGACTCTGATGCCGACTCCCACGACAGCCGTCTTCCTCGTTTTCCACGAAGACTTGTAGCTGCGGATGGCGCCTCGGGAGTCAAGGTGGAATGAGTCTGGTTCCCCAGCGTAGCCACCCCGAGGACGCGACCCTCCGGGATCACGGGCAGCATGGCCGGCGAGGACGACAGGGGTGTCTGTGGCTCCTTTCGACACAAACGATCCACCAATTCTCGGAAAGGACGGCGGACCAGTCTCTCCCGTTCAGCCAGAGGAGGAGGGGTATTGAGACCCGCGACGAAGTAACAGTTGACCAGGATCTCCGGCAAGAAAAATCTCTTCCCTTCCACGACCTGGGCGTACCGTCTCAAGGTCGACTCACCCTGGGGAGGAAATGGAAGTTTTCCACTCTTACTGTCAGCGATAGCCGACTGCCACCATAGTTCCTGGTCATCCAAATTTTGCTTGACGGAATAAGACATACCGTCTGCTGGGTTCTGTTGAGGCCGGTTCATTCTGTTAGGGTTTGCTGGGGGAAATGAACCCAATCGCAGACAGTATGCAATTAACACAGATTTATTCAGACAAAACAGGGAAAACAAAACCCACAATGGGGCAAAACAAGACTGGAGGGCAAAAACAAAGACTAACTACACTAGTCTAAGAAAAGGCCATGTGCTTGCACACAAAACATGGGTCTGTCATGATCCTGCCTCAAGAATTAAAGAACGACAAGGACTAAATGGCAGAATCGTGACACTCCTGTGCAGAAATTATAAGCAAAATATTTTTTTCATTTTGGTTAGTTTTTAACAACTTATTTATTAGAATTAAATAAAAAATAATGAAGGTTTTCTGACAGTGCATTGAAGCTTTGAAAATAACTATAAATAAACTATATCAATCGCTACATTGATGTAGTTTATTTATAGTTTTTTGTATTTATCACCCGGGGGAGGCTGTCATTGCACGTGCTATTACTGTTTATACACTGAATGCGTCATTCTGTAGGTGCTTTCACAGGTTAAGTGCCGCGATCTAAATCAGTGAATCTAATCATCATTCAGACAAAACTTTGCTTCAAGACTGAGCCACACTGCTGACGTGATCTAATCACTAGCACACCATGATCACATGTGAGTTAACCCATTCCTCTTATCGGCAAGACATATTGGCATAATTTTTCATATCAGGCCGATGTCGATATTTACATTTAAAGCCATTATCAGCCGATTCAGATATCAGTCAGATAATATCGCCCGTCCCTAATATAAATCCAGATTTTTAAACCCATTTCTCAGCTTTTGGACTCTCTTGACAGCTTTCTGCAATCCACTGCCACTCTGACAATCTTATTTGCATTATTGTGTAGCTCGGCTCCCATAGGTATGAATTGAAAATGTCTGCTCTGCTCCATCGTTCGTCTGTATTTATTCCATTCAAACACAGTCGTGTCGCAAGCACAGATGGTCGTTAATGAGCCTCTGCATCTCTTCTCAGGACCTGATACGCCGGGACATTCTTTACTACAAAGGGCGCATTGATATGGATCGCTACACGGTGAGAGATGCCGTTGATGGACGGGACGACGACTTTATTGTCAGCGTGAAGAATGCCTTCAAGCTGCACAACAGAGACAGCGAGGAGATCCACATCTTCCTGGCCAAGAAGCCGGAGGAGAAGATCCGCTGGCTGAGGGCTTTTCTCGAGGAGCGCAAGATGGTCCAGGAGGATGAAAAAATCGGTAAACTGCCTTCAGTTCTCATCCATCAACTGTATTTATCATTGCTGCTTTAAAAGAGTTTCAGTATGTCCTCAGTGCCACCAAAGTACAGTGCTTTTTCTATCACCCTTCCACACACTGTAAAAAATAAGTGTAATTTTAACTGTAAACTTTTGTATAAATGCTACGAAAAAAAAAAAAACTGTTAATAGGAAAACAGTAAGTTCCCGTTCTATATACAGGGAAAAACTGTAAAAGATCTAATCAGATATTTCATGTAATTTTACAGTAAAATCCTGTTAATTGCACAGTTTTTAGAAGTAAAAAAGAACAAATCATATAATTTTCAGTCAAAAAATGTAAACTGATATTCCCAGAATTCCCTGTGCGACACTCCACATTAGAAAGTATTCTGTTTTTTAATAGTTATTGTTATCAGTTATGTACATTTGGGCTTTATGTTACATCTTCTGTTGTTTAATGAAAGTTTATTGCATTAAGTGTTATGTGTGTTACCATGATGGTGTTTTGTGTTTGCGTGAATGACTCTGTGCACCTTCTGCAAAGCTACTTGTGATAATTATTATGGCTGGCTGTTGATATGTTAAAGGTACAAAACAGATATTGAATTGACATTGAATTTACTGTTGACATTCAAATTCTCTTCTTTGTAAATTACAGTTTTATACTGTAAAATGTACAGTTTTTGGCCGTAAATGCGTTTACAGTTTTTCTGTATTTTTTTCAAAATTATTCTGGGAGCCACAGCTGCCAAAATTATTTAGTAAAAACTACAGAATGTATCTTCTGCTTCTGTTGTTGGTTTTGTTTAGGCTTTGAGATCTCTGAATATCAGAAACGACAGGCTGCCATGACGGTGCGTAAAGTGGCCAAACAGAAAGGTGAGGCAACAAAGCGATATCAGGTGAATTCAACATTTTTCTATTTTAACTCCTGTCTTCTCATTGTTGCTTTACTCTAGTAAACCGGTGTAGACAGAGTAAACGTATTCTCTTTGGGCTCATTGTTTGGGCAGTGACTATTAACTGAGCTACAGCGGTCAGCATTATGACAATAAGTCGATTTGATGCTTTCAGTTATAATAATGAACTACGCTTTTAAAAGTTTCATAGTCCTTTCTCAATCCTGTTCACCTTTATAATAAATACCCCAAATAATACTTAAATGTTTAAAGGGGTCATATTATTTTGTAGAGGTTTATTCATAATTGCTGTTGTTGTTGAGTGCATCAGTGTGCTCTCTTTCCTTCTGTGCTCTTGTGAACGCTCTCATCATAAGCAGAAAAGCCCTGAATTTAATCACAATTCATTATACTAAAAGGAACAAATGCTCCTTTTGTGTGATTTGGACGCTTTGAGTTGTGAAAATGACAGTATGTTTTTATAATGCTGTGCAATGACCTCTAATATGTCATAATATGAAGGAAAAGTTGTTTCCACACTACATGACTCCTTTAAATACCGCTGCTCATCATGTATGATTCAATCATGTGGATCAGGGTTATATCATAGTCATATATTTAAAAAGGTGCTTCAGTCGGGATTCTTCTTTAATGAGAGAGAAATCACAGAATAATTCTGCCATTACAGTAAATGATATAGAAATATATTCAAGCAACAATGAAAAGATGTACACTTACATGCTGATTGATATTGATGTCTAAATTTATGTTTTGTAAAAATATGTAAACAGTGTACGGATTTATTAGATGATATTTTCAGGGGCCAAGCACTGAATGTGCACAGACAGCTGTATAGTGTCTAGGGTAAAACATTGTGAATTTAGTCCACAGATTAAAGGACTAGGTTTAAGGTTTGCCACCGCAATGCTGTGGTTTATAACGTTTGATCCGTGTGGACTGGAAACATGATGTGATTGTTTTGCTAATGACAAGTCATTATGAGACCGTGCTTGCACTAATTCAAATCATTCAGATCATAATATATAGGCAAAACCATTCAGTGGCGAATAGCAAACTGTTATTAATGATTAATCTATAAACATAATTTATTGTATATGGACTAATGGATTACAGGCATCTGTAGTCGGTAATGAACTGAATCATCTGTGCTTTTTTCCTTTTTTGTGCACATATTCACTTCTGTCTGTACACCTTTTTCAGCATATTGACATGTCGTAACAGCACCACTTATTGGTCAAAGATATAAGTTATTCTACTCATGTCTGTTAAACCAATGTTTCCTAATATTTGCTGCATCACATTAAATTTTCATGTAATGGACCTCCTGTGTTTGTGCTTGGCCCCTTAATATCTGCTTTCAGCTATTTTATATTCCTTTTTTTCATGAAAATATAGTGAATGTACATTTGGTTTATAGTCAATATATATTATCGGTTAATATTTTGGTGTCACTCTGTTGTGAATCCTCAATGCTTCACTGACAAACGGTGAAGTATGTTCTTGAATTTGCAGATTCATTGATAGATATCATCTTGAGAAAGAGGGCCATTTTATATGGACATGGTATGAAAATGATAAAGGTATTCTCATGAGCGCATAAAGTAGAGTTAGTTTTTCTCCAAAATGCCATGGCAGTGAATTTGAAATGCAACTATAATAAAGCAGTTATTCCAATATAAGAAAAAATCCAAACCTAGGAATACTGTTCAAATCAGTCAAATCAGACTCTATTATCCATAGATATTTAATGAGATTGTTGATCTGAAAATTAGAATTCATTATTTACTCACACTTCTATAGCCGAATGAATTTCTATGTTTTTCAGAAGATAAAAGGAGAAATAAAAATATGTCCTGCTTGTGGTTGTCCATATATGTGCTGTAGAAACAAGAGAGCAACTCTTCTGTTGTGACCCTAATTATTTATTACTTAACTTACTTGTCATATTTCTTGTCATTGTGTCTGTATAAGATTATAGATAATAATATATGTTAAGGCAACAGCTGATAAATATTGCAGTTCCAAAAATGACTGGCAATAACTGTGTGAATACCTGAGAAAATAATAATTTCACATTTACAAAGCGTGAAAAATAATGATCTGCAGCATATTTGTGTGCATTGGGTATTATTTTTAATTCATATTATATTTGATTTCTAATATGAAACATGCCATTGACAGACTATCGGAGAATGATGTTAATTCTGTGTTCAGTGTCACACTGCTATAGAACAGGGTGAGTAAATATTGACTGAATTATTATGGCTTTAAGATGCTCAGAATACTCAACACAACCAAACTGAAGCAATAACACAGATTGTGTTTCAAAATGCCATGCAACCTTTTTTTTGCTAGAAATCCAACTGCCTAGTTATATCTGTATATATATATTTCTATTTATATCGGCTTTGCTTATATCATGCAGTTGGAAAAACTAAATATATTTTGTATTGCTTAGAATCATGGTATGTATGACTATAGTTCAATTCTGCCAAAATATCATAGTTACTACAGTTCTACACAGTTATATATGATATATAGTGGCCCTGAAATGTATTTGGACACTTAGTGAGTTGCTGAGAAAATCACTTATTTGTATGTTTGATATTGTGTATCTAAATCTGTTCAGACTTTGAGTATGACTTTTTGGGGCCACTGTATATACAGTATATGCATGTGTGTGTGTGTGTCTGTAATAAGAAATTATGGCTTGGTATTATCCAATTTGTCATGGAAGCAGAAGTACGGGTTTTTGAAACAGTGACTGTATTAACTCTGGTATTTATGTGGAAACTGTGGCTGGTTGTCATGGTGCATTTTAAGGGATGTTCTGCATGATTCATCATAGCTGTGCACCGATTCTGTTGCTTTGAGCATTGCCCCTCTCTGCCGGCGGCTGTGTGTTTGTCCCGTCTCAAACGTCTCATGTCTCTGTCTTCTGCGTGGAGCAGGTGTGAGCCAGAGCAGGTGCGTCTCCCCGACAGACCCCTCGCCTCACGGACCCCTCATGCTCTCCGATGACCCTCTACACTCAGACCTAGTCGAATTCCACCTCTCCAAATCAGGACAATCTCCATTCTGGCAAAACTTCAATAAGCTGGCGTCGTTAAAAAATGGGAAAAAATAGTTCACTCTGTGTCTGAAGGCTCCCAGCAATGAAGTTCAAGCTCAAGTGTATTTATTATGGACCTTATGAACCTCCCTCTGGATATCACTGACAATCACGAGGCTGATGCGATCGCACCCAGACGCTCACGTGTGTCATGCACTACTACTGTATCTCCACTTTGAAGGCCAAATTCAGTCGAACTGATACTGGTGCTCTTTGGCCTGCTGTGACAATGACAGCCATCAGATTGATATGTGTGTCAAAGGTTCAAAGACATGTGCTGCACAGGTTAAACATGAAGAGCATCCAAACTCGTGTCACTACAAATTAAGACGCGGGGTGTAAGATCGTAAGCTTTACACACAATTAACAATCAAATCGTCTAAACAGGGTATTGCTTCTAATTCAGAGGTGATTTTGTCAATCTGAGGAACTCAAACTTTGACAATATGATTATTCCTAGTGTTAGTGAACAAGATTTGTGTCACAATCTCGTATCATGCTCTCCTCAATCAATCACACACGTTGTATATTGACTGAACTCATTTCATATGATAAATATAGATGTTTTTGTATGTCTATAAAAGGTAAAGTAGATTTTTGAATTTGCCTCCAAAGGGGGTTATTTTTGATTGTATTATATGATTACATAAGTACTCTGTAGTAAGCACACTGAAACCATTCGTATGCTTTGTATTTGAGGTTTTTTTGTTGTTGTTGTTATTGTTCATTTGTAATAGCTACACTAAATACTATTTATTATTGTAGTTTATGGCAAATAATGAGCAGGTGTAATGTACAGAACTCCTGGGCCATGAAAAAATTACAGTGTATATATATCAGTGCTGTCAAATTAATCGTGATTAATCGCATCCAAAATAAAAGTTTTTGTTTACATAATATATATATGTGTGTACTGTGTATATTTATTATGTATATATAAATACACACACATGCATGTATATATTTCAGAAAAAAAATATTTTTATATATTTAATATATTTATTTATAACATAAATTATATGAATATAAATATAGACATGTAAATACATGTAAATATTTTTGAAATATATACTGTATGTGAGTGTGTTTATATATATACATAATAGATATACACAGAACACACATATGTGACCCTGGACCACAAAACCAGTCTTAAGTGTAAATGTTTCGAAATTGAGATTTATGCATCATCTGAAGCTGAATAACAAATTTTTCCATTGATGTCATTTTTGTTAGGATTAGATATTTGTCTGAGATGCAACTATTTGAAAATCTGGAATCTGAGGGTGCAAAAAAATCTAAATATTGAGAAAAATCTCCTTTAAAGTTGTTCAAATGAAGTTCTTAGCAATGCATATTACTAATCAAAAATTTAGTTTTGACATTTATGGTAGGAAATTTACTAAATATCTTCATGAAACACAATCTTAATATCCTAATGATTTTTGTCATAAAAGAGAAATGTATAATTTTGATCCATACAATGTATTGTTGGCTATTGCTACAAATATACCTGTGTTACTCATGACTGCTTTTGTGCTGCAGGGACACAAATATATTATGTAAATAAAAAACGTTTATTTTGGATGTGATTAATCGTTTGACAGCACTAATACAAATATATATATATATATATATATATAAACACACACACACACACACACAAACATATATATATATGTATATATATAATCATGGCCTAAGACTTGTGTACAATGCTGTGTATATGGAGTGCACTACACATGTATTTATATATGCTTGTGAGAAGAAACTCCACGGCTGTTGAAATCTTCAGTCCTTCTGCTAAATTTACAGTAAATGAATGTGAATAACGAGAGCAAAATTTAGCAAATAGTTGTCTTTGTAGTGCAGTAGTGGGAAGGGTGGGACTGAGTACATTGGGCACAGTACAAAAGAGAGATGCTCTATCCTGCTCTCTTATGGACAACTAGTACACTCAAACCTTCAATACTGAGGAGACAGAGCAGATAGCAGAAGACCAGTAGGATGTTCTCCTTTATCTCTGATGACATCCCATGCAATGGAATCCACAGCCTTTACAGAGCAGTGTTCCTGCTTTGAATTACAAAAGTGATCTTCTCAACAAACAACATTAAATGGGCCATCACCATTGATCAGGTGTCCAACAAACGTTTATGTGGTTGATTGCAATGCATATTCATAGCATTTCTATTGCTGTAAACGAAGACAACTGACGTACTGAAATTAATGATTATATTTGTTCAGCATCTTTCCTGAATTTTTCATCAGGTTTAAAGCCCCCCATGAATGAAATTTGAAAATAGCCTACAGCTGCAATCATTTATTGGTGATGAATTAACAGGTTACATTTGGCACAGTGCGAATACATGGGATGTGAAAATCGGTTTGTAGGATATGAGCTCATGTCTATAGATACACCTAAGCAGTTATGTGATTAACTCATAATTATATAATCTAATCTATTGGTGTTCAGTAATAATGCACTTCTTTAGTTACTTTCTTATGAATGTTTAGTATGAATTTACATTTTGTCAGCTGTAATGATGTGCTATGTTTTAAAGTAAAGAGTGAAAATGAACTTGTACTTTCTGTTCTGTTTTAATTTAAATGACTAAGCCACTGTAAATGACTACATACAGGTTTCATGAGACAAGTTCAGGTATAGCTTAGAAATGTCTTATTCTGAATAAAATTTCTGTTCTCACATACACGACACAAAAAAGACAAACAAATCACTGATGAAATGACCTTTGAGCATTCTCATGTCAGAAATAAAAGTAAAAAGAATCAGCCACAGTTATGATGTTCAACTAAAGTCAAATTATTTGTATGTTTGAATTTGATCAAGGTCAACAGCAAAAACACTGGTAAATAAAGTGATATTACACACATAAAAGCATATTTGCATTATTTAACATTCTTTATTGGTTTACATGAAATACAGTGTTTGCATTGTACTGTGTGTTTTTATGTATTTACAGAAATACACTTGTTTTTCTGCAAGTGAGGCGAGTAAAGAGCATCTGATGCAGAATCAGCATCTGGTGCTTAATGGAAGCAGCACAAGCAGCAACGTACAGAGCTTACAGTTTTCTAGGAGTCTAATTTAACAAATGGTTTAACAAACACAGGTTTTACACATTTCTTTCTTGACTTTTTCAATGTGCATGGAGGAATGTATTCAGTAAATGTGTTTCCATTGTAGTTTATGCACATTGGATAAAAAGTTTATCCTACTCAGTTGTGCGCATAAGTTTAGTACAGCGTTTTATTATGCAATATTCCAAAATGCACATAAAAATAGGTGGATGGAAACATAGCTAGTGACATCTTGTGGATGAAAACTCACTGGGAACAAACTTGACTTACTGCCAAGAATGCAGACACAGCTCTCGCACTTGTTGTATAGGGATCGAATGGTACACGTGGCAGCGGTACACCACACTCCCATAATGCCCTTCACAAAACACTCTGGAGAATGCAGCTGTAAGTCACAAAGCACATTCAGACTGGATAAGGAAATGGAATCCACATTCTTCCTCTTCCAGCCGAGGTTTGATGATTGGCCAAATTCTCCTTTCCAGCACCCTGGCGTAGGTTTTCCCAGGCCGGCTGAGAAGTGTGATTCCTCGATAATTGGAACACAGGAGCTGCAGCAGATGCAGAAGCTTTGGTCAACAAAACCAGGAGCTCAGAAGCAAATTCAGCCACAGCTTCCATAGTCATGGCATGTGGAAATGAAAATCCCTGGTGGTTCAGGAGAGTGGGGAGTAGGTAAGACAAGAAATTGGGGTGGAGTCTGAGACCCAGAAACTGATCAGGAGCGGAAGCAGACAGGGTGTGACATCAATACCAAAGTGAGAGACCCATGGGTTAAACAATCCCAAAAGGGCTTCTTTTGCCTGATGGCCTCTGTCACCACCAGTGTCCACTAGAGTTTTTGATAAGAGATAAAAAACCGACACGGAAAATTCCTCCATATTAACATAGTGTCATGGTGCACACACGAGGGAGGACACAGGAACACGCAGACGAGGATATAACTTCAAATAATAGTCTTTACTGATGACATCAAGGCAGGGCAAGACACAGACAGGAGTAATGAGTAGACCAGACGAAATCTAACTGAACAGACAGGACTAATATACAAGGGATAATCATAGATAACGAGACAAACACGGCTGGACAAGAATTTACTAAAGATCACATTTAACAAGGACAGGAAACAAACCAAATATGGAAACATGAGGTGAGAACACATGACACACACGACAGAGGACTGACACATAGTAGATCGTGCCCTACAGACAGTTCTCAGAGTGCAGCATACTAACTAACTACTAATAGACAGCTTAAAGCATAATTGTTGAGAATGTGTAGTACTACTAGTTTACTAGCTATTAAAAAAATTTTAATTATAATCATTAAAAAATGTGTAAGTGTTCAATAATTCAATTTATTTAAAAATACAGTTATTTATATTTTATTATATTATGCATATTATTTTACAAACAAATCTAAATTAACATATATAAAATATATTTTTTTGCTGAGATTTGATGTTGTGACCTAATTTTGCATCATGATTACGCGATGACATCACAACATCATTTAACAACTTTTAGCAACAAGTCGACCTTCCTTTCGCAAATTTCTCTGAAAATGAGTTGGTCTGTGTTGTGGAGATGGAGTCAGCTTGCATAGAGTCAGTATCTGGTGATGGAGGGTGAAAGCTGTGGATGGCTGGCAGTGGCTGGAGAGCAGGATGAGCGTTCGAGCATGAAGTCATGTGTTGAGCTACTCGAACGGACAGCTGGATGAAGTTCTCTAGTCCTATAGCATCATCATACGCTGTGAGCTGCAGTCGCAAAGATGGTTCAAGGCCCTACCTGTAAGAGATGAGAAGGGCCTGCTCATTCCAGCCACTTGCGACTGACAGAAAATAATGACTTCTGTAAGTGGGTGAGAAAGGGTTTTAGGGACTGAGTGACTGGGCCGGCCTGACCCTGGATGGTTGTCACCCACTGTAAGGCAGCAAGCTGATCGAGGCTATTTTTGCTCTGTCAGCGTGGAAACGTAATTCCACATGGAAGAAATGGGCGCAAGACATAGCTACAGTGTCATCACGAACATTAACATGTGTTCCTCTGCCAGCCTATGTTTCAGAATAGCCTACTTCACAGTATATGTGATACTTTGGACCAAAACATACTGGAAATGATTTTTCCCCTAAGCTTAAAATAATAGTACAAAATATCATTGGAATAGTAAACCCAAAATTAAAATTTGCTGAAAATTCAACACAATAATCCAAAAGTAATCCACAAGACTCCGGTAGATGTAGTTGTCATATTCTAATAATGATGTAATACAACACAAAGATATGTTTGATTTCCACAGATGGCAGCAAAAATGTCTATATAATTTTATATTTGATGTTTGATTGTAGGTCAGCGGTTCTCAGTCCTGCTCCAGATCATCAGCTGGTCAGTCAGATAAAAGAGACAGATTACATTTTATTTTAAGGTGTCCTTGTTACAGTGTAATTATACATTTAAGTACTGAATAATATTAATTAACTACATGTACTTACTATATGGGTAGGGTTAGGATTAGGGATTGGTTTAGGATTACTTGCATGTAATTATGCATAATTTATTGTTATTATAATAGTAAGTACATGTAACATGTAACAAGGATACCTTGAAATAAAGTGTTAGCATATGTTCACTATTTCTGTCACGGTGCACACAACGGGGAAGAACGAGGAACACGAAGACGAGGATATAACTCAAAATAACAGTCTTTAATGTAGACAAGGCAGGGCTGACACACAGAAACACCCGGAGTAACGAGTAGACCAGACAACACTAACTAAACAGACAGGACTTAAATACACAGGATTATTACAGATATAATGACTAAAGCTGGACAGTATTAACTAATAATGACACTAAACAAGGACAGGAAACAAACCAAATAAGGACCAGGAGGTGGGAACACAAGACACACACGACAGATGACTGACAATTAGGACACGAGACTGTAAATAAATTGACTTATTTATTTATTTATTGGCAAAGATTTTTTGTTTTGTTTTTTGGCAAAAATGTAAAGTGTTTAAAAAGGAAGTACAAGAAAAAAGTAAAATAAAGTGTTACCGAGAGACAACATGTATTATAGACAGACAGACAGACAGACAGACAGATAGATAGACAGACAGACAGACAGACAGACAGACAGACAGACAGACAGAGACAGACAGACAGACAGACAGACAGAGAGACAGACAGACAGATAGATAGATAGACAGACAGACAGACAGACAGACAGACAGACAGACAGAGACAGAGACAGACAGACAGATAGATAGATAGATAGATAGACAGACAGACAGACAGACAGACAGATAGATAGATAGATAGATAGATAGATAGACAGACAGACAGACAGACAGACAGACAGACAGACAGACAGAGACGGACGGACGGACGGACGGACGGACGGACGGACGGACGGACGGACGGACGGACGGACAGACAGACAGACAGACAGGTGGACATGAGTTTGAAACATCATGCAGGTGAGTAAATGACAGCAGGATATATTCGTTTTGGTTGAACTATTCTTTTAAATGAGCATAATTAGCCCACAAGAGGGCAACATTGATGTGTTGCTGAATTAGAAGTCATGCCATGACGTGCAAACACAGAGTTTAGAGAACTTATGGCCAATATTAATGACTGTGTCAGAGGCAGCTACAGCAGGCAGCACTAAAACACTGCAGAAATCAATTCATTCAAGCAATTCTAAGAGTTTTCTCATTCTTGTCTTAATTATGATGCTTTTAACAAAACTGAAACTGAAGGACTGAATACACCGAAGGGATTTTCTGTACTGGTTTTTCACAGGTGTTTTACCCGTATTTTACGCATTGCATGGTTAATGTTTTAGGGTTTAAGAAAATGTCTGTAAACTTAATCCAAAAACTAGTTGTTATTGATTGCCAGGATATTATCTTTTGTAGGGGGGGATGATACAAGAGCCTGCTTACTAAATACACACACACACACACACACACACACGAATATATATATAATAACATCTGTCATAACTTAAAACATTACACTGATTCAAAATGATGCATTATGTACCTACATCATCTTATAATATTAACAGCTTTATAACTTAAAGAGCTGGCACAGACATTTAGGAAAAGACCAAAAACCAATATTATCTACAAACACACAACAGAAGAAGCAGCACAGAAATAAGATCAGTATATCAGTATATCAATCTGAGTAACACTGACTGAGCAGCTTCTGTCTAAATACTGCGTCATCCAGAGATTCACACACAGCTTCACTACCAGTAAAACAACGGGGAAAAGAGCTCTCCACACACACAGGTTTCTAGAAAATAGTCTGCAAAAGCACTTTCGGTTTGAGTAAAATCAAAAGCAGATAACTAGTCCAGAATAAAATCCTACACAGAACAAACCAAGCAAACGCTTAGACTGGGACTTCTTCAACACAGCACGTCGTCTTCTCCATGCTCTTTGATCCATCTGCCTCTTCTGATTCAGTGCTATCACATACCTATAAATACAGCATTCCTTCCCTGCCATCATGCATCTTATGTAATATTCATCCAATTAAGCCCTCTCTTTGACATTATATTGTAGTTCCCCTCATTTTGTTCTCTAACTATCCCCAAAACTTGGAATAAATAAACACTTATTTTACAGTAATGCACCTGTGCATGCAATTGTCTGGGTTTGATTTCAACTTCTTATATCACAGTTGCACTTTTCATCAGTTTTAGCATCAGAAGTTTTGTTAAAGGCAAACCAGCACCTTCTGTTGTCACACACTCACCCTCATCTTTCTTCTGCAGATCTCTCAGTCCATGCATTAGTGATGTGGGATCTTGTTGGATGACCAATGTCTGCGGCATGAACCAGCTGTGAAGTAAACCATCTCTGAAAATGTCTCTTTCTCGAAAAGCTTATAGCTTGAATCCCCCTGTGCTAATAAACACAATTCAACAACATCTCCACAGTGTTTTTCTATGTCTCTTCATCTCTACATTTCCAGCTGGTGCAACTAAACAAAAATGTCTTCAGCTAAATTAGTCTAACAGGAGGGTCTGGAGGTAAAGATGGGAAACGAGAGGGAAATGCAGATCTGTTTCTGTGTTTATATCTATGTCAACAGCATGCACTTCAAGACACACACGGAGAGAGAATGGACAGGATGCGTGTGGTGACAGGGATGCTCTATCACAGGATACAAAACCATTTCCCACCTTGTTCACATGCAATACTCTCAAATATAGAGGAAGCTCCACATGCATCTCATCTGAAGGCTTTTATATTATCCCCAAGCAAAAACAAATGACATTTTGTTTGCAGAGACCAAGCTGTGGCCTATTATATTATCTAAAATAGTTCGACGCTGGGTTTCACTTTATTTTGATGGTGCCGTTAACATATTTTTTTGACTATAAGCAACATTGCATTTACATATCTACTAACTCTCATTAGAGTGTTAGTAGAGTATTAGTAGACTGGTAGGTTAGGGTTAGAATAAGTTGACATGTACTTGCAAAGTTACTTATAGTCAGTAGAATGGCTGTTGAGATGCCATCACAATAAAGAGTTAGTAGATCTTTTTTTTTAGATTGCATGAGGTGCAGAGTTACTTAGTGTCAGAATGTTCAGAATGTTCAGAAGGGACCATCAAAATAAAGTGTTACCCAGAAACTATCTGTGAAAGAAACTAGAAAAATCCAATAAAATATTGGTTGAACTAATGTGCAAAACATAAATAGTTTTTGTTAATTGTCTGAAATAAAATGTTAGAAATGCAGTTTTTACAGCTTTAATCTGTAAACTCAAACAATAGCGGTGCGGCCTGGTATCTGAAACTACATTCTCTAATGTTCACCTGACATTTTGCATGCTTTTGCTATTGTTGCAGAAATTGTGCCTTATTTTTTGAAGTGCTTATTTCCTGCCTGGTTTCATCATTTCCTGCTCAAGGGACAAATATCACATGCGTGTCGTGATTGCCTGAAAAACAATGCATGCAGCACAATGGAATCGCTGTCTGTGTATCACGGGGCCATCAGCCGAGAGACCTGCGAGACGCGTCTGTGTGAAGCGGGCAAAGACGGCAGCTACTTAATTCGAGACAGTGAGAGCGTTCCTGGTGCATACTGCCTCTGTGTTCTGTAAGTCCTCCAGAAATCTCTGCTTTTTCTCATTTGGGGTCAGATGTGTCAGTCGAGTTAGTGAAAGATACGCTGAAAACAAAGGTGAAGGAACTCTTTTCACTCAGAAATTGCTAGTAAATGTCACAAACAATTGCAAAGAAATTGCAAATAACACATTAAATTAAATATCACATTTTGAAGGAGAAAACTGAACAAATATTTTCTTGTGCAACATACTCAAGTACTCTTGGTTTTATTTATAATGTGTGAATGTGGGTGTTTTTTTACAGTGTAGCGTGATGTTTAGTCTGAGTTTTTAACCTGATCTGATTTGTGCCGCAGGAGTAATGGTTTCGTCTTCACATACCGGCTCCAGAGAGACGCGGCGGGCTCCTGGGCGGCCGAGGTGAGCGACAAACATCAAACACACACAGACACAAATCAAAAATAATCCTCATACGCAACACCAGAGACTGTCAATTAATACACTCCAGCTGTCCTGAAATTAGCTACTTCTGAACATTTGCATTTCAGCCAATTTTATGACTAATAGTTGGCCCAATAATAATAATTAGTATTTGTATATTTTTGTATAAGAATTTTTTGTATTAAGAAATTGTAGTATCTGTGTGCTTCGTCGTTTGTAAGTTATAATTGTCTTTTGTAAGTGGAATAAAAGCATCTGCTCAAACAAAGAATGAATGCAAATGAGTCATCCTCAGGAAACCATCTGTGCCTGACATTTTCAGGGAAAAAGATTCTTGGTTTTTTGATTATTGTTATTATTATTCATATTATTAGCATTTGTTTTAAAATGGTCTGAATTTGTGAAATTGCTACGAATCCCAAATATGTGGTTTAACCTTAAAAAGTTACTTCAAGCCTGTCACATTAGGGCTGGAATTGTGCTTGATGCCTTACACAAACATCACACATTAATATAACTGAAAAGAAAGAAATAGTAATAGCCCATCACATTTCTCTTTTTAAACATGTGTTTTGTCTACATTCAACATTGTAGAACAAATAAGTAAACCGTGAAGCAATCATTATATATGTAAGTATATATATATATACAGACACACTAATTGCCTGATATTCTAATGACAAGCAAACATTTAATATTTGCATTATTTTTTATATTTAAGGTTGTTTTGCATGTGTAATGGAAATTGATATTGTGTTTATCTATCAGTAATAATTATGACACATAGCTGTGTATTTCTGAGAATGAGTCAAACGTATAGAAGTATGGAGAGGTATTATCTGAATGAGGTGAGATTGAAAAGAATGATTATACAGAGAGAAATCTCTCAGAAGAGCATCTGTCTCAGAGATGAGCTGTTTTATAAAGCTAACATCTCATCTTGAAACTACAAGACATTATAGCTACAGATCTGATATAGATTAAATAAAGAAAACAATATGGCAGCATTATGTTCATGCACTTAAAACAATTTTAGTGTATCTGCTAGTTAGTTTAGTTTAAGTACACCGACTCCTTGCAAAGAAATTCTACTGATGTTTTTGTTGTTGTTTATTTATTTACTCATTCATGTTTTGCAGACAGCACCAGGTCAAACTAAACGCTTGTTCCGAAAAGTCAAGAATTTGATAAGTGCCTTTGAGAAACCGGACCAGGGCATCGCCGTTCCTCTCCTG